>NC_137468.1:84605936-85205936 GCF_964235325.1 Thermobia domestica
ATTCTATTTTATTCTAGTCATCTACTAAACCATTCAGCATACAACTTTGTGTTTGTTACTTGAAACACTTTTCGTACAGACATAGGCTTGAATCTAAGATGGAATGCGAAACACTGTAACGTGTTCAATGCTTCTACACCGGGAATAAACACAAACATATATAAATAGGGGGCGCGGTGGCTCAGTGGTAGAGCGTTCACCTCCGGTGCTTGGGGTCCCTAGTTCGATCCCAGCTCGTGGACTTTGTGGTGGACAAACACCGTGCTCGTGGATTTTCTCGGGGTTCTCCCGTTTCCTCCCACTTTCTTCATTCCACCATTTTATTCATCTCTCATTATCACCGTCTCCTTTAGCCTAACCGGCATAACTGTGGGACGGACGTAAGACTTAACAGATTTCATTTCATTTCATTTCATACGTTGTTTAAAGTTATATTTTATTATCATCATATGGATATTTGAGTCGTTTTGGTTGTCTTGTTTACAACGTTTTGGTAATGAATGTTTGTAAATTAAATTGCATCTTTTTCACATTTTTGTCAACACGATTCTAAAGAAGTTTCTTCGATGTAAATAACGAGGAATCCGTTTGCTCTTTGTGATTGGTGCAAACATCCAAGATTCAATTAAAGTCGCTGGACGTATAAGAACATATAAGACGAAAAACAGAAGCGAAAGAGAAAAATAAAAGAAATGGTGCGCAAAGGGAAGCGGGAGGGGAAAGGGGTATAAATATGCTCTCAGTTGGAGGGACTAGCGAGTGATGATTGTAATTTATAAACTTAGTAAGCACAATGGCATTGACAAGCGTGACATCTAGTGGTCATCTTCAATACAAATATGGCTGTCTTAAGTTTTCCCCTCTGACAGTTAAAGGGCAAATGTTGCTTGGCTCTTGTGTGTCATGTAACGAAGTGCACTGCTTGACAATCATAAGAGAGAATAAATTAGATCCCATTTCAGTACACAGGCACCTGAAATTCTTTCATTGTCTTTTCTCACAAGGTTGAATAAGAGTGATATATATTATATTTGATGTTACTTGCAGATAAGGTTACCATATGAGACAGATTTTAAAAAGACATTTTGATCATTCACAAAAAAAATATTTGTATTAATCGACAAATTTCTTCATGACACAAAGCAACAGAAATATTACGCGACAATTTTAACAGTTATTCACGCAAAGGTTTAAGGAAATTAAAAAAAAAAAAAAAAAAAAGAAAAAGAAAAAGAAAGAAAGAAAAAAAAACAAATCACATTCTTATCTCTTGAACATTATGAAATTGCCTTCTTTCTCTCTTAAGAGATGAGTTTTCCTTGTTGAAACGCTGGGACACGTATCTGTTCATTTTTAATGATTAATTTATATGCCAAGTTTCATCTCCTTAATTTGAGGGGCTCCTGAGATACTATATTTCTGCCATAAATTTTGAACCCACCTCTCTCTTAGCAGATGCATTTGAATTAAAATTACCTGATAAAATCTCAGATCTAGGTTGATACTGATTTCTAGGGTTATAACATGAAGTTCTGATGTACAACAAGTCGATGAGCTCAAACTTTACCATGAATTACAGTATATACTGTGAATAAATTTGATCTGTAAATTTCTTCTTTCAATCAGGGAAATTAAATCGAGTTTCAGAAGAGTCGCATCATTTGTTAAGGTGTTGAATTTAAGAATTTAAATTTAAATCAATGCCAAGCCAGAATCGGATGGGAGATCCTATTCCATATCAAAGCAGCATTCTCTAAGTGAGACCTAACGTAAGCACAATACAGGTTAAAACATCTTATAAGTCCCACTTGTGTAATCTAATACAAAAAGAAGAAAATACAGGCTATAAGATGATAATACTTATACATTTTGAATTTTATGTAATTTCTTTCTACTCTATCGAGACGAGATCGACTCTTTACTCTTGAGATCAAGATCGAGACGATGGGTTTTGACTCGAGAGGAGACCGAGACTGCAAAAGAAGCGAGCCCGAATGAGGTTAATAAGCTTGTATGAGCGAGTCCAAGCTCCATTGAAAAAACTGAGCTCGATCCCTTAGCGAGAGGGGAATCTAATATGGTAACTAACTGGGCGTAAGCTCAAGCAACTGCGGACCTGATATTGTTAATAGCTAGCTACAGCAGGGGCGTAAATAAGGGCCCCGAAGACCCTGCATTGCGGGAGCCCCAAGCCACTAGGAGACCCTCAAATAGTGAAGTAACACGTAGAAAGGGGAACCACGCCACGCTGTCTGCGGGAGGGCTCCCAAGCCTTTAGTTACGCCACTGAGCTACAGCTACATCGAGTCAGAGGTCGCGTCATTCTCATCGACATTAGTGAGTGCGAGTCCCTTTGCAGATAGTGAGTCTAAGTCCGAAAAATCTCCAAATGCAAAATGGCAGTCTCAGGGCTTATCTACATCCTGGATTGTACAGTAAAACCTGTTAACGTGACCACCTATCTTAAGTCGGCCAGCTGTCTATCTTGAAACTTGACAACATTGTTGCAACGTTAATTATATGTTCTTAACATTACATTTACCTCATATGGTAGATGCCAGCGAAATATTTGATTGTGGGTTATCTTTTACATTTTTTAGAAAACCTTTTCATAACATCTTTTACTGTTGAATCAAATGAATGAAATGGAATTTTAGTTTAATGTCTCATGGTATGATTGTAAAAACGAAACCAGAGCCGCGTGCACTAAAGACACACAAGTTGCCACTAGACCAGCGGGCACAACTATCTTTTACCATTGTTCAGACTTGGAAGATAAAAAAAAAAAGAAAAAAGAAAAAGAAAGAAAGAAAGAAAGAAAGAGATCAACGAGAAAGAAAATATCTACTGAAGTAACTTCTCTCTCTCTCTTAAAAAAAAAAATGAGATGATGGTGTCCTTTTGCTTCAAAATTCATACATTTTCTGTAAGTTGGCCATCTGTCTAAGTCGGTCATATTTTAATGGAACCAATCCTGGAGAACATGAACAGGTTTCACTGTAATAGCTAAGAAAAACTGCAAAATATTTAGACAGAAAGTTGACCTCCAACAGAAAAAAAAAGTAAGAATTTACCGTTGATATTTTCCCTCTTAATTTCCAACCAAAAAAAGTACGATAAATTTCTAAATCCCCTTCATTTCTTATTTCTGGGTGGAGATTTGGATTTTCAAGAAAAAGAGAAAAAAAAGAAAGAAAGAAAAAGAAACTTCATACTACTGCTAGCAGTCGTGGGTTGTATGTTCGTTTTCTCTCTCTTAGAATTTCTTGCTCCCTGAATTCATAAATCGAGAGTATTCTGAAGTGGCTAATTACTACTAAGACTCCTCCTGGCACGAACCAACTCACCTTGCTTTTGTAGATACCAGAATTAGACGTGCAGCATATTTCATTCAATTAGCCCGGCTCCTGGGTAATTAGAAGTGCAATGGAAGGGGGCAAAGCAAGCAAGAAAAAAAAAAAAAAAAAAAAAACAGAGAAATATCCTAAAGCTTAACTGCCTTTCTCCCCATAATGCAACCAATATTCTTCTACAAGAGTAGCAGTAAACCAAAAGCAACAAAAACAAAACAATTCTTCGACCATCATTATGATCAACTAAGAACAAAACAGTTTTTTTTTTTTTTTTTTTCGGTAACGATACAAAGTTAACCAGTACAGTTTATTATGTTTTTTCGTGATCTTTCATTCCACGCCTTCTCTGTGGGTACAGAAGAAATTATACCTTACAATCATCCAAAGTTGGGTAATTTGATCGAATTCTTAAAAAGAATATGTTTTAAAATAATACTATCTCTTATATATATATATACATATATTAAATCACGTTTGTTGAAATACTATGTGGCGTCATGCTTAAACAAAGTTACGCATCTTCTAAACCATCCTTCCCGCTAGTTTAGCTGCTAGCGCGCGCGCCTTTGGTGCACAGGGTTCCAGATTCGATCCCAGGTACAAGAGACTTGAAATTTGAGCACATTACGATGGTGGTTTGGATTCTACTTTAATTTATAGGTCCACATCTCATATAACCTCGAGGCTGAAAAGAGACGCTGAAACTCCAACCAATCAAATCTATCTTCTATAGAGACCTATATATAAATGAAAGTGACTACGTTTATGTCTCAATAACTCTTGAACTACCCGACCGATCTAGATAAAGTTTTCAAGATGACGTTCGCTCCTGGGATGTTTTTTGTCGTTTCACTTTGACGGTGCAACTTAGGGGTTGGATGACGGATATATATGCTTTGTACGGATACTTTGCTGAGATGAATAGTGACACTTTTGATACCGTTTAAATCCAAATTCAGCTCCGCAACTTGAGAGAGGGGAGAGATATTTTAAAAAAATGATAGAAAATGACCGATATTAGTGTTAAATCCATAGTTTTCGGGGTCGCTGAAATGAAAAGTGACACTTCCGATGCCGTTTAAATCCAAATTCAGCCCCGTATCTCGGGGAGTGGGAAAGTACCCCTTGCTTCTGACACGGTCAACTTTATGTGGCAATGTGTTAAGTTGGAAATCCCGAAAGTTTATATGTTCTTGTTGAAAAATGCAAGACAAAAAAACATCGTCTATCAGAGAGCGCTTCAGTGCTAGTAAAAAGTGACTGATTAACGGAACATATTATTAATCTTTCTTATTTTAACCCAGCGAAGCGGATAATTGGTGCCAGGCCCGTAGCCAATCCAAAAATGTCGAGGGGGGGGGGCGGTTGAAGTTAAGGGGGGCCGATCCAACCATATTGTAGTTCATCACCATATTATAGTTCATTTGCAAGCCTACCGTGAAAATTTTAGGCGGGGGCAGCAAAAATTTAGGGGGACTCGGCCCTCCCTATACCCCCCTGGATACAGGCCTTATTGGTGCTAGTATCTTGTAAACAAGTGTAGTCTTCACGGTGTTCATTTCTGTATCTTCTCTATAAATATTTGCTGATAACTTCTGTATCTTTATTAATATACAATTCTCGTACTGTATTTGATAGAGTTACTTCTTGGTTGGTTGTTAGGTCTCGTACTGGTCGAGAAAGTTGTTACTTCTTGATCCATTACTTTATTGATTAGCGCAAAAAAATAAAAATAAAAATAATAAAATAAAATAAATTTTATATCTTGTCGCGAGATGGGAGTAGGTATTATTTACTATATTAAAATTACGAAAATGAAATTATAAATGTTCCATCACGTACCGATATTTCTAGAAAACGATATGCCACATATACCACTTAGACTAAATTTCAAATAGAGAGCATAGTGTATTGTAATTCATGAACAACAAAGTAGTAACTTTAGTGACACTTGGAAATGACTTCAGTATAGTGCATGAGTAAGCTGTAGATGTATAAAATACACATTACGCGCTAATAACAATATTTTGCATTACAGAAATGCCAAAATTGCTTTATAAAAAGATGAAAGAAGCATGAAGCGTTATAAGTTAGAAACATTTCTTGGAAGCATTTTATTTCTGGATGAGTAGTGAAACTTCTTTTTTTTATAACTGTTCAACAGTAATCTTGAACAAACAAACAAACAAACAAACAAACAAACAAACAAAGTTTAGTGAACATTTTCTCTTATATCATTAGTGATATAATGCATGGCAGTGATTTCTTGGTGAAACCGTTCACCATGTTCGTCACTCACATCTTCAAGATTAGACGAGGGAAAAAAATGCGAATGCAGAAATGTACGTTTAAAGATATGTTGCACAATTCCCTGTAATTGTCAGCCATGACGATTCCCAAGAAATTGTTAAATACATAAGCCCTATTCAAAGCATGCCAAGCTAATCTCTCAGGATCTAACGTTACAAGCAACTTTTCAAAAGTAGTGTCTATCATCAAGTCATGAATCTGAGACTGAACGAAAATACCTTTGTTAATTGTTGCGGTACTAATCACAGGAAATTTTTGACAATAACAATTGAAAACCCCTGACATCTTTGGCCATAGCTTTCATAAAATCCTTCATGAGCCCAATTTCAGATGGACCAGTGGCAACAACAGAGTGTCTTTCTCAAGAAGGGGTTCTTGTGACACAATTTTATTCACCATGATTGCAGCTTTCTCTCGAAGGTCACTGTTTTACTACTACGGATGGGCAAAACCGTCTTTTTTATAAAAACCGAAAACCGGTTTTCAGAAAAACCGAAAGCCGAAAACTGATATTTCGGATTTTCACCGAAACCGGTATCGATTTTCTCCAAAAACCGGTTCGTTTTTTCACCGAAACTGGTTTCGGTGAAAACGTTTGAAAACACATGAAACTCTTTCTGTGGAAACGGATTCGGTTTCCGGAGAACAACGAAATACTATTCTGGTGTGAAATAGAACAAATTTAAAAAAAACGGAACCGGTTTTGGAGAAAATCGATAACCGGTTTCGGTGAAAACCCGAACCGGTTTGGGAGAAAACCGAAAAACCTGTTTTTGTGCCCACCACTATTTACTACATAATAGTTAGGGCAACCCAAAACCATAAAAAGCGTTAAAAGCATAACAACAGTTTACACATATGATTGGTACCTTCAACGTGGTTGTGGTTGTCTAAGGGTCCAGAAGAAACTAATTTTAAAAGCATAATAAAGCATAATTTTGGAAAATAAAGCATAATTTAAAATATATAGCACAATTCTTGCAAAATTCTATTAGAACAATTCTTGAAAAATTTGGTTTAACTGCAAATTTAACATACTGTATTAATATTTTTTTAAACCAATATTTACAGTGCAAAACCTTTGAAAACACAACAATGCAACAATGAAAAGCTAATTTTTATTTCTGTAAACTTTTCGGTGTAATCCTTTGAAGTGGAGAAAATAAAAAAGGAAAAGAAGAAGAAAACTTCCGCCAACAATGAATAAACAATAGTTTTATTCTAACGTAAGTGTAACTGTGCAGTCAGGTATGATGACTCGAAATGTACAAAAAGTGCACAAGAACTTTACATGTGTACCTCTTGAACTTGAGCACTTTTGCTGGCATCTTTTACTTTCCCTTTTTGTATATACCACATGCACCTCTATACACGCTTTATGTTAAACAATGATTAAAATTAACAATAAAGCATAATTTGGAAAAATATAAAGCATACTTAAGCAAAAAATAAAGCATAATGTGGGTTGCTCTAATAATAGTCTTTCATTGCCCTACTGTCTCAGTGACACAAGAAATAGCAATACTTTGTAAAGCTAGTTTGCATTGCTAGTAGAAACTAAGAACTTTGAGAACACCACGGATTTCCACCTTTTCTTTGAATAGGCAATATATTTCAAAAGGAGATACTATTCTTGTAGGTTTCTTTTAACTGAACACGACTTTTAATATTTGACGTATTATTAGTTTTAATTTTGTAAGATTTTATATAATTTTATCCTGTGTAGGAGGACCGAACTATCATACTGGTGGATACAAAAACAGGTGAAAACCTAGTTAAAAATAATTATACAAATAAATAAATGAATAAATAAAAAAGAGAAGGAACGAATGAAAATTAGGTGAGGAACCAACACTTTATTACACAGGTGGAAATCCATGAAATTTTAGTTAGAATTAAATGAAGAATTTTATGGTTCATACAAGGGAAAAACATATCCAAAACTATTTTGTGTGTAAGTGGAAAAAATTTAGTTTTGTATTTGCAGATTCATAAGTAATTTTTAAGTAGTAAGTAGTTGTTACTGTATGTTTGTATGTGTTTTGTGTCTTGTTATATAATTTCGTATAAGTAAATGTAATAATTATTCATTTCAGATTTGAAAATAAAGAAGAAGAATAAGCAGAAGCAAAATAAGGCCTGATATAATAATCAGGAATCAGGCCATGAAATAAGCCCCACCCCTTGCATTGGGTAATAAGTACGAGAAAGGGAAAGATATAATAAATAAAAAGAGAGAGATTTAAAAAGAGTCAGGGCAGATGCGTCTGCGGATAAGACCATAAGAATTGGCAAAGGCAGGGGTAGTGGAGGATAAAAAAAAAAAAAAAAAAAAAAAAAAAAAAACTGAACACAATGGTCCCTGATATATAAGGCTTTTCGTTACTGTTATGTAAGAGTACAGCTTTGAGACTACTTTTTAAGGAATTTATAAATAGGTGCCATTTTTTCGGATTGTAAATGATTCCATACTCTGTAAGCAGCCAGTTTATGTCATTACAATGTTCCAGACTATCTGGAATTGAGAAAAGCTATCGTTTATGGAATGCTATACTAGTGATCGGTTATATTAGATGTTTTTCCTTCAGATTGGATTCAAGCAATTCTACTAACCTTTTTGAAAGATTTAGATGTATTTTTACAAGATCGTTCAATTCTGCCTGAAGCAGTGGCTGTGATTGGCACTATGACGTTGATAGCGTATAATCAAGATCTTTATGATCTGTTGCTTTGTCACTACTATCATCTGTTTCATCCTCTAATGTCCATTCCTGCGTAGGTTTTCTCGGGGTTCTTCCGTTTACTCCCACTTTCTTCATTCCACCATTTCATTCATTACTCATCACCGTCTCCTTTAGCCTAACCGGCACAACCGTGGGACGTAAAACTCATAGATTTCATTTTCATTTTCCAATGTCCATTCCACTGGAAGGTTTGGAACTGAGAGAAAATCTTGAGATTCCCAATCTGTTATGTAGTCTGCAGGTTACTTCCACAACTATAGTATGGCAAATGGCAACAGCATGAGCAACGTGAGCAACAGTTCTATGGTGCCCAACACGTAGTCTCGTCTAGAGTACGCTTGTTTTACCTTGGCACGCTTTCCGCATAAAGGATAGATCTGTTTGCAACGCGTTCTTGCCACGCCGCATTAAAGTTGCGAGTTACAATACAGCCCTCGTGTTCCTGAAGAAAATCTTGCACGAATTCAAATTGCTTTCCAACGTAGACCTTCAAAATCAACTCGTCGTGCCAGTCGCGAGTTACAAGTGCCGACAACAACAATTTGAAGTGTTTTGAGACGTCGGTTGGTTATGAAGCCGTACAAGTTACAGCTGTTACAAGCTCTGCGTCCTAATGACAAACGCAAATGTGTGGCATTTTGTAACGAGATTCTGGATGCTATTGACAATGATATCACTTTTGCACAACGCATCGTGTTCAGTGATGAAGCGACTTTCCGTGTTAGTGGTCAGATAAACCAACAAAATGTTCGACTTTGGGGCCTACAGAACCCACATGCAGTCATTGAACATGTACGAGATTCGCCCAAAGTCAATGTGTTTTGTGCGATATCCCGATCATGTGTTTACGGCCCATTCTTCTTTAATGGAAACACGGTTAACAGTCAGCAGTATCTCGCTATGTTACAAAACTGGTTGTTTCCGAGGCTGCACTAAGACAACTTCATTTTTCAACAAGACGGGCCACCCCGTCAATGGAGTCAACAAGTGCGTGAATATCTGAATGAAATTCTACCGAACCGTTGGATTGGTCGTCAAGGAGCTGGCGACTTAGCATGTCTCAGCTGGCCTCCACGGTCACCGGATTTGGCACCCTGTGACTCCTTCCTACCACCACTGCCACAGAGCCTGGAAGAGTTGAAGAACCGGATCCGTACTGCCATAACATCAGTGACGCAGGACATGCTTGCCCGAGTATGGGAGGAATTTGAGTATCGATGTGATATTGTTCGTGTCGCTGATGGAGGACATATTGAACATCTGTAATTTGAGCTTTGAACTGTAATTTGAACTTGAGAGGTTCGTAAATACGTGTGTAAAATTTCATATTCGTATGTTTTAAAGTTTAATAAATACTGTATATGCATTCAAAATACGTATATTCTTTTTGAAACAGGGTGTACTTTAAAAGCCAACCAAGTGCACTGGCGGGAAGCGTGACGAGATAAAACAAACGTACTCCAGCTTTGGTTCAAAACACAACTCGTACGCCTTTTTGACAAGCGAGTTAAGGAAATGTCTTTGGGAATTAGTTGTAAACTCACTATCCACATAATACACACCCAAAAAGAAGATAAATTAACACAATTTCTACACTTCGCTTAAGACAAGACACACGCAAACACAGTGTTCTTCACGTAAGAGGATTTGCACTACATACATACACTGCAGGAACAGACACTGCGTGATCCCACCAGCAACTGACTGCAACTATAGTCTATTTCCACCACGTGGCTATCTAACCCTTCATCCCATGCTTCATCCCCTTTGAAATGTCGATAACAACAGCCCTAGGAAAAGGCTGTGCTGTTTAACGCTACTACAACAAAATTGAGTCGTGCGCTGCTAAAATTGCGATTCAAGAGAAAAGTTTAGATGATACTGAAAAACGAGTTTCTCTACCATCATCAGGACATTAAAATCTGCAGGAACCATATATTTTTGTTGTGCGGCAATTTGCATTGTTGTACAGTGCTGTTGCCAGATATTGTTACCGTTTATTATTATTATTATTATTATTATTATTATTATTATTATTATTATTATTATTAGTAGTAGTAGTAGTAGTAGTAGTAGTAGTAGTAGTAGTAGTAGTAGTAGTAGTAAGTTCTACGATTATACACTGGGGCTAAGGGAGACAATGAGAATGATATGCGTGATAATGATGGAATGAAAGTGAAAAAAAACGGCACAATCCTGAATAAATCCACGCACACGGTGTTTGCCCATCACAAAGACCACTTGGCGCTGGCTGGGATCGAACCTGGGACCGCACGCTCCAGAACTACGTGTTTTATGATTGAGTCATCGCGGCCATAATAGTCGGCTGTCGGACACATGAAAGTGAAAGTGAACAGTAATATTATTGGACACAAAACACTTTTTTATTGGATATTTTTTTCTTAAAATCTTGTTCTTGAATTTTATTTCAGTTTTTTTATTGTTAAATATCTTATCAGACAATCTCTTTGGAACCAAAGAACTTGTAAAGTTGCTTTTGGAGTTCCCCAAAAGAAAAGAATTTATTCCAATCTTTATAATACAACGCCCGCTTGCACGATTCCACAGCAGAGCTAGTATCTCATGTATATATATATATTTTATGGGTGGTCCTTGTTAGAAAATTTAGGACCTCGGAGATTTGTAACGTGTAAGTTGAGATCATGGTCCATTCTTCTGTTCCTTATATATATATTCCCTTTCTTCGTTTTGCCTTCTCCCCACCACCATTTTCTTCTTGGAAAGGATGTATGTGTACTAGCTTCTGTCTGTAACTATAGCAAAACCGATACACGTCACGTACCAGTACAAGGGCGATTGTACTTTGTAAAACTTTCTGTCTGGATCACGTTCAACTCTTTCTTTGCCCTCCACCGTTCTTCGAGAAAGGAGCATAATTACAGGAAAGCAGAAATAAAAACTCCTGAAAGGTCAGTTAGCTTTATGGCTTCTGTTAGAGCAAGCAAGAGATACCTTGCTTGATGATGCCGCGCGGATACATTAAAAAAAAAAAAAAAAAAAAAAAAAAAGTGAGCAGACGGAACAATGTGGAGGGTATATACTGTACGCATCTCTTGTCTTGAGCAAGAAATAAATATTTGAATGCAGGGCCGGCGAGAGGGGAGGGCAGGAGGGGCCAGAGCCCTGGGGCCCGAGGCCCCAAAGGGGGCCCGGCGGCCGAGGATAAAGAATTACTAAATGTTGTATATTTTTACTCATATTCTGCCATTTACTGATATATTCGGCCAATTTTGGTGAGAAAACGCTTTCACCATGGGATCTAAATAACATCAAAACTCTGAATCTAGAAACTTTATTTCCAAATCTGACAGTGGCCCTTCGTAAATTCGCCACAATCCCTGCTACCGTTGCTAGTGCAGAGCGCTCTTTCTCTCCGTTAAATAGAGTAAAAAATGTTTTACTCCCTACAATGTGTCAAGACAGATTATCAAGCTAAGGCTTGTTGGCAGTGGAGACAGAACTTATCAAGTGTACCAAACTGGATGCTCTCATTGATGAATTCGCCCTGAAAAAGGCCAAAAAGGGAATTTTGTTGTAACTATACGTAGAAAAGGATAAATTGTAACTGTAACAGTTGTCTAGTAGTAATACATATAATAAATTTCTCCTACAGACAATTACTATTAATATCATATTATTAATCACACTATAATTAACTTGAGCAATATTTCATTGAAGTAACTAAATTAGGCCTAATGCCTCATGTCTCTAGTTAAGGAAGACTAACTGCATAGCTTACTTCTATATAATTATTTATAGCAACAATTTGTGCAAAGATTTCATAGTACAGGGTAGGTTGGATGGTTGAGAACATTTACTTTCTCAGCTTTTATTAACTATTTAATATGTTCTTTTTGTATTTCCTTCACAAATTAGTGTGTTTGAGCATTTGATTGAGCATTAGGGGAGAACTTTTGCTATTACAAATAGATAAGTTATTTTTTTTCTATATTTTGATACCATTATATTTAAATATATAATTTTTTTATTCATTTTAGTTTTGAAGCCTTCAAAAATCTTAGAACCAACAAGTATAGGGTCTAACCAAAATCATAAATAGTGAATTAATTAGTTTTTTTTTTTTTTTTTTTTTTAAGCGAACAGTGAACATAGGCTAGGTTCAGAGTTCTTATTATTCACTTATTTGGAGATATAGCAATACTGTTTAACATGTAACTTAAACGCATTAATGGCCTAATAAAGAGTTCAAAATAAGTCTTAATGTTCATTTTAGTTTACCTCCGTCCAAAGTGGTAAGTACGTAAAAAGTCATTTAAGGGGCCCGGGATTGCTCAGCCTCTGGGCCCGCGACCGCTCTCGCCGGCCCTGTTTGAATGGTCTATCCTTCAAGAAGAAGAAAGAAACAATCTTGTGAAGTCCCTTACTTGATAATTGCCAAGGTAAAGTTACGTACAGATCACTTTGATTTTTACGGTTATTGATTGATATACTACGAAAAAGTACCACAATAATTGAATTCATGCCATTGAATATAGTATATCTAAAATAAGCCATCATTGTCATGGATTTTTCACATGTATTAGTCAATTTTTATATATGAGAAGGAAAAAGGAGGAAAGGTGGTGATGTGACAGCTTGGTATGTCAACAGTATGTGTGATGTGACAACAGTAGCGTGTATGTGTGTTTTTTAAATATCTTTTTTTTAAAATACGTATTTGATATTTTTTCACTTAATTTAATCATCATTTATACGTATTTTGAACCTCCAACGATTATAAAATTACAAAAATGTAACAGCAAACAACAAATATTTCTTTAAAACTTAAAAATCTTTTTTTTTTTTTTTTATTTTTTTTTATATATATATAGCGAATATGACGAAGAAACTTCTTGGAGTGACAGAAGTTGATTTTTAAAACTTTCAAACAATTCCTAACTATGATAACTAATAATTATACAATTCTAGCGTGTAGGGCCGCGGTGGCTCAGTGGCAGAGCGTTCATCTCTGGTGTGTGAGGTTCCTGGTTCGATCCCCGCTCAAGCTAAGTGAACTTTGTGATGGACAAACACGGTGTGCGTGGGTTTTGTCGGGGTTCTCCCGTTTCCTCCAACTTAAACATTCCACCACTTCTATCATTTCTTATCATCGTCTCCTTCAGTCTAGCCGGCATAACCGTGTGACGTAAACCTGAAAATTTTCATTTCATGTTTTTCAATTCTAACGTGTAACATATATTATACTGTATATGATGTTTTATTATATTTATATTAATAAAACCAATATTGAGTGTGCAAAGTAACTGTAAGAATGATCTTACATTGCAAATGGCGGTTTAAAAAGGCACCAATATATATTTTCACGAAATGAATGTTATATTTTATTGCTAAACTTTAAAAGGTATATTCAAATTATAAAAACAAAAGAACATTTAAAAAAATACACTGAATGTTAAAAGAAATACAATATTTCTTGGCAAGAAACAAAGCCAATAATAACAAATTATGAACATTTTAACAATATTAGTGTAAATTGTGTGACACACTGCAGTTTGCACCAATGACAAAAAGCCTTTCCTTAACCAGGCAAGTGAATAGAATTAAAGTTATAAAATATTTAAGGAAAGAAATATGCTAAGCGAGAAAAAAATGAAGATGATTTTCTAACGTGATTTCCATTTCACTCATACTGCTCCTGAACGGGTACAAGCAAAGCGTTACATGAGCGCTACTTGGAGTTGAAGACGAACTAAAGTAACGGTAGTTGCATATGTAGTGGACCACATCAGAGTGAATGGAAGTTGTACGAATAATACTGATCCATTCTCCACTTGCGAATGGAATGGTCAATGAAGAAAGCTGAAACAGACGATTAGACAATCAGAATGTGCGAAACAATTACCTGATACCTCCCCCCCCAAAAATGACTCCTATGTCCTTACTTGTATAACTTCCATTTACTTAGACTCATGGGTAAAAGTGGATCTGAAAAAGTAGGGAGACGGTAGGTAGTGGCATGACATCCCGCTGTCCTCCTACCTATCTTTGACCATTGTAATTTTTTAGGACCTGGGGGACGCGGTATTTATTTTTTGGATGTGGAGAGACGGCGTCCCCCTCGTTCCCCCGCACTTCTACCCCTGCTTAGACTACATCTCGCGATCATCCGAATTTGAAGCGCAGTAACTGAAATTTTGTAGCAAACTATAAACCGCAATAAATCGAGAATCGCTAAAGCTGAAATCGTTAAATCGATAACTTGTGTTCCTATACAGGAATATGTAGCATAACGCGTTTTAAACAATGAATGCTTTACCTTAGCTGGGTGTTTAATTTTATACGAGGTGCACACCGAAAGTACATGTCGTTTCGATCTAATTTCCAAGAACAAGGACTACAGTTTCAACAAATTGCCTTCACTTCGTCCATTTTGTGTAGCATGTGGAATAGTCATCTTTGCGGGGTATGTTTCAGATAGTTCAAAATAGCGTTTCCCAGGGATGATCTACTGGTAAAATGGCGTCCACGAAGAGAATCCTTGAGGTTTGGGAACATTCAGAAGTAACTCGGGGTAAATCTGGTGAGTAGGGTGGATGTGGCAGAAGTTTAATACCGTGGTCAATCAAGGATGAGGTCACAACATTAGCACGGTGTGACGATACATTATCCATGTAGGGGATGACATTTTCATTTGCCATTTGTGATTGCTCTTGTGTCAAGTTTGGAAAAAAATCAGTATCAAAAAATATACGAAAATACTTGTCCGTAATTATATGACCTTTCGGAACAGGGTAGGACAGGGTAGGGTAGGATTCTTTTTAGGGAGGTGAATCTGTGTGTTTCCAATCATAGACTGTCTTTTTGTTTCTGGGTTGTAAAATGAAATCTGTGATACATCCATTGTCCCAACACTTTCAAAGATATTACGTTCCTCTTTCCCGAAGCGCGTCAAAGGGTCTTTCCTAGTAAGATAGTGAAATTCGCTCTTGATCTAAATTGGATCGCTATTGACCCAAAAGGTTACCTTGACCTAGAAGTACCTAAAAATTTATCCCCTACCCCTCCCCTTACCAAATTATCGTATCATACATGCTCAAAATTGAATATTTTTATATTTTGGTGGGAGTGGTCGAAAAATTTTGAAAGTTTCACACATTGTAGATACTACCTAGATGTAAATGTGCAATAAAAAAAAAAAACACTTTTCAATTTTTTTTTTCAAAACTGTGCGAAAAACACGTTTGTTTTCAGTTTTATTTCTTTTTGACAATGTTGCCATCACTTTCAGGCCCCGAAAAAAATATATGTTGTATCTAAAGGTGTAACAAATTTTTAAACCAAAAATCAGCGACGTGTCTCCCCCCCCACATTTTTCTACATTTTTTGAAATTTTCAACACGCAAAAAATAAAGAGAATACGCATCGATGGTTTTGAAAAAAATTACGTATTTACATCTAGATAGTATCTACAATGTGTGAAACTTTCAAAATTTTTCGACCACCCCCATCAAAATTTAAAAAAATATTCAATTTTGAGCATGTGTGATACGAGAATTCAGTAAGGGGAGGGGCTCAAAATTTTTTGAGGTAGTTTTAGGTCAAGGATAACCTTTTGGGTCAATAGCGACCCAATTTGGATCAAGGGCCGATTTCACTATCTTACTAGGAAAGACCCTTTGCAATGCTTGATTGAATCCTTGCCTGTGAAACCCAACGAGATGAAACTTTTCTTAAGCTCAGTTCGTTTGTAGTTATTTGTTCTACTATCCCCATTGTTAGCCTCAGTGCATCACAAATCTCCTGCATTGTAACACGCCTATTTTCCATGATCAAGATAGGCCAATGTAGGCCAATTTTCAACATGGCCAATGTTAGCGTCAGTTGATACTACAGACTTCTGCTCATCTTTCATATTCGTTCGGCCTGCTTTGAACTCACACACCCACTTCCAAAAGTGTTTTCTGCAGGAGCACTATCACCACACACTCCTTCCAGTTGACGATGAATATCAGCTGCACAACGTCCAGCTGCGGTGAGGAATTTCACAATTACCCGTTGTTCTTCAACTGAAAATTCCATGTCTCCGGACAGGATCAGAGACACATGTCTTACTCGTTCAGACACTGAGAATCAACTGCTGCCATCTAGTAAACAAAACCTGCACCTCTTAGAGAAGAAAGATGCAGGTCTACGACGACGCAGTTGTTCTCCTGAAATGACAAAAAAATGTGGACTTTAGAACAAAACGGCACTTACTTTTCATGTGCACCTCGTATATATACTAATTGACAGTTTACAGTTTGTCAAATCAATTTAAAAGATGTTTAATATTCTAATTTTTGTGGTTAATAAATTAAATTTAAGCTTGTTGTAATTAAATATATCTTTCGCGTAGCGCGAGACCAATTAACCGAATTATGAAAGAAATTATTGCATTTTCAAAATTAGTTTTCTTCACACAGGCAATATTGCCCAGTTGACAAGAGAAGGAAGATTTTCTCGTTTTTCACTCGCAAATTTTGTAGATATCTCGTCTTGTCTCGATATTCGAAGTTTTTTTTTTTTTTTTTTTTCGTGTCGCTTTGATTCTCAAAATAAAACCTTTCTCGTCTAGTCTCGAAGTTGTTCTCGCCTCGTCTTGAAAATTTATGTACAAAATTCATGCTTTTTCTTAACATATTTTCTTAATTTCATGTAGAAGTTATTATCATAGAATCTTTTCGCGTCACAAGAGAGGTTCACGAATGTTGTGATATAACAACATTTAATCAGTATTTATAATTGGAGTATATTGTGTAACGACTTGCGTTTCGTTAATTGTTGATATGTCCTTTATTCTGTCTGTATAATACTTTACCAATTTTTACTTTTTATAGTATGAATCATGAACATTAAAAACAGTGTTTGCGATTTAAGATTTGGGTGAACTAGTGTTGACCACGAACGAGACGAAAGTCGTCATTTTTCTCGTCTTTTCTCAAATTAAAAAAAGAAAGATACTTGTCGATTCGTGAACATCAGATAAGAGACCTCTGGCTGGTACTAGAGGAAAATAGGGATTAAAACCAGAGAGTAGGGAGTAAGAATTCCAAGTGTAATTGATTTGACACAGGATAGAACCTAATAGAGAGGTTTTGTTTCTGCAGAGATGAATTTAAGCAGGAACGTACACAGAAACCTACGAAAGGTGTGGTATAATATTTAAACCATACATTACTGGAATGTATTGTACAATGACGGAATGACGGACCTTTAAACGTTGATAAATTCTCTTCGTAAAGTTCATGAAGTCATTGTATCAGTTTATAGCTTTTATGCAATTTCTAAATGACGTATCATTAAAGCTAAAGTCCAGCTCAAACCTCTTTAGGTATGTCGCAAGCCAATGGTGTGCGTGTGCGACGTTGTCGGATTTCGCTTGCTTTCGTGTACAGACATAACGTGAAACATTAACTGCGAGAAATTAAGACACTAAAAAAAAAAAAAAAAAAAAAAAAAAAAAAAAAAAAAATCATTCTCACAAAAGCATTAATTAACGCTACAGTGACATATATCATAAGAACGTACCTTCGAAATTGCTTTCTTCTAATCCAGGAACAAAGCTATTTGACAACGTCGCCCAATGTGCGTTGGATATTGTGAAAAGGACACGCCTTAAACGTCAGGATGTTTGAGCCGGACTGTAAAACGGTGTTTCAGAGCTGATACTTGGGTGAACTAGTTTTGCCCACAAGACTTCCGAAATTTTTAGTGTTCTCTCAGGTTAAAAAGACGTATTTTTCGTCTAATGTGCAATACTATTCACGATACCTTCTCGAGACGACACACAATCGTGAAGAACGCTAGTAACTAATTAGTTACGCTGACTATATGCACTATACCAATAACAGTATATCAACATATTGAAAGTTGTGTCAACAATACATTTCATCGACAAAGTCAATAATAGTAAGTGACTTTTTCTTTCTATTTATTTGGTGGGAGGAGGATAAGCTATTACTTCAACCACCTCTTGAATAGGGATGGCAATACCGGGATTGTACAGTATTTAACACGTCAGTACACGCCCCTCAATTGTAACATGAGGACACGCCATGACGGCAATTTGCTCACGCAAGTTTTGATATTTAATTTAAGTATTTTTACATTTTTATTGAGAGTGAAAAATTTATTCTATGAAATTTTGGCTTCTTAGCTTATTATAGACACTTTCAGTACCTAAAAAAGATTAACGTAAAGATTTTGAGAAAATTTTTGTTATGTTTCCACAGTTTTTGAAGTTTCTATTACTACACGAGAACACGCCACGTTAGCATATTGCTGCACTCTTGGATTTACAAAGTAACGCCAGAACACGCGCTGTGAGCAAATTGCCGCATTAGCTATTTGGGATATAGGAAATTTTCTCCGTCATATTGACACACGTTTTATTATTATAAATACAAAAAATGTACAAAAACATCATTAATGTACTAGAACAGCGATGTTATGAAACTAGTCCAGTGAAATTTAGAACGTATATTTACATGTCACCTTCTCCGTCCTTATCGTTTGCAGCTGGTCCTTGGCCACGCTCGGTGCAGATTGTACATGATGGTCTTATGTTCCTTGTATTTCGGAGTGTTGCAATTGATGCATAAGACGGTAGTTTTCCTGTTGTTTCTACGAGGGCAGATACCGCAAACTCTATTGTGACCTCGCTGATGAGCTGCTGCTTGAGGTTCTTGTCTAATTGGCTGAAGTTGGAATATTTCAACTAGCCGGTTCTTTATTGACCTTGCGATTGGATAGTTTGCAGCTATTCTTCTTCGCGCATGATCCAAAATAAGATGTTGGTCAAGTGATTTCAAGAAGTCTTTTCTTGCAGGCTTGTTGAATTCATTATCTCCCATGTTGTTGGCTTTTCAAATAACAAACGAATTTATTCCACCAACATTCAATTCAAAGAAAAACATTGTTAGTGGCCAGGGATTTGATACACTCGATACGCTATACTCTTTTTGCATGACGTCACTGACATCTACACCACATTTGTTTTTGTTGTAGTAGGTAATTGATGGTTTGAATGCATCACCTGTACTTTCACCAATCTCATCGTCCTCGTGCCATGTGGAAAGTAATACAATATACTTGTTCTTTGCAGCTTTGTACGATACTAGTGCCACCTGTTGTTCTACTCTTCAAACAATACGTTTAAAGAATGAGCAAACGGCCCTTAAAATACAACACTTAACACTAGAACACGCCCGTTAGCAGTCTGCTCACAACAATGTTTACGTGGTTACACGCGCCGTTAGCAATTTGCTCACGGTGACCAATACACACCCTTTCACTCCAGAACCATGCGCGTGACTGGCAAAACCGGTCACTATCAGGTAGAGGTGGGGTGGGTAGGGGATAACTCGGCCCCTCCGCCCCCATTGGCTTAGAATAAGGAAAGTGCACGTGTTTTTGCAAAACTGCGGCAATTTGCCGCGGGTGCGTGTAACGACGAGTTAAAATGTATCGAATCTCATATTTGAATAATAATGAAAAAAAATGGATATCAAAATCTGAAATAAAACATTGATTTATAATTCAAGTATAGGTTGTACTAGAGAATAAAGTCATGGAGGGTATATTTTATAGTGAGAGGCTAAGGGTTACCAATCATCCTTATCTGATAGATTTGAAGTGGCTTAAACTCAAGCATAAAAAGTATAACGGAAGCTAGGAATCACCTGAATAAAGTTTACTGAAAAGTACTTGTAAGGTGAGACATACCCAATTAAGTAGTATATGATATTAATTGTTCATCAGGTTTCACTTTATGTAATGAACAAGATCACTCAAACACCATCAAAAAACGACCTCTTTGCTTTGACTCATATGCACCTAATATTAACTTCATTTGCACCTAAGGATGATTTAAAAAAAAAAAAAAAAAAAAAAAAAAAAAAAAAAAAAAAAAAACAGGAGGCCCTGTATGTTTAAAAGAACCACTACTGGTGACACTAAAGAAAGCTCTTAAGAAAACTGCAGGCTAATCAATCTAGAAATTCAAATCAGGGTCTCACTATTAGGAACATTCTTATTGTAGATATTTAGTGCGAACGCTAAAGAAATTAGTGTATTTTGAAGCCTTTCTATACACAGAAATCAGAAAAGAAAAAAGAATGAGGTATTTTCTGTGGAGTATTGTTTATGTGTTTGTTTGTTTAGACTTTAACGTCCTTTGTCAGCAGTGTTTCTTTTAGAAAAAATGTTCCGGGGGGCACATTATTTTTACACGGTACACTGAGAAAAATCCGTCCTCCGGACAGTGGTATATTGTACAAATATACGGAATCCTCTTGCTTACTACAGAAATCAGTACGAAACGTACGTTATCCGTATGCTACATAAGCACTGCCCTTAGATGTCGCATCATGGCGTTGCAGGATGTCTGATATCTAACAGTCTTCCTTATATTACATTCATATATGTATGTTACCTTCGTAAGCTATATGTTATATACATCCATTTGTATGTGGGATCCTGACCGACTATATTGTTTCATACGGAAAGTACATACAGATGGAACACTTATACACAAAGTATTATAAAGCATGCGTTTTCAGTTATACGTTCACTGTACGTTAAGTCCAAAAACTACAGGATTTACAAATGTAACATACGATTTTAAGTACGCCTCACACATTTTTTTCTCAGTGTACTATTCTATTTATTATTACATTAGAGACGATTATTTTGGTCTATTCCAGGGGGCTATCTCAGAGTTCCGAGGGGCAGTATCTCGCAAAAAAGTATCTAGAAGAAACAGTGCTTGTCAGCATCCACAGACAATGATCTACGTTTTGACGATGAATTCGGACCACATAAAGCATAACGAGAATTGAACGCGAGAACACAGACATGAGAGCATGAGATACAGTATATACATAAATCTAGTCATCCATACGAAAGTCATATCCTCATAAGCATGTCATCTTGGGTCCGATAATGGCCAAATTTGTTCCGGGCTAATCGTGACCGACAATGGTTCAATATATTGGGCGGTCATTTTGCTCATGGAGATTGTACAGTACGGATAAAATGGGCATTGCAGTTAATTTGAAAGAAAAAGAAAGGGATTAACAATTGAAGATGGCATTACTAGTAATCTGGACTACTGGCATTGTCCTGTAATCCAAGTCTCTGGAGGCGAGTTAATGTGGTGAGGAATGACTTATATTATAATAATTGACCTTGTGTGATGTATGAATGGGGGCACGGTGGCTCGGTGATGCCAGTGGGTGTAGCCGAGCGGTCTGAGAAGTTAGGCTGATGATCATGAGGTGAATCTCATTGGGGTTTCGAGTCCTTCTGTAGTAGCAAGGTTGGAATTTTAACTGTTCTCGATGTTTCTGTATTCGTGTCCCTGTCGAGTCTAGTAGTCGTGGTGCTGATAGAAATATAAGTCAGAAAGTTTTAAGAAAGAAAGAAAAAAGGGTAGAGCGCTTACCTCTGGTGCATTGAGTCCCTGGTTCAACCCCCGTCCAAGTAAGTTTGTAGTGCACAACATTGAATCCATGCACTGAGAAGAAAGATCGTATGTGGCTTACGTAACAATGTAGGTTACGTGTGTAAATCCTGAAGCTTTTGGACTTAAAGTACAGCCAAAACGCGTAACTGAAAAAGTATATTTTATACGTACTTTCCGCATAAGTGTTCCGCATAATAAGCATACTTTCAGCACGAATGAAAAACTGTACATAAGAGGTCAGGATTTCACATACAGATGGGGCATATGTAACATATAGCTGACGTACGTAACACACGTATACACGTATACGTATGTAATATCCGGAAGACTGTTAGATATTAGACATCCTGCAACGGCATGATGTAACATCTAAGGGCCCTTAGGATATGGATAGCGTATACTTCGTACTGATTTCTGTAGTAAACATAAAGATACCGTATATTTGTACAATATACCGCTGTCTAGATAACGGATCTCTCTCAATGTGGATTTTCTCGGGGTGCTCCCCTTTCCTCCTACTTTCTCATTCCACCAATTCTTCCATCCTCATTCACTTTAATCATCGTCTCCCTTAGCCTAAAGGACATATTCGTGGGACGTTAAACGGAAAGATTTTATTTTCAGTTAATTTTTCGTATGATGATTTGTGCACCAACAAACTGCATCGAATTGAAGACCCGATTCTAGTTGGAACCCAATTTAATACAAGGTACCGTCGTTCATAACTTCGCTGTTGAATAAGGACGCAAAACACAGAAACTTCAACTGAAATGCATCACTAGTATGTATGAAATCTTAATATAATCATCAGTGGCGTATTTAGGGGGGCTTCCGGGCTTAAGCCCCCCCCCGAAATCTTACTTACTATAGTAAAGTATATGAAATATCTTGCAGAATTTTCACATTTTCAGGCAAAGCCCCCCCCCCGAAAGTTAGCAAAGCCCCTCCCGAAACAAAATCGTAAATACGCCACTGATAATCATTAAAAATGACAGAACTTCTTTACTTATAAACTTTACATTGTTATGGATTACCTAAAAAGTACTGAAATAGGAAAGCTCTTTGTCTTTCAGTTCTGTTTGTTCACACATTTTTAAACATACAGTATATATAACCTTGAATATATATATATATATATATATATATATATATATATATATATATATATATATACTTTTTACTTTTTTTACATTTCACGTTCACTTGCTAATGCATCAGATTATCGGGGGCTACCAACGAAAGAACGAAATACTACTAATAAAAAAGAAACATATCGTATAAAAATCGTGACCGACTTTGGCAGCTAGGTATGAACACACAGAGCCAGCCTGATCTTGAAATTTTTGCATAGCCTTTTCTGTCTTGTTCTTTATATGTATAAACTAGTTTGATCTCAACAAGAAAGAAAATAAAAATAAAAAAGAAAAATATTCGAAAAATAACATCTTTGAAGGGCTGTTGGACAAAGCTATAAAATGGCGCTGTAGTAGAAGAAGTTACGTGTACATCCGAGCTTTTTTTTAATGTTCTCATTGTAGACAAAAGCCGATCAAAATTGGAGATTTCAACTAGCGAATCGCAAAGAAGAAGCAGCAGCAACTTATTTTTTTTTAAAGTTTGTTGTTGTTGTTATATTTCATATTTCTCCCCTCTCCCATTTTGTTACAGTTCATAGTTTTTTCTACTTTGGACTACCATTAAGAAGTCAGACACTGAGGTCATCAAGGTCACTCACTTTGCCATGACTTAGGTTTTAAGGTTACCGTGTACTGCTGCGTATAGTAATGATCCGGAACTGTTGATCAAAGGAGAAGGGGAAGGGGGGCAGAAGAAGAGACGAAATTATCTGTTGACTACTGAAGTCACCTTTCATAACTGGCATCGCCCATAGAAGAAATCTTTCTTTTCTACTTTATCGCCCTTCTTCTTCTGATGGTAGTGGTATGGTCCGGCAAAAAGGTGGGAGGCTAAAAGAGAAATTAAGGGGAGGAAAAAATCTGATGATAATGATGATGTATCAGCAACTCAGTTAAGTAAGTCAAGTAATTTGGTTGTGAAGTTACATCAACTAGTAAGGAGTAAAGCAAACGGGAGGTTCAGCCAAAGTAGTAGCTGGACAGTTCCACGCCTACCGCCTTAATCCTTCGCTGATGAACGTGAAAAGAAGCTCTCTAACCCTCTGAAAAGAGAGATACCAAAAAACCAGAAGGTGTATATGTAAAGAGAGAAGCAATAAGTAGCATCCAGCGCAAGAAGAGAAAAGAGAGAGACCTTTTCTTTTCTTCTTTTTTTTTTCGCAATGATGATAATGGTAAATAACCATCAAGGGTGGTCTCCAACCATTCCAAGACAGAGAATTGGTTACCACATATCAGTGATACAATCTGTTTCATCATATGTACATATCTGCCCATCTCACAGCATCCCGCCCAAGATGTCTGACATGAAAGCACTTTAGTTATGGAGCACACACACATTCATCCAAGAAAACTATGGATTTCCCAGTTGCTGTAGGTTTCTGATAAGAGAGCTTCAGTTCAGCTGATGAACAAGAACAAAAGTAATCTAAATTATGTTTTACTGTTTCTTTTCTTCCTCTTCTTTCCCTTCTAACGAAACTCAAAGTCAATGATTGAGCACTTTTCGCACTGGTCTGTTTGGTTGGAAGATTCTCTCTCTCTTATAGTAGTGAGAATTCCTTATAAGGAATCTAGAATATGAGCGTTGTTGAGGATCCGTTTGGTTTCACAGGTTCACGTTTTGTAACCTGCAAAAATATATTTATCGTTCATATATATTTAAAATTTCATAAAGGCATCTTTCAAGGAGTTCGAATGGATTCAGATTGCAACAGGTTACACCATTATAAGAGAGGAAAGACTTCCTGCTAGCTAATGTTATCATGTTCAATTCTCAATGATAGTATATGTATTTTAAACTACTTGTTCAACTGCAGGTCAATGTTACGTGTGGTTTCGGTATTGAAAAGGGATGGTAAACACCAAAACGACCGAGAAGAGATAACAACCAAATTGCTGTCTTAAGATTGAGCAGAATATGGAGATAATAATTATGGTTCAAGAGCTTCAATTTAACATAGTCATAAACACATAGCATTATATTTAACTCGGGTCTATGAAGTTTTCAGAAAAGTAAATAAATAAAAATGGCACAAATAGCTCAATGTAAATGACATACGCGAATGCATCAGTACCGATGGAAGCTTCATGGGTGTATTAAAGCTGTGATTTGTCATCTTAATCGAGAAAGCAGAGATTATTATGGACATAATGATATAGGCATTTTTCCTAAATTTTCACTAATGTACCACCCAATTCGAAATTTTCGCCTTCCCGACGGGAGCTCATGTGATTCGGATTCCACATTAATCAGTAGGTCCACGTCTCAAATAGCCTCGCTGCTGAACGGGACGTTAAACTCAAAATCAACTCAACTCCAAATTTTCGCCGCTGTAACTTCTGGGGTTACCGAAAAAAAGTTACTGAACCTTATTTGTAGCTTAATTCAAGATATTTCAAATGATATATTGAAACATCATAATGTCATGGTTAGTAATGGAGATATGATCATTTAAACGGAGCCATATCTCTCGACAAGTCGGCCATTTTGATGATGTTAACGCAAGAAGTTCGTGACTTTTGATCAAGTGTCTCCTGATGTTTTTTTATTATTCTTATTATTCTTTCATATATACATAACCATTGTGCAAAATGACAGACTGGTGTCCGAAAGTGAAATATTTTTGTGATAGTTGCATTAACGCTTGCCAACTGATGTCGTACGTGGTGTTTTCAAAGTCCTTTAACATTCTCGATATAAAAATGAAATGAAATCTTTCAGTTTAACGTTTGACGATTACGGTATGCCTTTTAGGCTAAGGGAGACGATGATTATGGCAATTGAATGATGATAGAAAAATTGGTGGAATGAGAATATGGGAGGAAACGGGAGTACCCCGAGAAAACAGACGGACACGATGTTGTCTACCACAAGCTTACTTGGTCGGGGATCGAACCTGAGACTCCACGCCCCACAGGTAAGTGCTCTATCACTGAACCACCGTGTTCTACTGCAAGCAATTTGTAGAAATTTGAACCATTTTGCAGTCAAGACTTTTTTTTTTTAGAAGTGCAAAGTTCATATAAGACCAGTTCATTTAAATCAAAGGTGTGGCCTGAGGAAGGAGTAATTGGGGGTCAGATATTTATATTGAACAATTTGAAACTATGGTAAGGGACCGCGTTTATGATGCTTAAAGGCGGTGCTCCGAGTTCCTTTCAAACGCTGTTAGCAAATGACAGAGCTGCGATGTTGCCATGTCTTTGCACACATTCACATAAGTTTATGCACAAAAGAAACGATTCACCATCCAATCGCGTCTGCTTAGCCACACCTTTTTACCACACAGCTACGCGTCGCGCCACAACCTTTGTTTCATTCTCCTAGTTCTCACGCCATCGAGATTGTGTCCCATCTTTAGATCTTTAGGGGGAGGGGGAGAATAATAGGGTTGTCTACGAAACAAGAGATGAGATTGTCTTTTCTCGAAAAGTGTCAAGTGATGTCTCTCTTCGGAAAGTGTTGTCTGTTTCTATTTGAAGAGCCCCGTACTCGTACTCGTAGTTAACGACGCAGATTTTGATAATCTCATTTCATGGGCAATCTTAGAGGATAATAAGTAAGGAAAAATTTACGGAACGTTTCATAGACGTTGAGTGAAAGGCATCTCTGCAACAGTACCTTCATTATAGAGTGAGATGAGGTTAAGTGGAAGAACTTCGGTAGGCTGTATTGGTGGAGTTATATACTGTAGACTCCATTATACCCCTTTCTCACAGTATCACCGTTTACTCTTATCATGATACGTAAATGGCGTATCCTGTTTCATGAACGTTTCGTGTCTGTATACCTGTGAATGTTATTATCATGTGAATATCGAAACCAGGGACTAAACTTCCGATACCTCGTAGCAACAGACTTGAAAACGAACACCTTGAATTATAGCACAGAGATTATTGTTTCTTTCGCTGGTAACTCGCCATTTAGGAAATGTGGTCACGCCCCGTGCTCTCGCAGTAAGTGCAAACCAACTGTCAGTAAGTAATACATTTCAAAATTAGGCATCTATTTGTTCTGCCTGATAGCAGAAGTTACAACTGTGTAAAGCCCTGTTTTCATATATTTAACTTGATCACACTGTTAATCGACTTTGTGTACTCACTTTATCAGATCACTGATACTGTTCAAAATTTAATGCTCCTTGTTGATGTTTTATCCTCTGGTTCCAACCGGCACCTTGAAAGATGTTTCAAGAGGATGCAAGACAAACTATAGCAACGTTATTTCATGTTATAAAATATTATTTTATTTTCAATACCTTTACGATTACTGTATATGTTGTCCGAATATTTCTTATTTTGGCCCATAGTTTGGCAATTGTCATTTTTATAGGCAATTCCTTTATGACTTCTTTTAGTGTGGCTTCTGTTGTCTCAATGTTCTGGTCAGTACAAGAGCATTATTTGTATCCCATGGACACTCACTTTCCTCGAACACTTCTAAAAATAACATATCATTACTTCTAAAATACTTGTGATGGTAACTTCTCGTTCTACTGTCTCATCATCGAACTTTTTCGGCAACAGGACGTGACCATCAATTCGAACTGATTCCAGGAAATAGAATCCTAATTCCTCTTTCAATTCAGTTGACAATCAATTCGTCATGTTCGATTCAGTCTAAGCTCTGTTTACACAATTGACTGAGCCAAACATGACGCTAGTTCAACTGAATTGATCACAAACCGACTAAGTGAGAATGCTCCTTAAGGTGGTAGTTGTAATAGGCTGCTTTATTTACTAATAATTATTTATGAAATTCCTATATATTGAAACAAATTGACGAAACACAACATTTACCATTTCTTTTTCTCATTTAGGATGGGAATTTTAAAGAAAAACATTTGCATTATTTATTTTTTTCCCCCTTGTGTACCTGATGAAGTTTGCAACATCGGTACGAAATGGAAGCTGTTCCCGTCAGTCATGAATGCTTCGTGACGACCAGTGGCAGAATCTGCTTCGATAGATACAGCCTGGTAACGTTCATGAACTCCTCTACAGGAGAGTAGCTGATTTTATTTTTTTAACGTAACTCCTTTTAACATTTTTTCCCTTGAAAACCATAAGCGACCATGGTGGACGTCAGTCAGTTTGTTTAGCCCCCCGCAGTGAACCATGGCTCTTTTCTCTCTATCTCTCTGTGTGTGTTTGTGTCTTCGTTTTATTATTGTTATTATAAAAAACCAGAATCATTTTTCCTCCAAGTGCACGACCCTGTAACCGGGTGCAAAAGCAAAAGCAAGCCTTCACATCTTCAGCGTCCATCAAAAATGAAAACGTTGTGTTGTGTTGTTCCGTCTACTGTTACTTTGACTTGCCTTCTGGAATTTCTCCCTAGAGGTTATGAGGAATGGTGGTAGCAGCGGTGTGAAGGCAAAGACAAACACACACATATATACACTTAAAAAGGAAAAAAAAAAAGTTTCGCGTCAGTTCAAGTCCCGATTTTGCATCCATTTCTGTCACCGTTCACATATGCGATGTTTCATAAACCGAGACTTGAGGTCTCCAATATTACAGATTGTAGACATGAAACAACGAGGGGACTCTGATGTCGATAAGCTAAGCATGTATCAAGCTTCTAAAACAATAGTTGTCTTTATCTATCTATATACTGGTGTACTATATCATCTTTCTTTCTTTTTTTATTCTTTTATTAGCTTTCCTTTTTTTTAAATTCCAACTTTCATTATGCACAGAATATTAACTTACATGCTTACGAAGAACAAAACTTGAATTTAGTAGTACACCCATCTTCTTCTTCTTCTTCTTCTTCTTCTTCTTCTTCTTATTATTATTATTATTATTATTATTATTATTATTATTATTATTATTATTATTATTATTATTATTATTATTATTATTATTATTATTATTATTATTATTATTATTATTATTATTATTATTGTGGAAGCGTCGTTAACAGTAATATTTGATCATGATAGCTTAGATCACCCAATACCAAAATAATAATAAGCCCTTTGATTTCCGTTTACAAGAAGCAGTGGACAGGTAGAATTGCTTAGTGAAGAGGTCTCATCACAGCGAAATTAAAATGCCGCTAATTTTACAGTAATTATGTGATATCTTCAAATAGATTTTTTTTTAAAAAAAATCGAAAAATGGATCAAGAGCTCGCTAGATAATATTGTTTTACATGAGATATCGTTATCACGACTCACTTATCTACTTTCGATTTCCAGCCATTTAAAAAAATCGACATTTTATTTTCGCGTTTCTTAATGGCTGCAAACGGAAAGCTACTAGGTGACTCGGGATAACGGTACCTCGTGCAAAATAATATTGTCTAGCGCCTTAGTCTTATTCCACATTTCGATTATTTTTTATCTATTTGAAGATATCACATAGTTACTGTAAAATTCGCGGCATGTTAAATTTGCAGTGATACGCCTCTTAACACTGGTCCAAATTGTTTCTGGTTCTATTCTAGACCTAGGATGTATGATGATCTGTGCACTCACCAACAGTACCGGATTCAGAGTCTATGGTACCTCAACGTTATACAAGGACCCAAAATACAACATTTAAACTAAACAATACGACCTGTACCTAAATAGTTTACATAATACACGATTATCCAACCTTATATACTTTAGAAAAATAAGGACAGCAAAAAATAACTGGAAAATAAATTAGAAAAAAAGTTTAATAGCGGAATTCAGAAGCAGAAATAAATCCTCAGTCATTTTTCTTTGAACACCAGGGGACGCTACCAGTTTTGCCTTGCCGTGACATGAATTTTGTGTTTTCCTCTCTCCGTCAGATCTACTGTTTAATCAGGATATATCAGCGAAGAGTATAAAATGTAATCCATTTCCCCTCTCACAGCGGCTACAGTTTACCTATAATTTACGCACCATGTTCAATTCAACAGTTTTATGTTACAGGAAGGCTTATATCTTCGGATTAAACATTACACTAATATTAATAACTCAACAAAGCATTTTTTTTTTTTTTTTTTTTTTTTTTTTTTTTTTTTTTTTTGCTGTTGTATGTTTAAAACAGGAAATGTAGTGCTTGCATCTTCAAAAAAAATAATCCTGTTTATGAAAAAAAAAAATCGTCCCACTAAGGACTGTAGTAGGGAAGGGTTTAAGTACACAGAAAAGACGTGTCACCAGGGGGTCCGGAACAATGTTCTCCAAACTTTTCAGGAAAACAGCTGCTGGAATTACAAAAAAGTCACTATATGATGTCATACGCGAAACTTAAGGGCCTAAAAATCTTTTATTCTGACAGTCAAATTAAATTTAAAGTAAAAAAAGAAAAAGAAAAGAAAGAAGCAAACAGAAGGGTTTATAAAAAGCATAGAAAGGGAGGTCAAATAAATATAAGTAGTTTTATTTCTACTTTTAAGTCTGAAAAATTGTGCGATTGTCAGGGTTGCATACTTGGTTATTTTCTTTCCAATATTCAAGATTTGCTTTTGTACAGTAATCTGGAAGATGAACACGACACATTGTTTAACCCTCTTTGCGTATTCGTTCTTCTGAAGTATTCATAGCGGACCTGGAAGAGCCTGTTCACGCATTTAAACCTAACGATAAATAACAAGCTGAGAAGCAGTGGCGGACCTAGAAGATACGAAACTTTGGGGAGAGCATTAGAACTCAGACTCTGATAGGTATATCATGAGTTTACACAAATGATTATAATTTGAAACCCGTTAACGCACTCAGTTAACGGGAACTAGGAATAAAAGATGAATAATTACTTTCACCAGTTACAGTTAGACATGAAGTACGAATTTGCAACTAATAAATTGTAGGCATTTACAGGTACTGTAGCTAATCACATTAGTCACAAGACATTGTTTTATATGATAAAAAAATGTAATTAACATTCAAGTTAGAAATTGTCAGAGAAAAATGTTGAACATAAATATGCAACCCACCACTATTAATGTTATCCTTGAAGTGTCCTGTGAACCTCTATAAGTAGAAGACTACTTTTGTCACTCAAAAACTGGGGATGCCTAGGCCTCCCTGGCCTCGGGCTAGATCCGCCACTGCTGAGAATCCAAATGTCTTAAACAGTTACTTTAGTCTCGTTAAAAAGATAATGTCAATTTTGCGATCAATACTCAAAATTTGCATACTCATTTGCGGCTAGAAACAACATCGATCCACAAAATATCAACTTTGCTATAATCACTTCACATATTTCATTTACACAAACTAGTCATACAATATTCAAATAGCTTCCTCTTTGTAACTTAAACATCACCGCAAAATTCTGCTTTTTAACTCAATTTGAACTCCAACATACATTAAATTTCAATTGTGAAAAGTTTTATATTTAATAAGAAGGAAATTGAAAAGTTTTATTTTTACTCCAAAAAATGTTATTTTTAATAAGAAGAAAATTGAGAAGTTTTATTTTTACTCTGAAAAACTATTTTTAATTGTGAAAAGTTTTATTTTTAATCAGAGAAAATGAAAAGTTTTATTTTTAATAAGAAAAATTGAAACGTTTTATTTGTACTCTGAAAAATTTTATTTTTAGTTGTGAAAAATCTTATTTTTAATAAGAAGAAAATTGAAAAGTTTTATTTTTGATCTATAAAATGTATTTTTAATTGTGAAAATTTTTTAAATCAAATAAAATTTCTAGTTTTACGTCCTACGATTATTCCCTTAGTTTAAAGCATACTGATGACCCATGAAAGTGGAAGAAAAAAATGTAGGAGGAAACAGCTGAATCTCGAGAAAACTTACAGAGACGATATTGTCCACCACAAACTCACTAGGCCGCGGATCGAATCAGAGACGCCTCGCACTAGAGGTATGCAAATAGTTTTTTAATCGTGTAATAAAGCTTTATTTTTATTTGTGGAAAGTTTTTAATAGGAAACAATTTCTTTTTAGTTGTAAAGTTTTATTTTCCACAATTAAACTGTGAAATTATAATATCAGCTCTACTCTACTATGATAGAACAAACATCATTAGTGAAACAGATTCCAATAATTATATTTTAAAATACAGAAACCGACAAAGGAAAGTAGAAAACATGGGTTGGTAACCCTGGGAATAATAAAAAAAAACTACAATAAATATGCAGAGAGAAAAAAAGAGAGAAGACCTCTCCATGTCTTTTTGTCAATGTCATATTATGTTGAAGAGAAAGCGGAAGAGAGATTTCATGTTTATGTTGTCTATGCAGATAAGTGCGTGAAATGTTCCATACCAAAGAAAGGGAAAAGGGGTTTTAAAAAACGCATATAATTATATAAGGCACTTCGGAATCAAAAGATCCCACCTTCCACCACCTCTACATCGGCAAACAAACCTTCAGAATCAAAGATTAAACAAAAATCTTCAAAATCGTTCTTTCTATACACACCACATTTCCCTGGTTTTGATATCGAAGAGACTATGCATAATAAATAAAGAAAAATATATATGCATGCAGACATCTTGACGCCCGCATAACAAAACACTTTTTGTGTGTTAGTATTATTATTAGTGGTAGTACCAAAACTACTTCTAAAATACAGCTGTCACATGGGCTACCAGAAAAAGCGGCGTCTGGTTTCTCAATTTGTCAAATGATTTATGTGCCTTTGACATTTCGTCTCTCAAATAATTCTTTCAGTGTCGTAACATCTTGAAATATACTATTTCTTGAAAAAAATACTATCTTGAAAATGAAAATTTGTACTTATTAAACGGGTTATAATTACAAATAATGTCATCTGTAAATAAAAATTATACATATACATGTTCACTATAAGAGTGATTCCAATCAAAACGAACCCACGTGATCGGAAACGAAATGCAACATAGAAGAGACGCATCCATAGATAATACATCCAGTTTTAGAATCCATAATAAACCACGCTTTCCATTTATTCCTAAATCAAGATAAAAAGATGAAGATAGTAAAAATTATCATCTTCCTACGTCATGAGAAGGAGAAAAGTTAATGAGAATCTTTAACACTTTATTACGTCATTATAAAATCTCATCACCAATCGCTGGTTTTGCATTTCAGTTAAGTTGTTGGATCAGGGCGAAGGCACACAATTGGAATTTGTTTACATTGGAATTATTCTTACCGTAAACGGTGTAAAGTGATGCAGGATACCTCAAAGCAGTGCCTTCGGACCTTTGCTATTATTTCTAAGTATACACTTCTATTAACGTAATTTTTAGCTTTGTGTCATAAGCACACTCTCTTCAATATACACAACAATTACAATTTTAAGTAGACCCTCTACATACAAGGAAGATTTTAACTAAAATCCCATCAAAAGCATAACTATGAAAATAAAAAAGATATTGAAATTCCCGTAAATTTATCACTTCATTCGTTCAAAAAAAAATACTAATAGAGATCTGAAATGATTTCAAGCTCTGTTGAAACTTTGAAAATAAAACTTGAAATTTTAGTGGTGAGAACAACTTATTATACCAGACAAAAGCTTCTCGAGATGACGCCTTATAGAACTTGTACTAAGCACAAAAGTTTCAATTTTCACTTTTCAATTTCCAATTTCTAAAAGAACTTTGAATCGTTTCAGAATACTTACACAAAAATTTCAGTTCTGTCAAAGATAATATGAAGAAAGGCTTTAACTACGGTGAACTTCAAACTGAATTTGTAAATATTATAGAATAATTCTGAAACAATTCCAAATTCGATTGAAATCCGAAAATTGGAACAAATTCTATACAGTGTCGCCTCAAGATACTTTTCGCCTGGCAAGTGTTCTTACTACTAAAGTTGCAGATTTCATTTGTCAATTTTCGGATTTCAATACAACACGGAATTGTTGCAGATCTCTATTTTCTTTTTCTGGCCTAACAAAATAATAAATGTGCGTGAATTTGGCTCTATTTTTATATTTGTGTTCTTGATGGAATATCACTACTTTTTGGAAAACATTTAGAATGATCTACCTAGTATCTATAAATGCAGATAGACCAGTAGTTTGCAAGTGTATTAAATAGTGACAATGATGAAATAATTAATCCTTACTTTTCCCTGTCAAGTTCTAGATTTCCTTGTTTATAGTTTCCTCCTTATAAGTTTATATTGGTTTCAGGGTTTATATTGGTCGTTTATAGTGTTTGCGGATCTTTGTGAAAATACAAGAATCCGTAGGATCGAGATGTTGCGGACGCGAATGCGACTTTTTACGCATAGATTTTGAATTGTTTTCATAAGTCCGTAATATAATGTAATTTATGGCTTTTCCACCTAAGTTTCCTTCATGGAGAGGCAGATTTCGAGTTCTAGTCTTCTGCTCTTTGTTTCTATTACGAAACCTACCCTTGTGTCAAATTTCAAGTTTCCCTGCCTACAGAAAGTACCTTTAGGTTTTAAATCGTTGTTATAAGTGACATGACAATATGTAATTATGCAATTACCACCCTAATTTTTTCCTTTGGAGATGAAATTTCTATTTTTTAATTTTTTTCTTTATTTCTATCACAAATCCTACACCTTTGTGCCAAATTTCAAGTTTTCAAGTCTACAGGAAGGGTCCTATAGGTTTTGAAACAAGTCACATAATTTTATATAATTTTCCCTTGTCCATAAGTTTCTTCCTCGGAGAAAGAAATTTCCAGTTTTCGGATTTTGTTCTTTACTTCTATGATAAATCCTGTATATATAGATGTTTTTAGGTTTTGATCCTAGTGGCGGAACTATATGTAAATTTTGTGCTTGCTCTCTAATTTTCCTTCTTGGAGGGGGGGGGGAATTTCGAGTTTTCGTGTTTTTTCATTTACATGTGTCATAAATCCTACGTTTGTACCGAATTTCCAATTTCCGTCTATAGAAAGTACCTATAAGTTTCAAAACGAATAATGTTATTATTATGTAATTTTGTCCTTGCCCAGTAATTTTCTTCCTTGGAGGGGTAAAATTCGAGTTTTCGAATTTTTTTCTTTTACTTGTGCCACAAATCCTACATTTATGTCGAATTTCAAGTTTCTATGTCTAAAGGAAGTACTCGATAGGTGTCGAAACAAATTATGTCATTATTATGTAATTTTGCCCTTGTCTTATAATTTTCTTCCTTGGAGGGGGAAAAATTTCGAATTTTTCTTTTACTTGTATCACAAATCTACATTTGTGTCAAATTTCAAGTTTCTTTGTCTACAGGAAGTACCCTATATGTTTATAAATTAGTGCCAAAATTTAAGGTTTTTAGGACCTACATTATAAACAGTTTAAGACAAAAATACTAAAATTTTACATAGAACATGGCCTGATGGAGATTAATGACAGCCAATTTTCGTTGCATTATTTTCATGAGAAGCGAGATTATGGATGTCCGGAAATGACTTCAGATACTTCGTGTAAATAGACACACTGCCTGCTCCAGCTAGCCAAAGTCTGAACTCATTTTAAATCTTAGGAATACACATACAGGATAAAGTGGAATCAAAATCTTGCTGTAGTTTGTGTATAATTGGAAACTTCATTATAGACTTTTAAATATACACTAGAACCCCTCTTGTCCGCCCTTGGCTGGTCCGCCACTCCGGTTAATCCGACCGTGCTTGAGCCTAACTTGTTCCGACTGGTCAGTGACTTACGAGGCCCATTGTTGTTTACTGCCGTTGCGGCATTGTTGTTTACTTGCTGTTACCGCATATATGCTTTGGTGGTATGTCATCTCTTGTATTGTTTCTTTCTTTGTACGTGTTTCCTGTACTGTACTGTACTGTGCAGTTTTTAGTGCTTACTGTTCGTTTGTTTTTACTGTAGAGAACAATACAGTCATTTTAAAGTTCAGAGATTGTTTATTTTACTGTATATGTGTATTTTTCTGTACTTTCTGATAATTCGACCTTTTTTGCGTTCCGACCATACCCCCAGTCCCAAAGGTGACGGATTAGAGGTGTTCTACTGTACCTGATTTTTACTCTTCACTTTATGAATGCTAAAATGGTAACTTTTGTTAACATAATTCGAAATGACCGAGTAACTGAAACGAACTTTTTCATCAACTTGAGTCATTTCGATAACATTGCATGATATCAAACGTTGTACTTAGATGGAAGAATGAAATGTATCTCGCAAGATACTGGATCCTTTAAACTAAGTTAATACTAATGATTTACACTGTTAAAGAAAGTTTTGATTTGCACAATGATCCTATAACATCCTATTGAGCACAAGTAGATTTATTTATTGGACGTTCTCAATATAAGAGATTGAACCGTTAGCAAGACTCAGGTGCATCGTCCCGTTCATATATTACTTCATATTCAACTTTTAAAATTTAGTATATGTAGTGTTATGTAGTATGCATATACCATCAAATAATTTACGGCTTTAAGATAGGCTACATAATGTTTAAACTACAACATGCATTCTTTGACACTGGCTATTAAATACTCTTCATTCGTTCGTTTGTAATACTCCAATGTAAGGTAGCCCTATATAATACTTATTTTTGATACATGTTACTAATTTAATTTGACACTAAGTACTGGTACTCCCGTCACATTAATTGTACTGAACGTATTATATGACTATTGAATATTTTGAACAAGAAAAGACCTGGCTAGAGCCTTGGCCTGTTTTCAATGTTCTAAGTGAAACTTGTATACACTAAGCAAATTAATTAATCTATTTGTTATGAATTTTTTATAATATTTATGTCAAACGAATACAATATGACCATGGTGGCTACAGAGACGGCGGTGGTAGAGCACTCACGGTTCATACGAGGAATTTCTATTTCGACGCCAGATCACAAAATATAAGTTTCTTTCAATATTCAAAACAATTACTCTGTTGTTTAATTTGCAAAATATCTGTTTATTTCGTTACATTATTCAGTTATAAATATTGTTAGTAATTATACGTTTGTTCCATTATGCAGATAATTCTAGTTTATTTCACTATTCTGACAATTATTTATTTATTTCAATATTCGAATAATTGTAATTAGTTTATTTAATTCATCGAATAATTTATTTCATAAATGAAACAAATATATTCTCTTATTTACTCATTAATACTATTGTTACGTTTTAAATATAATAATAATTCATTTATTTTATTACTAAAAAGTTATGAGTTTATCTAATTCTTAGAAAAATATTAATTTAATTAATTATAATTATTTGATTATTTGAACAATCTTTCATTTATTTTAATATTTAAAAATATGTTCGTTTATTATACAATTCGGTCAATTATCCATTTATTTCACTCTGTAAACAATTATTTGTTTATTTTTTATTATTATAGAAGATACTTGTTTCATTAACTAAACAATTATTAGTTTGTCTCATTTTTCGAACAGATATATTTTTTTAAATTTCACCATTGAATCATTTACTGCTTGCTTCATTACTCGAGCTACTATTCGTTTATTTCAATATTATAACAATTATTCCTTTACTTAGTTATTCTAACAACCATTTGTTTATTTTACAATTGGATTGTTTATTTAATTATTAAACTGGAATTATCAATTTACTTCATTTTTCGAATAATTATTTGTTTATTTTATTAATCGAACAGTTATTTATTTATTTATTTAATAATAAATGTTATTTGTTTATTATTACCATAGTTATTTATTTATTTATTAAAACTATAATTTGTTTATTTTATTATACCAACAAGCATTTGTTTATTTCATTATTTGAGCAATTCCTTGTTGGTTCAATTATTGAAACATTTATTTGTTTATTTAATAATTATTATTATCCATTTATTTCATTATTTGAATAATTCTTTGTTTATTTAATTATTCGAGCGGTTATTTATTAATTTACTTAATAATGGTAATATTTGTTTTTTATTATTTGAACAATAACTTGTTTATTTAATAATAATTATGACTATCTGATTAGTTTATTTTGGGAACAATTATTTGTTTATTTTATTAATCGAAAGTTATTTATTTATTTATTATTTGATAATAAATATTATTTGTTTATTTCATTATACAAACCGTTATTTTTTATTTAATATTAAATTTTGTTATTCTAATTTATTGTTCAAAATTATTTGCTCATTTAATAATTATTATTCTTTGTTTATTCCCATGATCATTCGTTAATCGAATATCGTTAAATCCAATTATTTCTTTAGGACGATTATTGGAATAGGGATATTTTATTCCATGTAATTATTATTTAAATAAGTGAATGTAAAATTGAACACCCAGGGGAATACAATAGTATGTAACATTTTTTTACTTTCGAGTAAATGGGAAAGTTGAACATTTCCATGCAATGCAATACAACGACAGATACCAAACAAGCTTTCCCCGGCATCTGAAGGTACGCTCATGTCCAAAATTATTGTCGCATGTCTATAAATATGTTGTAGAAATATAATTTGATAACGAATTCACCCGGTATTTCTTATAATGTTAGTATGTGTATAATCGGTAAAGACATGTATATGGCAAATTTCATGTCAAAAGAGAACAATAAAACGAAAATAAAACTTCCTTGTCCATTTAGCAACAGTTTGTTTTACTCATTCTAATTTTCGTATTTATAGTTCTTTTCCTATGAAATTTACCACAAATATACATTTTCCGATTGTACACATGGTATCAGTATTAAAAGTACCCTGCAAAATCATTATCAAATTATATTCTTACAAGAAGACAGTTATAGATATGCGACAATCATTTTGGACATGAGTGTACATTCGAAATTAAACTACTTAGGCCTACATGCTGTTCTGCGGTTCGTTCTCAACCTATTCCATCATTTAATTTAATGTTTTCGGAGGTGGCGCTTACCATTATGTTTCCCGAGCAGCTTAATTGATCCAAGTTCTAACAGCGTCAGCATTAGACGAGACGAGATTTGATACAGTCTTGGTCTTGTCTCAGCGGTTTCAGTCTTGGTATGGTCTCGATTAACAGATGCTTGTCTCGATCTCGGTCTCGAGGGCCAAGTTTCGATCTAGTCTCGGTCTCATCTCGACAGTCTCAATACAACTTAAATTAAGTGATTTTTTTTTTAAATGAAATATTTAAGTGTTACATCCCATTAGTATGCTAGCTGGACTAAAGGAGACGGTGGTGATGAGAAAAGAATGAAATGAAGAAAGTGAGAAAACCCACGCACATGGTGTTTGTCCACCAGAATGCCCACTTGGTGCGAGCTAACATCATACCAAAAATCCCATGCACCGGAGGTGAACGCTCCACCACTGAGCTACCGCGGCACCATGAAATTAAAAAATGTATAAATAGATTACATTCTCTAATCCCCTCTTTATTTTTCTCTTCATTCTTGATTATAGACCGAATACTCCTTCGTAGCAAAGCGCCTTATGAACGTACCTTCTTCATACGTGTTCATAGGTTCCAAATAAAAAAATAAATAAAATAAAATAAAATAAACGAAATTCCCCGTCATCACAGTCCATGAAAGGTTACATTCGACTAGATGACTTGTTAATTGACTGATGTGTGGTCAGTACTCATATCGCCATCATTTCCGGCTTTCTAAATAGTATCTAAACATCTTTTATGGGTCAACGCCAAAAATTACATTTTTCCATAAGGAATAGAATCCGGGACTATACGTTCACGTTTACTACGTGCATTAATATCTTTTCTTGTTGGGTCACATGGGAACACGTTAAATTAGCTTCATTGAACCAAAACTTGATAAGGAAGAACTTAAGGCTCTTCGCAAGGTTTACACCCCATTTCTTTGATTGAATAGCTTAAGTTCAATAATAATAATAAAAAAAAAATATTTAAAACTTAGAAAGTAAAACATGTAATATCTACAAAACACTGTTATATCAATTAATAATTGCTTTCAAAAACCTTTTATATAGTGTTAAAATTTGAATACCCAACTACTATGAGATCATAGGTTGGACATTCAAAATTCTAGTCTATAAGAAAAGGTTTCGGAAACAGTTGGACTGCATAGATACCAAGCAGCCTAACTCCAATATTGAAATTTTCCAGAAGTGAAATTTGAAGTTCAACATCTCATGAACAATTCATGTTTCTGTAATATTGATAATCAAAAATGAAATTTTTGAGTTTTACGTCCCACGCTTATGCCGGTTAGGCTAAAGGAGACGGTGATGATGAGAGATGAATGAAATGGTGGAATGAAGAAAGTGGGAGGAAACGGGAGAACCCAGAGAAAAACCACGCACATGGTGTTTGTCCACCACAAAGTTCACTTAGCGGGAGCAGAGTTTGAACCCGGGACCCCAAGCACCAGAGTTGAACGCTCTACCACTGAGCCACCGCGGCCCCTATTGACAATCAAATGTATAAGTATATGTAGTTTATGGTTTTATAACTAACTGTTTACAAAGATCATTTTTATCCAATTATCCAATTTATCCAATTATAGAAATTAATGAAAGCATTTGCCGATTGTTTTACTATTACTATTATTATTATTATTATTATTATTATTATTATTATTAGACCTATTATTATTATTATTATTATTATTATTATTATTATTATTATTATTATTATTATTATTATTATTATTATTATTATTATTATTATTATTATTATTATTATTATTATTGCTTAGCTGACTTGCCATCCAAACAGTCCAATTGTTAGTTCATACAAATAGCATTTTGCAGATACTGGCTGGCTTATTTTCTTCATTTTTGATATTACTAATTGTTTTTTTTTTAAAGTCATTCACTAAAATTTAACAAAGTTGAGTCAAACTTAGCAAAAAGTCTTAATTAGGCAAAACTAATGGATTAATCACTCGGTATTGTGATTGTATTTCTTTCTTTTATCTCTTGTGAAATGTATTTTTATTTTTAAAGAAAATAATCTTTTGATACTGAATCTTAAAATAAAAGACGTGTGGCTCCAATTTCTTGCACCGTTGGAAAGCTTAACGACGAAACCTGAAGAACAAAGCTACATTACCGTTCTATCAATTTGGATAGGGTTTTTGTCCCAAAAAAAGCAAAAACAAAGAAAGAAAAAGAAAATCCGTGACATATCCAATCAGAGAATGAAGTCTCTCATCACCGCAAGGGACTGGGTAACAGAGAGAGACAGAAAGAGAGAGTAAAGGCATTTTTGAAAGACCAAATAGAAAGAAAGGGTATTTTGATACAGCACCAAAAGAAAGAAAGAAGTAAGGAAAGGGAACGAAACGTTAATGGAAGAAGAAGAAGACACTGAAGCAAAACTAAAAGAAGAAAAATAAAAAAGAGAAGAAAACCTCGACATCCAATCACTCAAATTCGCTCGGAAGACATTCCTACGGAAATAATTAATAACGCTTATTAAAAGGAAAATGGCAAGTCTTAAAGAGCGCCTAGGTGCATTAAAAGGAATGGAGAAACAGATATTCCATAGGTGAAAGTGATGCATCAAGCTGTCAGTGGAAAATATTCCAACATATTTTACTCTCTTGTTTTTTTCTTTTTACCCCCCTTGGAATATGTACTCTCCTCCCTCCCGTCTTTCACGAAAATGACTCTCAGAGACAAAAGAAAAAAATCTAAATAATTTTCTTCTTAACAGAATTGGTTATAAAATACCTTCTTTGGATACGAAATGGTTCCACAGCAATCGTACACAGATCGGCAAAGCAAATTTTCCTTAATTAGAGTTTTTTCTTATCAATAGACTAACAGAAAATTCTAACGTATTCAACACTACTTTAAACTTTTAAACTAATGTATGCATAGGTGCTGGAAATATTGTAGAACCACTATGTCCGTTTGACAATAGTTATTAGAGCAAAAATGGTAATAGATAACGAGAGATGGGTTTTTAGCATGGTTTCAGTGCTCCATATACGAGGTTCTACCTTTTTCTTCAATCGTTTATTCAGACAGGAAGTGTAGAAAGGTAGGGATGCGCACGAGACAAGATTTGTGGCTGTCTCGTCTCGAAAATGTGCTGTAAAAGTAATGTCTCGACTCGAAAAATGTATATTTCTCTATTGGAAGAGCCTTGTCTCGACTCGAATTTTGTCAGGAAAATCCTGTCTCGACTCATCTCGTGCGCATCCCTATAGAAAGATACTACCATTTCCGGTTTCAACAGTGATCACCAAACAAACAAACAAACAAAGTAGTAGAAAATGGATCGATCTGGATCAGTTTTAGCCAACTCACAAGCCCCTGGGAAAATGACCACCATGCACCGTGAGCCCACGGTCTTTTACGACCTCCATTTTAGGGGTGAATTTGTTCCCTTTTATGAGCACTTTTAAGGGGGTGTATTCGTTCTCTTTTACGAGCACATTTTAGGGGGTGAATTCATTCCCTTTTATGAACACTTTATCAACCCTTATTTTAATATAGCAGAAATTACGAACACATAGAAGAGAAGATAACACTACGTAACACACAGCAGAACAGATAACAGATAAGACTACGTAACATTTCAAGGGTGAACTCGTTCCCTTTTCCAACCCCTATTTTAACATAGCAGATAGCACAGCTAATAAAAGAGCATGGCTTATTTTACCGTGAGCCCACGGTCTTTTACGACCTCCATTTTAGGGGTGAATTTGTTCCCTTTTATGAGCACTTTTTAGGGGGTGTATTCGTTCTCTTTTACGAGCACATTTTAGGGGGTGAACTCATTCCCTTTTATGAGCATATTTTCCAACCCCTATGAACACATAACAGAACAAGGGTATACTCGTTCTCTTTCATGAGCACTTTTTCAACATAGCAGACAATGAACATAGCAAAGGGGTACGAACACATAACATAACAAGGGTGTACTCGTTTTCAACCCCTATTTTAACATAGGATATAACACATAAGATTACGAACACATAGAAGAGAAGATAACACATAACACTACGTAACACACAACAGAGCAGATAACACATAAGAGTACCTAACATAACAAGGGTGTATTCATTCCCTTTTATGAGTATATTTTTCAACCCTTATTTTAACATAGCAGAAATTACACTGAGACTATGAACACACAGCAGAACAGATGATACATAGCACAGCTAATAAAAGAGTATGGCGTATTTTCCAACCCCTATTTTAACATAGCAGAAATTACGAACACATAGAAGAGCAGATAACACATAACATAGCAAGGGTGTATTCGTTCTCTTTTATGAGCATATTTTTCAACCCCTATTTTAACATAGCAGATAACACATAAGATTACGAACACATATAAGAGCATCAGACTACGTAACATAACGAACATACAGAAGAGCAAATTGAACTCATTCTCTTTTATGAGCATATTTTTCAACCCCTATTTTAACATAACAGAAATGACATAAGAATACATAACTCATTCCAACCCTTATTTTAACATAACGAGCAAAGATTACAATCGAACACCCACGGTCTACAGATAATCATTTTAGAGGGTGTATTTATTCATTCTCTTTGATAACCATTTTTTCCACCCCTAATGAAATTACATAGGAGAGCAGATAATACATAAGATTCGTTCCCTTTTATGAACACTTTTTAGGGGGTGAACTCGTTCCCTTTTATGATTACTTTTCAACCCTTATTTGAACATTTTAACATAGCAGAAATGACATAAGCATGTCCTCAAACTACTGACCATCGTGAACAAAGGTCAAACTCGAAAACGAAACAACATATCGAGCTGCTGTTTCCACATTTAGCAATTGGTCATCAAAAAAGTACTGACCATCAAGGTCAAAAATTAAAACTCGAAAACAGAGCCACATTTAGTAATTGGTCATCAGGTACTACATGTCCCAAAATTAGTGGTCATCGAGGTCAAAGGTCAACATACTTAAAACTTAATTACTCGAAAATGGATCCACGTATTGAGGTGCTGTTTCCACATTTAACAATTGGTCATCAGGTACTACAAGTTCCAAAATAATGACCATCGAGGTCAAAGGTCAAAATACTTAAAACCTAATATCTCGAAAACGAAGCCACGTATTGAGGTGCTGTTTCCACATTTAGCAATTGGTCATCAGGTACTACAAGTTCCAAAATAATGACCATCGAGGTCAAAGGTCAAAATACTTAAAACCTAATATCTCAAAAGCGGAGCCACATACTCAGGTGCTGTTTCCAAATCTAGTAACTGGTCATCAACTAGTACAACTTCCAAAATAATGATCATCGAGGTCAAAGGTCAACATACTTAAAACCAAATAACTCTTAAATGGATCCACATATTGAGGTGCTGTTTCCAAATCTAGTAACTGGTCATCAACTACTACATGTTCCAAAATAATGATCATCGAGGTCAAAGGTCAACATACTTAAAACCTAATTACTCGAAAATGGATCCACGTATTGAGGTGCTGTTTCCACATTTAGTAATCGGTCACCAACTACTACAAGTTCCAAAATACTGATCATCGTGGTCAAAGGTCAACATACTTAAAAACTAATGACTCGAAAACTGAGAAAAATATTGGGGTGCTGTTTCCACATTTAGTAATCGGTCACCAAAGACCACATGCCTCAAAAGTGTCAACCATCGAGGTCAAAACTCGAAAACGGAGCCAAGTATCGAAGTGGTGTTTCCACATCTAGTAATTGGTCGTCAGGTACTACAAGTTTCAAAATAATGACCATCGAGTTCAAAGGTCAAAATTTAAAACCTAATAAGTCGAAAACGGAGCCACATATTGAGATGGTGTTTCCAAATTTAGTAATTGGTCATCAACTACTACAAGTTCCAAAAATAATGAAAGCCCAATGTACCAATGAACGCAAATAACTCGAAAACGAAGCAACGTATTGAGATGCTGTTTCCAAATCTAGTAATACGTCATCAACTACTACATGTTCTGTAAACACTGACCATCGAGGTTAAAGGTCAAATATTTAAGCTTTAATAACTTTAAACAAAGCCTGTGTGACCTATTCAGTTTTGTACCAAGCAGAGAGAAGTGAAGAATGAAAAAATATGACTGGCATACTTCGAGAAAGAAAGCAACGATATACATTTTAACTAGCTGCGTATTTTAAATCATTTTGTACTATTTAAAGAAACAAACAATCGGATAAATTTAACCGGCTCAGAAGTTCAATACTATTTTGTACTCTTGAGTGAGCTTTCCAATTTTGTAGCAAGAAGGACCATTTTTTTTAAAACTAACTCAGAATTTCATTTCATTTTTGTAATACTCAAATTTGGATGAAGTGTTTAGTTTTGTACGAACCAGAAACATTTGATTGGATTATTTCATTAGGTACCAACTGGAAAAAGTGAAGGGCCATTATTCAAATAAACGAAGGAATAGCAGAAAAAAATAAGTGAAGAATGAATAAAATTTAGGTGGATTATTTTCTTTTGTACCAACTGGAAAAGAGAAGAAGAGCTACTTTAACTAGCTCATTATGTACTGTTTAAGGAAACGAAAATTGACTATTTAACTAGCTCAGAATTTATGTAAGAATAATTTCGATGTTCTACTCTTTATACCAACGAGAAAAAATGAACTAGCTGAATATTTAAATATACGAAAGAATAAATTTAAGTGACCTATTCAATTTTGGACCAATGAGAAATGGCATTTTAACTGGCTCAGCAAAAGGCGAAGAAGGATTATTTTATATAATTTTACTCCTCAAATAAACAATGGAGTATTTAGTTTTGCACCATTTTGGAGTATTCAAATAAACAAAGGACTTATAATTTGTGTCAACTCTAAAATCAATTAAACGAAGTAATGCATTTGAGTGAGCTATTTAATTTGAAAAACCGAAGTTGAGTATTTTATACCATTTTGTATTATTTCAACAAACAAAAGGAATAAGCAAAAAAAGGATCATTTTATATCATTTTAAACTAGTCTAATAAACGAAGGCATGAATATGAGTGAGCTATTTAATTTTGTAGCAACCAAAGGATTTTCACGAAAGAACAAAATTGTACTAATCAGAAAAAGCAAAGAAAACCCATTTTAACTAACTGAGAATTTCTGTACCTTTTTGTACTATTTAAACAAACGATGGGATAAATTTGAGTGGTCAGAAAAATCGAAGAAGGTACAATTTAGCTAACTCAGAATTTATATACCTTTATACTAGCCCAATGAACGAAAGAACAAGTTTGGGTGTTCTACTTTTTTATACCATTTTGTACTACTCAAATAAACGAAAGAAAAAGCGAAAAAAGACCTTTTTAACTAGCGCAGAATTTCTGTAACACAAAAATTAATTTGGATGGAGTAACAAGAAATAAAGCAAAGATATGCCATATTAACTATTTAAATAAACGAAAGAATAAATTTGAGTGATCTATTCCATTTTGTACCAAGGAGAAATGCCATTTTTATCTAGCTTAGAATTTCTAGTGCATGTTGTATTATTTAAACAAAACGAAGGGCTAAATTTGAGAAAGCGAACATGAACCATTTTACTCAAATTTGGATGGAGTATTTATCTTTGTATGAACCAGAAAAAAAGTAAAGTAGAACCATTTTAACTAACTCAGACTTTTATACCATTTTGTACCAATCAGAAGAAAATCAAAGAATGGTCATTTTAAACAGCCAAGCAGAAAAAAGGAAAGAATTAACACTTTGTACTAACCAGAAAATGAGAAGAAGGATCAGCATTCTAACTTTTTTTGCCATTTATTGGGGTGTCCTATTTCCTTTTGTACCAACGAAAACCATTTTTAACTGGCTTAGAATTTTATACCTTTTTGAAAAAATTTGTATCAAATCGAAAAAAGCAAGAAAATACCACTTTAAATAGCTCAGCATGTTACAGCTTTTTGTGTTTTTGGTCTACCCAATTTAAACAAACGAAGGAATAAATGTGTGTGACCTATTCACTTTTGTTACAAGCAGAAAAAGGAAAGAATAAATTTGAGTGGCTTAAGCAAAGAAGGTCAATGGTAACTAGCCTTTTTGTGCTATTAAATTTGAGTGACCTATTGAAGAATGAATAAATTTTGTTTGTAATTAAAAAAGCGGAGAAGGTCTACTTTCTGTACCAACCATAGAAAAACAAATTTGTTTGACCTATTCACTTTTATAGCAAGCAGAAAAAGCATGAAAAAAAGGGAAGAAGGTTCATTATAACAAGCTAGGTATTTTTATACCATTTTGTATTACGAGTGGTCTATTTCATTTGTGTAACAATCAGAAGAAAAGCTCAGAATGTTATACCTTTGTGATGCTACATTTTGTATTATTTTTGTGTCATCCAGAGAACAATTTAATTTGCCTCTCCCGTCACTAAGAAAGGCTCATAAAATATTTGAACGTGAGATTTGACAAACCAGAGTTGCGTAATAATTGTGTAGAACAGACTACATAGCAATTAGCGTAATATCATGCATGGCCATTTGTGATCACAGCAGAAGAAGAGATTATATCAAAGTAAGAAAAGTTTTCAAAGTTCCATGTTGCTGCAGATATTTAAACAACGTTATGAATGCGTTACCTAACAGGTGTATTGCCTATTGCTCAACGATTCAATTATTTTTTTTAAATTTTCTTTCCTCGTCTAAGTCAAAAAAGACAAATATATATTTTTGCATTTATGTATTTTATTATAATGGAATATAAGTTTATGGAGTATATGTGGAAATAATAGAACATATATCATGATGTTATATTGCCTTGAAACATATTATTAAACACGGAGAATGCATAGAATGCTTGTATTGTAGATATATAAAATTATTTATTTGATTTGTTTTTGCTGAAGAGCAGAAAAAATGACTAGCAAGGAGATTGTTTATGTTTCACCTAGAGAAAAAGAAATTCAGCGTGAAAACGAGAAACCTATACTGTTAATCCAGCCGTCTGACCCCGATTTGCCAGATGAATTACGTGATAAAGTGAGAATCATATATCCAACACAAGAAATAGAAGAAGTGTATTATTTTAGACGCTATAATAGATATAATGATGAAATACTCCCGGAAAGTGATGATGACAGTGTTTCAAATATTACCTGTTTTGAACTGGAAGCTAATGAGTGCGAGTGTACTAGTGAAACTATTAGTGATACATGTATTATACAATTATTTAATGAGTATACACCAAATTCAGTATTATTATGTGACGCATGTTCTAAACATAATGAGAATGAAAAAGATCACAACTGTTTGCTGCAGTATGATTACGAATTATTACAAAAGGTGTGGACAATCTTGATTAAACGTGAAATGAGAGAGAAAATATATAAACTTTATTTAAAGAAGCATTTTAAAGGTTGCAATATTAAGAACACTTATACTTTGGAGAAAAAATTTAATCTGGTATATGAATACATTACCGAGTGTGATTATTATATTAACAAAATAGTAGAATTGTTTTTAGAGAAAGATAAACAATTATTTAATTCTGTAAATGAACACTGAGCCCACTGTAGCATATGCATTTGATTGTGTAAGAATAGAACTTGAACTGTTAACTGGATCAATTTGTACTATTGTAATATTAAGAATTTAATAGATAACTAACATTGGACTCTGGCAACTGAATTGTCAGGGAGAGGGAATTTAAATTGTTCTCTGGATGACACAAAAATAATACAAAATGTAGCATCACAAAGGTATAACATTCTGAGCTTTTCTTCTGATTGTTACACAAATGAAATAGACCACTCGTAATACAAAATGGTATAAAAATACCTAGCTTGTTATAATGAACCTTCTTCCCTTTTTTTCATGCTTTTTCTGCTTGCTATAAAAGTGAATAGGTCAAACAAATTTGTTTTTCTATGGTTGGTACAGAAAGTAGACCTTCTCCGCTTTTTTAATTACAAACAAAATTTATTCATTCTTCAATAGGTCACTCAAATTTAATAGCACAAAAAGGCTAGTTACCATTGACCTTCTTTGCTTAAGCCACTCAAATTTATTCTTTCCTTTTTCTGCTTGTAACAAAAGTGAATAGGTCACACACATTTATTCCTTCGTTTGTTTAAATTGGGTAGACCAAAAACACAAAAAGCTGTAACATGCTGAGCTATTTAAAGTGGTATTTTCTTGCTTTTTTCGATTTGATACAAATTTTTTCAAAAAGGTATAAAATTCTAAGCCAGTTAAAAATGGTTTTCGTTGGTACAAAAGGAAATAGGACACCCCAATAAATGGCAAAAAAAGTTAGAATGCTGATCCTTCTTCTCATTTTCTGGTTAGTACAAAGTGTTAATTCTTTCCTTTTTTCTGCTTGGCTGTTTAAAATGACCATTCTTTGATTTTCTTCTGATTGGTACAAAATGGTATAAAAGTCTGAGTTAGTTAAAATGGTTCTACTTTACTTTTTTTCTGGTTCATACAAAGATAAATACTCCATCCAAATTTGAGTAAAATGGTTCATGTTCGCTTTCTCAAATTTAGCCCTTCGTTTTGTTTAAATAATACAACATGCACTAGAAATTCTAAGCTAGATAAAAATGGCATTTCTCCTTGGTACAAAATGGAATAGATCACTCAAATTTATTCTTTCGTTTATTTAAATAGTTAATATGGCATATCTTTGCTTTATTTCTTGTTACTCCATCCAAATTAATTTTTGTGTTACAGAAATTCTGCGCTAGTTAAAAAGGTCTTTTTTCGCTTTTTCTTTCGTTTATTTGAGTAGTACAAAATGGTATAAAAAAGTAGAACACCCAAACTTGTTCTTTCGTTCATTGGGCTAGTATAAAGGTATATAAATTCTGAGTTAGCTAAATTGTACCTTCTTCGATTTTTCTGACCACTCAAATTTATCCCATCGTTTGTTTAAATAGTACAAAAAGGTACAGAAATTCTCAGTTAGTTAAAATGGGTTTTCTTTGCTTTTTCCGATTAGTACAATTTTGTTCTTTCGTGAAAATCCTTTGGTTGCTACAAAATTAAATAGCTCACTCATATTCATGCCTTCGTTTATTAGACTAGTTTAAAATGATATAAAATGATCCTTTTTTTGCTTATTCCTTTTGTTTGTTGAAATAATACAAAATGGTATAAAATACTCAACTTCGGTTTTTCAAATTAAATAGCTCACTCAAATGCATTACTTCGTTTAATTGATTTTAGAGTTGACACAAATTATAAGTCCTTTGTTTATTTGAATACTCCAAAATGGTGCAAAACTAAATACTCCATTGTTTATTTGAGGAGTAAAATTATATAAAATAATCCTTCTTCGCCTTTTGCTGAGCCAGTTAAAATGCCATTTCTCATTGGTCCAAAATTGAATAGGTCACTTAAATTTATTCTTTCGTATATTTAAATATTCAGCTAGTTCATTTTTTCTCGTTGGTATAAAGAGTAGAACATCGAAATTATTCTTACATAAATTCTGAGCTAGTTAAATAGTCAATTTTCGTTTCCTTAAACAGTACATAATGAGCTAGTTAAAGTAGCTCTTCTTCTCTTTTCCAGTTGGTACAAAAGAAAATAATCCACCTAAATTTTATTCATTCTTCACTTATTTTTTTCTGCTATTCCTTCGTTTATTTGAATAATGGCCCTTCACTTTTTCCAGTTGGTACCTAATGAAATAATCCAATCAAATGTTTCTGGTTCGTACAAAACTAAACACTTCATCCAAATTTGAGTATTACAAAAATGAAATGAAATTCTGAGTTAGTTTTAAAAAAAATGGTCCTTCTTGCTACAAAATTGGAAAGCTCACTCAAGAGTACAAAATAGTATTGAACTTCTGAGCCGGTTAAATTTATCCGATTGTTTGTTTCTTTAAATAGTACAAAATGATTTAAAATACGCAGCTAGTTAAAATGTATATCGTTGCTTTCTTTCTCGAAGTATGCCAGTCATATTTTTTCATTCTTCACTTCTCTCTGCTTGGTACAAAACTGAATAGGTCACACAGGCTTTGTTTAAAGTTATTAAAGCTTAAATATTTGACCTTTAACCTCGATGGTCAGTGTTTACAGAACATGTAGTAGTTGATGACGTATTACTAGATTTGGAAACAGCATCTCAATACGTTGCTTCGTTTTCGAGTTATTTGCGTTCATTGGTACATTGGGCTTTCATTATTTTTGGAACTTGTAGTAGTTGATGACCAATTACTAAATTTGGAAACACCATCTCAATATGTGGCTCCGTTTTCGACTTATTAGGTTTTAAATTTTGACCTTTGAACTCGATGGTCATTATTTTGAAACTTGTAGTACCTGACGACCAATTACTAGATGTGGAAACACCACTTCGATACTTGGCTCCGTTTTCGAGTTTTGACCTCGATGGTTGACACTTTTGAGGCATGTGGTCTTTGGTGACCGATTACTAAATGTGGAAACAGCACCCCAATATTTTTCTCAGTTTTCGAGTCATTAGTTTTTAAGTATGTTGACCTTTGACCACAATGATCAGTATTTTGGAACTTGTAGTAGTTGGTGACCGATTACTAAATGTGGAAACAACACCTCAATACGTGGATCCATTTTCGAGTAATTAGGTTTTAAGTATGTTGACCTTTGACCTCGATGATCATTATTTTGGAACATGTAGTAGTTGATGACCAGTTACTAGATTTGGAAACAGCACCTCAATATGTGGATCCATTTAAGATTTATTTGGTTTTAAGTATGTTGACCTTTGACCTCGATGATCATTATTTTGGAACTTGTAGTAGTTGATGACCAGTTACTAGATTTGGAAACAGCACCTCAATATGTGGATCCATTTAAGAGTTATTTGGTTTTAAGTATGTTGACCTTTGACCTCGATGATCATTATTTTGGAAGTTGTACTAGTTGATGACCGATTACAAATGTGGAAACAGCACCTGAGTATGTGGCTCCGTTTTTGAGATATTAGGTGTTAAGTATTTTGACCTTTGACCTCGATGGTCATTATTTTGGATCTTGTAGTACCTGATGACCAATTGCTAAATGTGGAAACAGCACCTCAATACGTGGCTCCGTTTTCGAGATATTAGGTTTTAAGTATTTTGACCTTTGACCTCGATGGTCATTATTTTGGAACTTGTAGTACCTGATGACCAATTGTTAAATGTGGAAACAGCACCTCAATACGTGGATCCATTTTCGAGTAATTAAGTTTTAAGTATGTTGACCTTTGACCTCGATGGCCACTAATTTTGGGACATGTAGTACCTGATGACCAATTACTAAATGTGGCTCTGTTTTCGAGTTTTAATTTTTGACCTTGATGGTCAGTACTTTTTTGATGACAAATTGCTAAATGTGGAAACAGCACCTCGATATGTTGTTTCGTTTTCGAGTTTGACCTTTGTTCACGATGGTCAGTAGTTTGAGGACATGCTTATGTCATTTCTGCTATGTTAAAATGTTCAAATAGGGGTTGAAAAAGTAATCATAAAAGGGAACGAGTTCACCCCCTAAAAAGTGTTCATAAAAGGGAACGAATCTTATGTATTATCTGCTCTCCTATGTAATTTCATTAGGGGTGGAAAAAATGGTTATCAAAGAGAATGAATAAATACACCCTCTAAAATGATTATCTGTAGACCGTGGGTGTTCGATTGTAATCTTTGCTCGTTATGTTAAAATAAGGGTTGGAATGAGTTATGTATTCTTATGTCATTTCTGTTATGTTAAAATAGGGGTTGAAAAATATGCTCATAAAAGAGAATGAGTTCAATTTGCTCTTCTGTATGTTCGTTATGTTACGTAGTCTGATGCTCTTATATGTGTTCGTAATCTTATGTGTTATCTGCTATGTTAAAATAGGGGTTGAAAAATATGCTCATAAAAGAGAACGAATACACCCTTGCTATGTTATGTGTTATCTGCTCTTCTATGTGTTCGTAATTTCTGCTATGTTAAAATAGGGGTTGGAAAATACGCCATGCTCTTTTATTAGCTGTGCTATGTATCATCTGTTCTGCTGTGTGTTCATAGTCTCAGTGTAATTTCTGCTATGTTAAAATAAGGGTTGAAAAATATACTCATAAAAGGGAATGAATACACCCTTGTTATGTTAGGTACTCTTATGTGTTATCTGCTCTGTTGTGTGTTACGTAGTGTTATGTGTTATCTTCTCTTCTATGTGTTCGTAATCTTATGTGTTATATCCTATGTTAAAATAGGGGTTGAAAACGAGTACACCCTTGTTATGTTATGTGTTCGTACCCCTTTGCTATGTTCATTGTCTGCTATGTTGAAAAAGTGCTCATGAAAGAGAACGAGTATACCCTTGTTCTGTTATGTGTTCATAGGGGTTGGAAAATATGCTCATAAAAGGGAATGAGTTCACCCCCTAAAATGTGCTCGTAAAAGAGAACGAATACACCCCCTAAAATGGAGGTCGTAAAAGACCGTGGGCTCTTTTATTAGCTGTGCTATCTGCTATGTTAAAATAGGGGTTGGAAAAGGGAACGAGTTCACCCTTGAAATGTTACGTAGTCTTATCTGTTATCTGTTCTGCTGTGTGTTACGTAGTGTTATCTTCTCTTCTATGTGTTCGTAATTTCTGCTATATTAAAATAAGGGTTGATAAAGTGTTCATAAAAGGGAATGAGTTCACCCCCTAAAATGTGCTCGTAAAAGAGAACGAATACACCCCCTTAAAAGTGCTCATAAAAGGGAACAAATTCACCCCTAAAATGGAGGTCGTAAAAGACCGTGGGCTCACGGTGCATGGTGGTCATTTTCCCAGGGGCTCGTGAGTTGGCTAAAACTGATCCAGATCGATCCATTTTCTACTACTAAACAAGAACAACAAAGAAAGATAATAGATTGTGAATAGCAGTTTTTTATATATCGGTTCAATATATGAAGAATATATTCCATCTGAGCTCTTCTATCCCTTATAAGCCCGGAAGTACTAGAAATCTACTACCACTTCCGGTTTCAATATTGATTAACTGCAGGAAGTAGCGGGAAATGGTTTTCTGATATGGATTCAGTCTCAAGGAAGGGTCCGCGAGGGCTCAGTGGTAGAGCGTTCACCTTTTGTGCTTGGGATCCCGGCCTCCGCCAAGTGAACTTTGTGATGGACAAGCATCGTGTGCGTGGGTTTTCTCGGAGTTCTCCCGTTTCCTCCCACTTTCTTGATTCCACCATTTCATCCATTACTCATCATCACCGTCTCCTTTAGCCTAACCGGCATAACCGTGGGACGTAAAACTCAAAGATTTCATTTCATTTCATTTTTTTCAATATTCAATCCTCATAATTCGGTACTCTACTGTAATTTCAAAATATGAAACAAAACTTCTATTTTATGTTTTTTTAAAGATAAAATATTTCAGATTTTAATAATTTTACTAAGGTTAATTGATCAGTAAAGAAAGTATGTGAGACGCGGACCTGCAATTTGACATGAAATTAGAACAGCCACACTCGGAATCTAAAAAAGTCCCCAATCTCTAAAACCCTAAATTTTTATCTACGAGTGAGGCAAACCAATATATATGATATAGTTTCAGAACAGTGCCAATTATTAGGGAAGAGGTGGAAGCCGCTCTTTGTACTACATGTACCGTATACCTATGTGTGGAAATTAGAGAAATATCTATTGTAAATATCTTTCTATTTAGGAAAAAGAGTGATGATTAGGTAATTGTCAATCAGATAACTAACTAATAATCAAATTGTGGATTGATTTGTAACTAAATTATACTTAATACGTAAAAATAAATAAATAAATAAAACTTGGGACGGGAAAGTGGTAGACTGTGGAAAAGGTAATTAACTCTTCTAAGAAAATAATGTTTCTTTCCAATTGGTCTTCTATTGTATTTCCAGGTCTAAAATTGTATTACAGAATTCAAAGAAGTTGTTGAAGGCACTAATTGCGCAACTTATACGAGGAATCTACTTGGTTTCGATCATTTCTAGTGAATGACTGTTATATTGTAAGAAAGTTGCTATGGAAACGAAGGATCTGTGTTCACATGTGAGTTTGAATATTTATTATTCCTTGTATAATTCTTTTTATTTTCTTTTTTTCTAAAAGTCAGTATCTACCATTCCATGTACTGTATATATTGAACTATATGGACAGTCGTGTTTTAAAAAAGATATTGACTACACACTTCTCTTTAAAAAAATTATAGTAAGTAAATAATGTTTTGACTTGAAATAACCACATACCACAAAGATGTCCGCCGAACATCCGAAGGTTATCCGTCTTAAGTTATCGGGATGTCCACAGCACATTTCTTTTTCATCACTGGACGTTCTATAGACATCCTATCGATATCCAGATATCTGCTTATGTCCCCGGTAATGGTTCTTGTGGGACATTTCTAAGTTCTTTGTGGGATAAAGACTTTTTTCTAGTAGACGTACTATGGATATCCTGTTGAAATCCAGATTTCCGCTTATGTCTTGGTAATGCTCACATTTTTTTTTCTTCCGGGTTATATTTTTTAAATTCCCAAATTTGATTCATAAAAATAACTGAAATCTAGTAAATCTACACTATTTGCTTGCAATGAATACTTTTACGGTATCTTAAATATGATGTTTATAGTAAAGTTTGTGTAAATTAAGATAAAATAACTATATTTTAAGTATATAAATACAAAGTTAGGGTACAATTGAAAGAAATAAATTGTAAAAATTAATTAGCCATATATGGCTAATTATATTTTAATATATTAATATATTAATAAATTATATATAATATATATATATATATATATATATATATATATATATATATATATATATATATATATATATATATATATAAATTATATATATAAATTATATTAATAAAATCACATAAAACAGTTTATGTTGCGTTTAGCTTTCCAGGCCTTTCTTATGGCACACACTTATTGAAATAAATACACCTTCATGATTATACGTATATTCCTTTTTATGATGGTTCCTGAATTATATCGTTTATTTACAAAACGTTGCTATGACAACGTAAAGACAAAACTCATCACAAATCATCAGATTAGAATCAATTTTGATTCTCTTTCTTTTTTCGTATTTTCTTCTTCTTCTTCAAACTGGTTAGTGCATATTTTAAAATCATACATTGCCCGGAAACATAAGAAAAAAAAATTACACTGAAAATACAAGATGTCGAAATACAAGATGTTGCAGATTCGTGTAGGCCACAGTGACTCAGTGGTAGAACGTTCATCTCTGGTGCGTGAGGTCCCTGGATCGATCTCAGCTTGCGCCAAATAAGCTTTGTGGTGAACAAACACCGTCTGTGTAAGTTTTCTCGGGGTTCTTTCATTTCCTCTCAGCTTCTTCAAGTCATTAATTTCTCATCATCATCATTTCTTTCAGTCTATTCGCCCTAAACATGGGATGTAAAACTGCAAGATTTTTGCATATGATTCGTGAGAACAGTTTTTTTAGATTGAATTATATTTTCGTCCTTTGTCAGGAGTGAAGCTATGTGAAATAAGACGAACAGTTTAAAGTGTGAATCTGAACCTCTGTAGCAGTGACGACGCCGGTTTTAATTTCTTAAGGGTCAGGAGAGGCCAAACGGAGGAATAGATAACATTTTGGGAGACATAATTTTTTTTTATAACGAAAAGGATAGTTTCATATTATTTGATTTACAATACAATACGACATGTCTAACAGGACAAAGGGGACAGAAGAGCGCCCGTCCCTTGATCTTACTCTAGCGTCGTCACTGCTCTGTAGTTATCTACCAGGAAGCCGAGTCCGGGACTACGTGGGTCAAACACATGCGTGCTGGTCTATAGATGTACAGTCTTTGTAAATAAAAATATTTCCATTTTATTTCGCTGTTTAAAACTTTAAAATGTGTTGAAAATTTGAGAGTTGCTTTTTAATACATGATGTGTACATGTTTCTATATGTTTTATTATTATTATTATTATTATTATTATTATTATTATTATTATTATTATTATTATTATTATTATTATTATTATTATTATTATTATTATTTTAGGCACAACTTCAGACTGAAGATACCAGGAAATTGCTTCCAGTGTTAGCGATAAGGTCCCGGAAGTCTTGTATTGCGTGTAGGCTCTGGCGAGGGACCTTAAACAATGATTTATATACTGTAGAAACGATTGCTGCCTTATTGAACGTAGTCTCCTTTATAAGTTCTGTGCGAGGAATTCCAAAGGCTTTATTGTCACTACTGATCATGGTCCACAGTTTAGGTATCTGCAGGTTACAGGAAACAATTATAATTTTATATACTTCAAATTGATAATAAGAAGTATAACACGAGTACTATAATGGTACTATATTGTAACTATGGAAAATATACTGTTAATATAAAACACCTTAAAAGTAAACAAGGTGGAGTGATCAACAACATGGCGCTGCATGAACACATATCGAAACAACTCGGTTTTTAAAGTCAAGTTTACTTCGAAATATTTTACATTTTGATTCATTTATTTTTAAAATGATTTTATTTTAGATCTACTTTTACGTATAACATGACATCCAGCGTCAGAGTATTATAATCTGTTTTACATAATTTGATAGCAAAAAAGGTTATGTGAAAAAGTTTAGCATCATATGGAAACAGTAACGAGCGAGGCTTATAGAAACCTTGATTTTATCATGAGGCTAGGTAAAGAGTTTCGTAATGATTTAACTTTAATGAAATTGTACTTCACTTACGTTCGGTCAAAATTAGAATATGCTACTGTTGTGTGGACAGCAAATATGCAAAAATACTGTGATATGATTGAGGGAATACAGAAAAAATTCCTAAGACTTCTAACGTACAGGAAAACTGGGCTTTACCCGAAATATGAATCTTACAGAGAGTTACTGGAAAATTATCAACTACCCACTTTATACGAAAGAAGAAGATATAATGATCTAATATTTTTATATAAATTAATACATGATAAGATTGACTCTATTAAGCTGCGTTCGTTGCTTTGTTTCCAAGTCCCATCAACCAGAACGAGGATAGGAAACACATCTACGTTTTATCAAAGAAAGGCAAGAACAAATATCCTTCGGAAATCTCCTATATGGAGGATAAGCACTTTCTACAATGAGGTTGAAAAAGACTTCAATATTGATATATTTAGCATGTCGGAAAGTGTGTACAAAAGAACAATTAAACAGGCATGTTTTGGAAACGGCATATAAAGAGTACATGTGCTAAAGACAATATAAATGTGTATTTTTAAATTGTCTATTTTGTAATGTATATTTCTTTTAATTATTTGTATATCTCACTGTTTTGTATTATTATGCATTTCGTTGTCAAAGACAACACAATAATTGGGCCTAGAGCCTGTTGTCTTGTGCTTGAACTAAAATAAAATAAGTACAGTTGAACGTTAGTGTTTCCTCTTCCACCTTCAGCCCCCCTCCCCCGCACACGGAGATATAGAGTGTATCGAAATATGTCTAAATAATAAATTACAACTTTCATAATAATACTACGTATTTTAAAACACTTAATTACATTTACCTGTGTTAGTGAGGTAAGTAACGCATGTGTTATTATAATGGAAATTTTATTGAAAAGTTGTATTTTTTATTTTCCTTCCTTTTGGCAGTCGGTTTTGTGACACAATGTTGGAATGGCAAGGGATGGCAGAGTTGGTAATTGAATGGGTATTTACTTACTGATTTCATAATAATGATTTCATACAATGATTTCATAATAAGATAAAATCGAAAATCAAGTACAATATGTATGGGTAAATTATCAGAGCGTTAAGATGATAACAATAGAACCTGAAACGATAAAAAAAAAAACAAAAAAAAAACACTTCTCGTTTCCTCTCTTATAAGCAGATATGTTCTTACATTAAAAAGAACAAGAAGAAAATAATTATATATATATATATACAGGGTGTCCAGTATACAATGCAACCCGGAGTTTGGGATACTAGAACTTCTGAACTTGAAGTGATACGCGAATTAATGGTTATACCAAAATGAAGCCTTGTTCATGCATATATTTTTCAACTAGGAAGCAACGATTAAAGTACACTAGGAACCACACAATGTTGCCAGATGTAACCGAAGGTGTAATTTTTTTTTTTTTTTTTTTTGCAAAACATGTAAATTGACTCATAACTCATACGTATGGATGTTCTGTCGTTAATTTTCAGTTTGTTTAGTTGGAGTAGCTTGGAATCTATGGAGCATAAAAAAGAATTTTTCATTTCCACCGATAACTAATCGGATGAGGACTCTGTAAGGGGGAACTAGGAAAATCGTAGTTTTCATAAATTAACACTCTGAATTGGCAACTTTGCTGATGTCTCAGTGCATCAAAAGGTGTGTTAAGGATCTGTCTACATTATGCAATTCCTGAAAACAATGAAAAACAAACTTTGAAATTATCATGATAAAACGTTTACTTACATGCACCCTCCAAAAAAGAACTTTGATACATAATATGCAATACATAAATTAAAAACAATATACTTGTTACTTGGGGTTGATAACTAAAAGGAACAGCAGTGCTTTCTCAACATCAAGTGCGAGCGAATTGAAGAGTTTACACGATTCTGTTTATTAGAAAAACTCCCCTCCCTGTGAAGGTCAACGATTTGCTTTCCCCTTCTGCAGTGGTAAGTGGTAGGAGGTAGGTGAGTTTCCTATCATGTTGCCTGAAACAGACTTTAGTGTACTAACAATTATTTACTGATTAAAAACTAAATATAGAAACAAGCGATTTCAGCTTCGGCTGCGCCATTTTTAGATGCAGTAAAACTGCAACTTCTGAAAACAATTCAATATATTAAAACAAATTTTGCTTAATAACAATAATTGATTAATAGTGATATTGTCGATAAAGCCACAGTGAGGCGACCTTAGTATTTCTCATTATTATTTTGAGAACAGAAGTAAATAATAATAATAATAATAATAATAATAATAATAATAATAATAATAATAATAATAATAATAATAATAATAATAATAATAATAATAATAATAATAGTAGTAGTAGTAGTAGTAGTAGTAGTAGTAGTAGTAGTAGTAGTATTTAACATTAGCGTATAGTTTTGCATTAACTTACTGTAAATTACCATTGCAAAGAAAAACCATGTTCATAAGTCCTGCGGTTAGTTTGATTTGTAGCATCTATCTACAAGTGGCATTTGCAATATGAAAAAAGAAAAAAGTTATACAGCCTCCAACTTCAAAAAAGGAAAAGAGGCCCCCCAAAGACCAATAACTGGGAGTGGTTATGTCTGAAAACCACACCCAACTATCTCTATGTATGTATGTATGTATGTATGTGTGTGTGACTTTTTATGACATACACAACACACGTACAAAAAGACATGAAGTTTCCGGTTAGCATTTAGAGAAAAAAAGCTAAGTAGTAAGTCCCCCACACATGGCACAGAAGAAAAAAATACGTATGCGCACACACTCACATATGACCAACATTGATGAATATGTGAGTATGTTGGAGAAAAAAAGACATTTTCAAATAAGGTATCTATTTTCTTTCTGAGCTGTATGGACGGATCTGATCGGCTTATATAAAATGTATGTGTGTATGTATATGAAGGAATAGTGATTTATGTGCAAATATGTTAAACCTGTCATCGACTCACACAAGGAAGATAGTGATCACCAAAGCATGTTTCTTCTTTTGATCGCTGTTGGTATGTTTCTTCTCTCCTTTGCGGTTTTTCAAACTCTCAAAGGCGATTTCTTACTTATACTCCAGCATAATCAACACCATATGTTATACCATAGTATATTCTGGACTATGCTAATATTTAACAACCCAAATCATCTTATGGACACTAGGCATACATGTAATCAACATACTAATTGATTTTGCGTACGAAATTACTAAGTCCTCCAGCACTATAAGAACAACTAGTACTTTTTTTTTTTATTTCGGGTTAAACTTTTATGTCCAATCCATATGTTTTATTCCTTCCCTTTTAGCTATGTCAAGGTCCGTGTGTGTGTGTGTATGCTAAGCATATGAAGAGTCTACTGCATATCAAGTGAGTCAATGAGTACAGAGAAAACAAGAAGGACACATCCCCCTTTTCATCAGCACTTAAACTCTTTTTAAGATTTCTATCGATAACTTGATAGCCATTCTACCAAGTGCTTATTCTTTTGGCGCTCTGTTATGTAATTAACATGTCAAAACTGCCAACAGGTAAAAGTGAGGGGCCAACAACTACCTACTAAAGAAAGAAAGGGAGATCCATAATACAAAAGCAGGTCTAATACAAAACTTCAAGATCACACTTTTCTCTTGTGCATTGTTCTACATATGTACCATTTCACATAGTAGTTAACAAGTTTCTTTTACAGACTTGTGAAGCTTAAATTGAGAATTTTTAATTGGTGTTGCAGGAACAAGCGTAATGAGTACAGCTTAGTGACTCATTTGTGTCCTAGTTAGAAGAAAGATAAAACATTGAATTACCTAAGAAATAAACAATCGCAATTTCTTTGTTTCCATATGCACAATAAAAGAAATTAAACATACTAACACATTTATTTCTTAGTTAAAAAAAGTTATATCTAAATTAAAGGAGATGAGAAGTTCGTACGCATTAACATAGTGGTATTTTTATACAATTCTGTTTAACCTACCTTCTGTATTTTGCGGCTTTTTAAAAGCAAGTGGTGCTGGTTAAATTTTAGAACTGTTACGTTTAGGGATGGTATCAACCGTCTTGAAATTTCGAGACACATTTATAATTCAAGACGATATTAAGCTCAGTCTCGAAAGTTTCGCTCTCATCTCTCGAATATTGACCCAAAAAGTTACTAAAATACCTTTACTCAAATTTCTTGCATTGTTGAGTTACATACAGGCTCGTAGCAAGCCCAAAAATGTAGGGGGGACCCGGTAGAAGTTAAAAAAGGGCGATCCAACCATGTTATAGTTCATTTGCAAGTCTATCTTAAACATTTTAGGAGAGCCAGTAAAAATTTAGGGGGGCGTTCCCCTCTAGCCCACGTCCTCATTGATACGGGCCTGGTTACATGTACTATAGGGAAACAATTGCATTTGGATGACCGCCGTCATGAGCGTATACACGGGAGAAACGGGGACAACGACACCTCTGGTAACGTGCTATATCCAAAGTATTTGGAACAGCACACATTTTTGAAAAAAAAAATGAAATGAAATTTTGAGTTTTACGTCCCACGCTTATGCCGGTTAGGCTAAAGGAGACGGTGATGATGAGAGATGAGTGAAATGATGGAATGAAGAAAGTGGAAGGAAACGGGAGAACACTGAGAAAACTCACGCACGCGGTGTTTTTCCACCACAAAGTTCACTTGGAAGGAGCAGGGTTTGAACCCGGGACCCCAAGCACCAGAGGTGAACGCTCTACTACTGAGCCACAGCGCCCCCCCCCCCCCCCACATTTTTGAGTTACGATTCAATATATTCCTTTCCCTGTCATTTTAGTTAATCAAAGACTATGTTGTCAACATGTTTCATAAATGATCAAAGATTGATTTGTTGCCAATTTATTTTTTGTTGACAACATATTTCGTAAATCAAACACATAAGCTTTTAACATCTCTGAGCATTATTTTTTCCCCACAGTTTAGGAATTATCCAGGGGAAAATGTGTTTTAAACTTTTTGTTGTTTTTCTATTTCTATTAGAACCGCTGGTATTTCTAATGGCAACAGCTTTCCTTTGAAACTAAAGGTAAAATCTTCAGATTAGAGGAGGGTAGGAGCAAACCAGAGATATGGTTATGCCTATCAACCAGTGTTTTACATAAAAAAATATATATGTAAAATATATATATGTAGCAAATTGTATTTTAAGATGTCAATAAAAAGACATTTTACTAACCAAGGAAAGTACTACAGACATTTCCCCTTTCTTTCTTTGTCTCTACGCGAACTGTAGTTTGAAAAACAATCCCAATATTTGTAGTGGAATTACGTATTCAAAAAATGATTTTTTTAAAAAAGAAATCTTTGGGTTATCTTTCAGTCTAACGTCCAACGATTGTATCCTTTGGGTTAAGGGAGACAATGATTAAAGCAAGTAAATGATTATGGAAGAACTTGTGGAATAAGAAAGTGGGAGGAAACCGGAGTATACCGGACACGATGTTGTCCACCACAAACTTACTTGCCGGGAATCGAGCCAAGGTCTCCACGCACCAGAGGTAAGCGTTCTACCACTGAGTCACCGTGTCCCCAATTACGTATTTAGTGCGTTATCTGGTAGGTGGAATTGAAAAACACTGATTCTTGAAAAAGCGGAGACGATAACAGAAAGCGACAAATGATTTTTTAAATATGGATTCAGAATCCCAAGGGCCGATCCTATTTTATTTCTTATTCTTCTACTAAAATCGGAAGCAATAAAAACAAGTGAAACTTCAGTTTTCACTATTGATTCCTACAGAACAACTATAAGAAATAGCGAGAAATTGTTATTGATATGAATTTAGCGGCCCAAGTAGAGAACTATTGAGATGGCGTGGGTCAATGGAACTTAACGCATGACGCACTGGAACCACCACCCACAGTGACCCACTCTGATCCACCAATCACCATGATTCACTGTGACCCACTCCAACCCACCACCCACCATGATCCACTGTGATCCACCACCCACCAAAACCCATCATTATCAACTCTGACCCATTATCCACGCCTTACTCTTAACTGAATAAAGAGTTTACACTTGTAACAAAACAAGGCTGTGAAATTATCAGTAATCGGAGTTTGAATTTCTACGGTCAATCGCTCAAACACTGCTCCGTTATAATAACGGTAGATCTGAACTTCATGATATAAAATGGTAAAATGTTTGCCATGGGCCATGTTACGATGAATTTCAATTTTTCATATATAATTATTTCCATGTTGGATTACAGATACTTTCCAGTGGAATATAGGATGACATTTGAAAGTTTCAAATCAAGTTTTAGTAAGCCAACATATAGCAAAAAAAAAAAAAAAAAAAAAAAAAAAAAAAAAAAAAAAAAAAAACTGTAAAATTTGACAGTCTCGAAAGCCACTCCTATTACAATTAAGAATATCAGTATCCAAAAGTGCTTTTTTTTTTTTTTAACTCAGATATACTCATCTCAGGTAAGTAAATAGAAACAAATTAAAAAGGGGAAAAGAACGGAGGCCTTGAAATAAATCATAGTCAAATTCACCAGTGTTCAGAAGATGTCTACAATGCACTGACCGGAGGGCGTCGTAGTGGGTTATGGTGGGTCCGGGTAGGTCAGAGTGGGTCACGTTCCGTTGACTCACGACCCACTCCATTCTGAAGGACTACCTCCGACCATACTCCCCTATGTTAACTGAAAGTGACAGATTCCTTGAGTGTCCAGCAAAGAGTCCTGACCTAAAGACCTACCACTTCTTCCTCTGAGGGTGGGCAAAAAAGGAAGTTTATCGCACAAAATCTAAACCTCTTGATGAATTGGAGAAATTAATTCATCAGGTTTTTGAAAATGAACCGCTGCAGTATTTGAAGAAGTCCGTCGCAAACATCCCCAACCATTTTTACAAAAACTGGTGAATAATGGTGGTGCTTATGTGAAATTTTAGCAATGCATGTAAATTCTACCATTGTGAAGAACAAAATGCGTTTTGCTTTATAAAAATTGGTTGAAAATTTAAAAAAGTTTAATCAGTTGTCAAAAGGGAATTAATTTTCGCACACCTTGTAGTTCAAAGGAAGATAAAGAACTGGTTTGGACATCGTTTGACAAACAGCTGTATTCTTGAAGATGTGATAGAAGGTATGTTTGAAGGAAAAAGAGGAAGAGGAAGACTGGGTTGACAGACAATAATAAGAAAGGAATAGTTCGTACTCTAAAACAAGTGAATTACATAGAATTACATACATAGAATTAGCAGAGAATTACATAAATGTACAGAAGCTTTTAAATGTATGCTACGCCCTGCCCGTGGTGCAACACTTATGACAGTGAAGATAAGACAAGCAATAAAAAATCACGTTTCCATTTCTAATTTTATTTCATGATCAAATACATTTTATGGTCTTTACAAGTTATTGCTACCACATTGCTTAGATATTAATTAGTTTTTGGAGTCTAATGTTATTCTTTCCTTTTAAAATAAATAACAATAATAATAATAATAATAAAAACTTATCAATATATTGGTATTCTAAATTAACATGGAGCAATCGTTAAAAAGCCTGAAACATAGTTAAAGAGTTTTTAATAACAACAATAAATCGAGAATAATTAATTTCCAGGTAGGTTTCTTCTTTTTCACTCTATTGTTATTCTGGAAAGTATTTAGAAAATAATTAATAAAAAGAACAAGAAAAGGGCAAGGAAAAGTGTAAGGAATTGTAAAAGAAAAAAAAAGTATATTAAAATTGGTCGAACTTGGATTGGTTGGTTAACTTGTGTGTTCGAGAGAAGGAATAGAATATTAGATTTATATATACCTATCTTAACATTAAATCTTTGTATAGGTTTAGGTATTCACTTGGCGTGACTTCTATGGCCCGAGTTTTTTTTTTTTTTTGGTCAATTGGAAGTAAGCGAAGAAAGAAAGAAAAAAAGAAGATCGGAAAAGCGTTTTGTAGAAGAAAAGGCGGGAGAACCAGGCTTAATTTTATCACCGGAATAAACATGAGAGTTGGACATTCCGTAAGGTATTGTCAATACTCCATTATAGGCGGGGTGTTTTCTACTTTTCCGATGCTGAATAATAATAATAATAATAATAATAATAATAATAAAAAGGAACAATGATTAAAAAAAGAAAGTATTAGTTTTGATGCTGTATTACAAGAGATCGACACTTGGTGGCGTTGCAGGTACCATTAAGTCGTCGCCATATTTGAATATACCAACCGTTCGAAGGATTTGTCTGCAGCAGGGATCTGCCTGTTGAACCTTATTAATATTTCAAACAGACTGATTGAAAAAGCTCCACAAGCCGATTAACTCTGTCGTATTGCTTTTGTCTTTTTATCTTACACCATAGTTTAGCAGTGAACGATCTCTGTCAGGCACCCACGTTCCTTTCTTTGATGATGCATTTGGATCATATCCTATGAGGAGCGACGGTGACTGTTGGGATTAAGAAAGCACAACATACTACGATCTATTTGAAAACCATTGTTCTATCACTAAAATACACATGTTACCTTCGACTAATGATGAACAATTATCATTTTGCATATACATAGAAATATGTTTTTAAGTGTATATCTAATTCGTAATCAGTTCCGCTATTGAGTAATGTTTCAGGGTGGGGAATAGCGAATTCCTCACGGAGGGTATATCTTCGATCAGGCTCAACGTAAGATGGTAATGTTTTTAAAGTATTACTTTCATTCTCAGTGTACTGAAAGGGGGGAGGAATCATAATTGCTTCTATTAATTTATGATGATGAGTAGTGAGAATGTACAGTGTAATAAGATTTTCAATAAAAAGCATTTTAATATTATTTATTTTTTTCAATATGAAAAAAAAACTTAATAATATGTATACCATTGGCTGATTGTGATAGTGTATACTGTATTCCTACCGACAAAATCAGCCAATGAATCTGATAGCGTTAATATTAAATATTACATCAAGTTTTTATTCATGTTTGTGTTCTTGATTTAGACATTCTATGAGGTTGGTAAAAACGCATTATCTAATCTTGCAATACATTTACGTGGGACACTTAAAAAATCCATTTGGATTTATTCCTAGTAATTTTGTATTGAAATAAATGTGTATTATCAGTATGTATATATATATCTTTTTTGTTAAATAATTTAGTTCTACATATTTATTCCTAAAATTTCGATATTTTTTAACCTTAAGAAAAGCATATAAAACGCACGTATGGAGAGAAGAAAACACATTTAGCATTTCAAACATGGTTAGTAAAGAAAACATATCTACTAGAAATCAGTAAATAACTCAAACTATGCGTGGGAAAATTTACACTTAAGTTACCTCACAAGTAGCAAAACTGGAAAAATTTTTTAATCGCTTTCAGGAAAATTAATTCATGAAAGAAGTTTGGTATATATATATATATATATATATATATATATATATATATATATATATATATATATGTATGTGTGTGTTATTTAGTATACTTTCTAAAGGGAGTTTGAAAGAAATATAGAGAAAAAGGCAGATCTGTACAGAATTTGGAATAGAATAGAACTAGGTATGTACACATACAGAAGAGTACGAATGTGAGACGTTTTTAATATATATTCATATTCGTTTTTTTTTTTTCTCGAAGAGGTACTCATTCCGGTTTGACTACAGATGTTAAAGAGGAAGGGGGGGGGGGAGACGGGAAAGATTCAAATCATCACATTATATTATTTTCTACCTCGTTCTTTTTTAAATTCTTCCAAACATTTCAAACTTGAAATTTTTAATGTTTCACCTATGTATGCTTGACGGAACATTACAGGTTATTCTGGAAAGAAAATTACGTTTCTTTTTTACTTATTTTGTATAAGTAGAATAGCCGTTAGCGCATATGAATGCATGGTTTATTATTCACACATACACACACGTATGTATGTACGTACATACTGAATAGAAGAATTGGGAAGAAACGCTCCAAATTATATTTTCTTTTTAAAAAAGTGTTCCAACAACTCAGTTCAAGCCTCCATTTTCACTTCTTTAAGCGTGTTAATTCTGTTCACCCATTTCTCCTTTCTTAGATTCTTTTAACAGTTCAGTATTTTTGAGCTGTTGCTAGTGAGCGAGCAGGGTTGCCAAAGCTATTGATTTATTGCTAAATGTAGGGAATTTACTACTCTATTTCATTATGGTATTATTAAGTATTATGCCTTCTGGCAGGTTCTGGAACTAATAAGTTTTTTCTTTTTCTTTCTTTCTTTTTTCTTTGTTGTGTTAAGTTTTAGATTTGGGCTTGGAAATGTTTCTTCCATGTTTTTCAATTTTTAGCTTCCTCTTTTAACTCTGTATATTTTTTTTTTCTATTTTTCAGATCATCGATCACTTGTGTTCTTCTTCTTCTTCCTATTCCCCGCTTTCCTTCCATCTTTCTTTCTATGGCGGTATGAAGAAGATAATTTCTTCCCAAGATGTATCGAATCCAGTTGGCCTTTCTACGAAGGATGGTGGCTATTGTGCTGCCAAAATGTCTTGAGCCGTGGCAAAAATGCGAACTAACACTCACACACCCACGCGTTGAGTCAATAAGGGTTCAGCTGTTGCTAAACGAGAGAAAGCGAGTGGAATTCCTTCAGCCGATAGCAGCGCTTCCAACGGAAGACTAGGGATCAAGTCAATGTGGCATATCTCTAGAAGTGTTCTCTCGTCTCTCCTATCCGTTTTGAAACATCTTCGTTTGTTAGTCTCTTCGTCCATTTTATCTTCTCCACTCATGATAGTGAGAGATTGTAATCATTACGCTCAAGGAACATGAAAAAGTAACAAACTGAGTCGCACAATTCCGAAACGTTTCTTGTCTATGTTAGAAAACTTTCAGGAAATCAATGTTTCTTTTGAACTATCTTAATTTCTATACCTGAAAATAAGCAAAATAAGTTTCGTAAAATCTATATATATAAAAGAGAACGCACAAATCCTTTGTTACCTCATCACGCTAATACGGCTGAACCAATTTCTTTTATTTTTGGGGGGTTATTAGGATTTGGACCCTAGATGGTTTTTATCATATCACTTTAATTTTTAATTACCAGTGTCTTGAGATAATTGACCATTCAAGTGTCCATAACGTACAAATCCTTTGTTAGCTCATCATAGCTAAATCTAACCGTATTTATATGCAACCCACATGACCGTGTCACTCGGCGGGTTAACATAAATGACAGGCGATATAATGTTAACATTCTTCTATGGTTTTTATCATATCACTTGAAAGCGAAAAAGTAAAAATTATCTAAGTAACAAAGTTTATTGCGTTCCAGGGTGACCGCAGCGAAGCGGGGTGAACGCTGCTAGTGTGAAATAAATACCTGAACTCATTAAAAGAGATAAATTAGCTGAAATTAGGTAGTAAGATATCATAAACAATGAAAAAAAAAATTACATTCCAATAGAAAAGTGAACAAGAGACGTTTTGGAATTGAGGTGGCTCAGTTGATCAGTAATTTCAAAAATTTGAGGCAGTTCTTTGAATTAGATTAGTTTGTAATCCTACAAAGCTTTTAATGTTCTTTTATAAGTTACCGTATTAGAAGATACACTCCAGACCAGGGCCGTGCCGTGGAAAATCAGCGCCCGGGGAGAGAGTACACGACGGCGGCCCCATGCATATATTCCAAGCATTTTTCCTATGTTTTTTCCTTTTCTCTCCTGAATTTTTCGCCCCCTTACTTTGGTGCCTGGGCCTGTCGCCCCGCTCGGCCCCCACGGCACGGCCCTGCTCCAGACATTCCTCCAAATCACAGTGTCCTAAGATTTTCCTTATTTATTCGAATGTAAGTGGCCTCTTTTCTTAAATATTAAGGCTATTCTTCGTGAGGGTAACTTATATTTTTTTTTTTTTTACTAATTGCGTGCGGATGGGTAGATGTTTTTAATTTTTGTTTATTTTTTTCCTTTTATCTTCCTGTTCTCTGTTCTCTAGCTTAAAAGTTTATTTTCACAATAAGTGTAACACTGTGTGTAAGTTCAACCATATTTCTCAGGATGGATAGAGGTAACTCTATCTGGAAATATATATATTTTAAAACAAGCACTGATTTTGCAGTAACAATGGCTCGTTGGTTTGGTAGTTACGTGAATTTCTTGTAGTAATCTTATACGATGTGTCCGTATTCATATGATAAAAGGATTCTAACAAGCGACACAAATTTTTAGTGGATGTTTATATTCTATTACAAACATCTATGGCCAGTGTCGTATTTAGGTGGCTGGTTATCGGGCTCAAGCCCCTCTCCCCAAATAAATTTGTTATATGCACAACTTCATTGAAATTTGTCGGCAACCAAAAGGAAAAATATAAGTACTTATTCACATGTTGTGCATAGCCCCAACCGAAACAAAATCCTAAATACGCCACTGTACATCGCTGATGTAAACAGCATACTGGCATTCATTGCTATATTTTCGTATACCTAGGACTTCACTCTTCTCTTTTTTTAAATTCTTTTTTAATAAAAAAAAATCCAGTAGCTCTAGAACTGGTTTAGGATCCTAGGTCAACACTCAAAAATTTTGCTTATTTATTTATTTATTTATTTATTTATCTAACAATCACAGATACAGTTCAGAGGCCATTTTGTACTGGAAATCTATCAATAACAATACTGGAAAGGATTTGGGAAGGCATCGACTAGAGCCTGTTTAGAAGATGCCATCACGGTATTTGCCTGCTAGGACTGAAGAAAACCCCAGTCAGGATGATCGGCGGTGAGAATCGAACCCATGACGTCCCGAATGCGAAGCCAACGCTCTACCACTTGAGCTGCTTCGCTCGTATAATCATCAAGAATTGAACCAGGAACCGCATTCATTAAAGACAGCTGTAGTAATCATTTTACTAGAACATAACATAATTATTAAGCCTAATTAAGTACATGTCCAGATCATCTTTAGAATTACAATGCTTTTTCAACGTAAAATACTCTGAGAGGAAATTTCTGAGTGTCTCCCTGAAATCATCACGGATTCAAAGAAAAGAAAATGAAATGAAATCTTTGAATTTTACGTGCCATGATTCTGCCGGGTAGCCTAAAGGAGATGGTGATGATGGGAAATGAATGCAATGGTGGAATGAATAAAGTGGGAGGAAACGGGAGAACCCCAAGGAAACCCACACACACGGGCGTTTCTCCATCACGAAGTCCACTTGGGATCGATCTAGGGACCCATGCACTGGAGGTGAACGCTCTACCACTGAGCCATCGAGGCCCCCGAATTCAGAGAGTTTGACATCATTTTACACATTTTATAGCTTGGTAGGAATATTATACATTTATATACTGTATATCATAATATATACATTTACATATAATACATTTATATATATATATATATATCATCTGGACACGTAACAGTGCATACTTCATTACTGAATTCAAATTGTCCTATCACTAGAATCAACGATGTACTTCAGTGTATATGATGACAAACTATTTCAGTATTTTGGTGGAGCTTTAAAGTATTTCGTTGGAAACCCTGTATATAAATGAAAGAGGTAAAGCAAGATGAAGTATGTTTTACTTCAGGAAAGAATAAATAAATAAAAAGAAGCATGGAAGAAATAATATATAAGAGGAGGAAATACGGCAAAAACAGGATAAGAAAAGGCTGTCAAAAACGCATCGCTTAATGGATCTTTTTGATTATGTCTTTCTCCACGAGAAGACAGACATATTATGCATATACAAAGATTTGTATTCTACATATATATACATACACATTTTAGAAAGGAAACGCACGGCAGGGGAGATACTTAAAAAAAAAAAAGAAAGAAAAGAAATACGTATACCAATTTTCTGATTCATATTATCTGTAGTGGAAGCATTTAGAAGGAAATGATGATTTTTGAAAGAAGGATTTATACAAAGAAAAACCTGTTTTACTTATACAACCCTTCCCCAATAACTAGTTTCTCATAGAAATGTAGTCTTTCTTAAGCTAATCTGGAAACTCCTTTTCATAAAGAAACTAATAATAATGAAACGAGGGGGGAAAAAAGATGCTTACTCGTGAAGATTGCTTGAATATAAATGGAAAATTCATTAGTCTTTTTAATAGCAGGGTTAGTTGAACTAGATTTTTGTTATTTGGGACAACCAATCTTCTTCGTACACACACAATATGTAATGGATTTTTAAACAACATTAGTGCCATATAATGTGTGTTTCTTTTCGATATAGTATATGTACTTGAAAGTAGTCCGTGGCATCTAAATGTGTGTATTCATATCATTTCACTTTGGGAAGCTTTGTGTGTGTATGTGTGTGTGGTTATAGGACATTAAGAAAGCGGCATATACCTGTTTAATTGGCAAACCATTCTATCATTTATCGTTAGTTTGTTTGAACAGTAACCTGTGTGAGAAAACATCCAAATCATTCCCCTTTCAACATAACCATGTTCCACCACCATTATTATGTAACTTTCTTGGTTCCAATTAACTACTACTTAATCCAGTATTTTTCCATTAGGCTTCATCAATCCGAGCCAACACCAAGAATTTTGGTCCCTTAAGACCCTGACATACTAAAAAATAGTACAAAATTTATCATTGTATTTTGCTTGTTTCATGAATCTGAAGAATTTTCAGTGTTGCCATCCATAGAAATGACAGTGTTGCCAGAATAACATTTCCCAAATTCTATGTTAAGGTAGCGACTAGAGGAACGAACTCAACTGCATTTGATTACGTATCAATGTATCATGTTGTTTTGAAATCCTGTGAACTACGTTTTAAATAATATTATTATTTAATTTTAATAAATGCATGTTAAAACTATTTTGTTTATTACAAACTAAATACAACTATTATTAAAAAGTAGTTCACAGGATTCCAAGACAACATGATACGTAATCAAATGCAGTTGAGTTCCTTCCTCTAGTCTTTGCCTTAACTTAGATTCTGGGGGAAATGTTATTCTGGCAACACTGTAACTTCTATGGATGGCAACACTGAAAATTATTCAGGTTCCTATTTTCCGTTGTAGAATAACGTTATCTATGATTGTGGTAAGTTGCATTTCATTATCTCCTTTCACTTATGAAAAACAAGCAAAACAAATATCTTGGCATTTCAGCTGAACGAATAAAACGCAAGCTCTGACGTGACGTTACCGACTGTTAAAGGAGTGTGATTATAGCTAAGCAGACGAACTATAGCGCGATCAGGTGGCAGGGGATAGACGTGGATGTGTGCAAAATAAACGTGGCAATACCGCTAGCCTCTCATTTGCTAGCAACATTTAAAGGGAACTTGGAGCCCCGCCTTCAAATGCCAAGATGTTTCTCACGCCGTTTAGTTCCTGCCATTAGAACGTATGCAAAAACGAAATGAGCGGAAAACATCAACACCGCTTCTCTTTAGTTAGTTGATGGGTATATTATTGTTGAACATTAAACTTTATATATATATATATATATATATATATATATATATATATATATATATATATATATATATATATATATATATATATATGCCATTGGTTGATTGCGTTCCTTTTCAACAGTGTGGCAATATGAGTAAAATCTGCTTTTTAAAGTGAGATTTGAACCGGTACTTGGAATTGTATCAGGGTATAGGACACCCAAATGAAAATCGAATCTGAGACCACATGTTCGGAAAGCACGCTTATTTTTCACTTGAACACGATGAAACATTAAATAGAAAAATTCTTATCTATCTTTGCAATATTGTCAAAGTAAAAAATATAAAACTTGATGGATAGAAATCACATTAGTGTACGTTCTTGAAATTCATTAACGTTTGTGTTAAAACGCTGAGAATATGCGTTCCCTTTGAATGTGCTTTAATTTTTGACAGTTCACAGCCATCAATGGCGGACACGCCACAGAATTGACAGACATGTTTACAGATATGCCCTTTTATTGCTCTCTCGAGACCCGGGTCTCGATTCCCGGCAGAAACTCATGTGATCCTACGTTAACTTGTAGGTCTACGTGTCTCATACAGCCTGTGGTGCTGAATTGCAAACGAATTAACCAACCAAGATATACCATTTTTCCTTACCAAAAATGTATTAATTCTTCATTTCCATATTGAGGTGAAGGGAGAGTGGGCGGTACGAAATCATGACGGGCTTTCTGAATTCAACACTGCTCAGACACCCACCACGTATTGTCATGTATTGGTGAAACCAAACACCACTTGTCGCTTTACTGTTAGTTTGGTTTATCTTTGAAGTCTTCAAGAGCTAAATCTATCTTCTTTCGTCGAAGAGTGTTAAAAAAAAAGAAAGAAAAAAAAAAAGAAAAGAAAAGAAATCCAAGATTCAAAAATACTTTAGTATGACAGCTTTCATAGGTTTTCACAGTACTTGGGCATTGTGCCCTCTTTGTTACAACATTTCACTTATGCAAGTACGTAACACTAAAGAATGACAGAGTGAGAAACTTTTGAGAGAAAAAGTCAGAGGTCATTTTGTTTTTCTTTTACCCTCGTAAGAGAAAAAGATGAAGCGAAAATGTCACTCTTGTGTTACTCTGTCGGACGGTGCAGATGCTCCAGAGACAGATTATTTTTCTTTTAATTCTTCTGTCTTACGAAAGAAGTGCTGCTAAAGTTTTCTGTTTCTTTTGTTGATTTATTTCCTGTTTAAAAGGTCGCTGACATGCTTCTTTCTGTCTATAGTCAAAGAAAGTGTGGTTGTTTTGGCGGATGTTAAAGTGAAGACATTCTTTTCGTTATTCTGTTGGAGTTTTTTTTTTTTTTTTTTTTAACTTAGTTTCCAGGTCTGGATGGGTGCTAAGACAGTGATATGCAAGTGAAGGCAGGGCTGTGAGGAGAGAGGCAGTGTTCCAGACATGACTTAAAGACATGATGTCTTGACCCTTTCAGTTCTGTTAAGTTTCTCTACTACACATGTGTTTGTGGTTTACAAGTTTCTAACTGATTCAAAGTCTACTGTGCGAGAATAAATGAAGGAAACATAAATCCCTTAATGAAAAGGAAGATTAATATAGTGTTATCAATCATCAACATTTTCATTGTTATCTCCATTGGTGCATTACTACACTGTACACGACATCCCTAGGACGTCCTATTTTGATCCCAATTTTTCCATATAGTTCCCGGGATTATCAGGACAATGAGTAGACATCCCATGGACGTCCTAAAGAATTACCACGGGACATTCCGGATGGGACAGGAGATCTCAAAGAAATCCCACGCCGGACATACCTAGGACCACATGATCCCATGATTTACCAGTGGACACCCCTTTGAGGTCGCGGTGAATATGCTGTTTTTCGGGGTTTTTCGGGACATCTGGATATCCCGCGGAGGTCCCATGATGTCCCGGGAGCAAATTCGGAAGATCCCGGGATGTTTCGTTGCACATTGTGAATTAGTCTTGGACGTCTCGTGGACGTCCGTGTGCTATGTAGGATTGTGTAAAGATTCGAGTCAAATCGAGTAGGGATCCAGATTAACATTGTCTATTTTATCAGATTCTTTTTATTCAAGGTGTTCTACTTCGCACTTGGTTTTATTTGATCCGCACGGCATTACTGCATTTTAAAACTTTACACATAAAGGTAGTCGCTACAATCAAGTTAACTAATTCCAAAATAGGTTTCCGATATAGAAACCTAGATAAATAATACTCTATGGGCAACTACGAGTTCTTCTTTTATACCCCCATTCAGCCCCTATAAACATAGAGGAAAACCACATAAGGTGATGAAACTAACATAAGACAAGGCTGTTCATTGGACGTCGCTAATCCAATAGACAACACTGAACACCCTGATGCACCATTCCCCATATACCCAATTGAAATTTAAATCGTTCTCACAACGCAACGAAAGTGATATCAGCGACCCTGTCGGCTGCACTTGTAATTAATCGCATCGTCTGCTATTGGCAGTAGCTAATTATATCATTGGCTAATTGTATCAAACCCACACGCTCTGAATGATTTGATTCGTTCTTGTTTTCAGTAGTTCGTGTCACCCGAACTGCTTTAAGCGGCGGCGCCACAGTCTCCAATCATGTGATTTAGTTTTGGCGGGAGGAGTAGCTGAAACAATCTCTCATTCTACATCTGTACTCTGTGATAGATAGGTGTTATCTTTTAGTCATTATGCAGTTGCGAGGGTGAAGACACAGAGTTCGTTGGAAGTTTTCGCCAAGTATGAACTACGTGATATGTGATGGTAATTCGATTTCTTTGGGCGGGAGCACGTAATGCAACTGCAGCTCATCGTCGAAAGAGTAAGGATTCCAGTGGGGCATTTATAAGTAATGATTGTGTGCCCGAGTACTGTCAAGGAACGAATGAAAGCTCGAACCAAAAATTGTTAAAAGTTATTCAAACATATTCAGAACTGCTCGTACCGGGTTTAGGCTTGTCAACGATTCGAGTGGCTCGACTCACATCTCATTCACTATCGAGCCAAACCGAGAAGTGAGCTAAGCCAATAGCTTACCTAACCGAGCCAGCTCGAGCCGATGGCTCAACTGAACCGAGCCGATTGAGATCACTACCCGGGTTGGGCTTCTGCTTGGACTCAAAAATTCGACCGTGCAGGTATCAACCTTGATGGTAAGAACTACAGTATATACTTACATTGGTGCTCATGACATTTGAGACTATCTTGTTATGAAAATTTACTGTCGTCTCGTTATCGAGACGAGACGAGATGCGGGCAGTGTCCTCTCTCATGAGCAACACTAAAAGTATTCCACATACTGCTTACATTCCTCATGGCTTTCGCTTTCTAGTCTAATCAGGCCGATTTCAAAACGAGTTAAAACGAGCTGAACGATTGAGCCATTTATGAAACTCGACTCGACTCGAAAGTCGACCTCGAAAACAGTGACTCGACTCGGAAATCGACTCGAAAAAATTACCTTTGATTCAACTCGAGTCGAGTTGAGTTTTAGCTCGACTCGTGCTCATCCCTACACGCAACCATCACTTATAAAGGCCCCACCGCACCACCCACCATCACTTATAATGGCAATCATTCCTCTTTCGACTCTTCGGGAATAGAAGACATGACCCTAAATATATAGCATCAATTCTCACTACTCTAACATAATATATCACAAACTAACGTGACTTTTGGCTCCGAGACTTGTCTGGGGCTTGATGATTCGCGCGCGTCATGTCATTGTGACTGATTTTTCCTCCTGCTTAGATAATTGACTACCTCTAACAAATAATATATAGATCACTCTGAGTCATAGGTATGTTCGGGTCAGTCCAGGTCAATCCAAGTCATGAATCTGTCTGGGTCAGTTTGGGTCACTCACTCTGAGTCATGGGTTTGTCTCGTCACCGGGTCTGATGGGCCATGGGATTTACAAACTTCATGACTCATTCCATCAGTGCTAAACACACTGAGATTCTCTTTTTTTATTATTATGCTTATTGTAAGCTTTCAGCATATCAGCAAGGTATGGTAGACAGCACGTTGTAAGTAGTTAGACCCCCCTATCCAGATGGAAGTGTTTCAGCATTTTAACGTTTCTGAATATTGTAATCCTAGAATCCAAAAAATCTTATCGTCACTTCACATCAGGGGTCATTTGATATGAAATCTATTGAGATCTACCAATAGTAAGAACAAGAATCCACGTCCATTTTGCTCGAATAAAAAAAAAGTTTTTTTTCGAAGAATAAAGAAGGTAACTATAGATACAAACATACGAAGTAGAAGTTATTATGAAAACATTGCGAATACAAACAATTTTATATGTTAATAATATCAGCTTAGTTGCTCCGTTCTCTATTAAGTAGACATTTGGTGCGTTAAATTAACTTTCAACTTACTTTCAATCAGTGTTCGTAGAGATTTCCTTAAGAAAATTTCCCTCGATTAAGAAATTTTTTCTTTTTTTAAATCAAATTTTCCCTAGTTTGTTGAGTCCAATACCTATGACATAAGTAATGTTATAAGATTAATTTAGCTATATGAAAAGAAGTGCCAACCACATTTGTTTTATCCATTGGTTCTATTTTTGCTTCTATTAAAAAAATACAGTGGAACCTGGATAATTCGAACCTCAAGGGACCAGTAGAAAAATTCGAATTAGAAAAGTTTTTGTAAATGGTTGAAATAAACAATCAAACTTCAGGTTTTAACATAAAGACCATTATTGGAGCTAATAAAAAGCGTTTTAAGTACCATACATTCATTGTAAAACTAAAAAAAAAACATAGGTTAATACAATATGAAGTAAAATACTGTACTGTAATACATACGTACATACACTAGCACTGTATTATGCATGAACATTGAAAAAAATCATAAAAACAGAAAAGAATATTACTGTATTAATAGACAAATAACTGTCGTGAGACTAAAAAAAATCAACATTTTTCAAAAAATGCTGAGATCTTTGCTTGTTTCCTAGAATTTAGTCTCTTGGTCATTACAGACGAATCTAACAAATTCAAGGAACGGAATAGTTCATCACTTACTTCATTTTTGCTTTCCACAAACCGTCTGAGTTGCGTGATGTGCTTTCCTGCCTGCACAATACGTATCTTCATCCGTTTCTTGGAAAATCCGACCCGATGACTTGACCTCCTTTTAGATTAACACGGCAAAAACTTCGAATTATTCAGATTATAATTCGGATTAACCATGATATTTTTTTAGCATTGTTTGTATATAAAATTCTAGGGACCAAGAGAACAATTCAAAATAAAGAAGTTTACGAATTACAGAAGTTCGAATTATCCACGTTCCACTGTAATACGAACAAATACAACCAGCCAACAATGGGTGTAAATTATGCTACTTTGGACACACATACACACACACACACACACACACACACACACACACACACACACACACACACACACACACAAACTATTGTTATTGTATCGGTTTATTTCTAAAGGACATAATAATAATAATAATAATAATAATAATAATAATAATAATAATAATAATAATAATAATAATAATAATAATTGATAATGGTCAATTAGTCAGCACGAGAATTTCCCTTAATTTTCAAGGTTTATAGAAAAAATCCCTTTTTCCCTTTTTCGTAAATTTACCCATGAAAATTTCCTAGATGAGGGAAATTTCCCTCAAATAACGAGCACTGCTTTCAGCTACTTTTCACCGAGGCCTGTATACGTACACGTTTAATGTAGATCCGGTTTAATACAATTACTTCTCTTTACTGACATGTATATAGGTCTACACACACACACACACACACATACATAGAGAAAAATAAGCTCATCCTTTGTTTTTGTCTTTGCATACACAGCTTTAGTAATTATAAAAAAAAATGCCCTTAAGTAAAATTTTCGTTCAAGAAGAAAGCAGGTGTCATTGTATCCACCCCCAGATAAGATTTGCCTTACAAATTCTTTTCGTTAACGCTGTATCCTCTGGGCAGTCACTGTCGATGCCAAACGGACATCTCAGGACATTAAAACACCTACATACAACGATAAATCCTTATTTCGACTACACCTGCTTCGTTTCGAAAACAGGAAACCTAAATGTTCTCAGTGAACTCATCAGATATTTAATGATAACGCAATGATCCTAAATAACATGCATAAAATAATACTAAATTTGATTCCCACATTCTAACAGTGAATTTTGGAATAGACATCCGTAAAGAAAGACGAATAAGGAATCCTTAATTGCTTTTTTCTTTCTATTTTTACGAAGTAATGACCATTGTTCAATGCATTGTAAATATGTAATGTAAAAATTATATAGTTAATTTGGTGACAATAATGTTTATTCCTTATCGATATTGAATCTTACAAAAGTGAGATAATTTTTATAGTACGCCATAATCTATTTAAGACATAGTGAAGTTTTATCTATTTTTATTTTTGTTTCTTGAATCTTTATTCATTACGTAGGTTATGAAGGACGGATCCTACTTTAGACGTGGGCACAGACTTGTTCTAATATTTAAACATAGTATAAAGTTTTGAAGCCTAACAAGAGCGTAAAATTGATTATGTTTTTTTTTTTTTTTAAATTTTGATAACCTTTTTCACTCCTGAGCTATGTGTCAAAATAGTTTATATTATTATTATTATTATTATTATTTTAAGTCCCACGGTTATACCATGTAGACTAAAGGAGACGGTGGTGATGAGAATGAATGAAGAAAGTGGGAGGAAACGGTAGTTCTCCGACGATAACTCACGTACTTGTACACGGTGTTTGTCTACCACTAAGCCCACTTGGTGCGAGCTAGGATCGAATCAGGGACCCCACGCACCGAGGTGAACACTCTACTACAGAGTCACCACGGCCTTTAAAATTGTTTCTACTTTGTGTATCCTAAAGAGGTAGCGGGGGGAGGGGAGTTCAAAATTTGGGCGTAAAATTGAGTTTCTCACGATCTTTTCAAGTTAGGAAGGTGCAAATTGGTATATAAACTTCTTAGTAAAAATAAGGGGACCCTTGTCCCAGAGTTTTTGAAATTTTCCATTTTAAGAGGGGGAAAGGTAAATTCTTTCTTCACACTGAAAGTGATGTCACCTGCCGTTCGTGACCGCAGCACGGGTAAACAATTGAAGAGTTTGAAATGAATTTTGGAACATTGGTTGTACCTACCTTAAGCTTTTGTTTTTTGATCCTATTACTTTGGTTAAGAGGCGCATCCTAAAGGGATAGAGAGTCGGCATGCGCACGAGACAAGATTTGTGGCTGTCTCGTCTCGAAAATGTGCTGTAAAAGTGATGTCTCGACTCGAAAAATGTATATTTTTGTATTGGAAAAGCCGTGTCTCGACTCGAATTTTGTCAGGAAAATCCTGTCTCGACTCGTCTCATGCGCATCCCTAGTAGAGAGGATTCAAAATGTATGTACAAAATACATTGTGTCACGAGCCTATCAAGTTAGGAAGATGAAACTCGTTATATAAGGACCGTATTAAAAAGAAGTGGACACGTGTCCATCTAACGTTTTGAAATTTTCCGTTGTAAGGGGCGAAGAGTAATTTCTTTCTATAATTTCTTTCTTCACATTGAACTCGACGTTCTCTGTTCTTTGTGGTCGCATCACGAGAAAAGAGTTGACCAGTTTGAAATGCATTTCAGATCATAGTATCTATCTCAATCTGGGATTTTCTCATATAACTTTGGTTAAAAGACGTATCCTTAGGAGAGCAGAGGTTCAAAAATTTCTGCGAAACTAGAGTACCTATAGGTTTCTATCACAGCAGATCCAGCCTGAGGCCAGGGGCCCTAACCCCAGTTTTGAGTGACAAAATAATTGAAGTATTATTTATAAATTTTTGAAAGTTTATAATAGTATAAGCGTTGCCTTTAATTCTTTATTAGATTTTTTTTTGGAACATTAGATATTCCTAGTTCCTGTTAAGGAAGTGTGTAAACAGATTTCAAATTACAATGATTTCATTAAAGTCATGATATAGTCTCAATTCTGGCTGTCCCTCCTCCCAATTTTTACCTTCTAGATCCGCCACTGTTTTATCATTACATTTTCATTAAAATCCACATCTTAAAGGGGTTTAAATATTTCCCATGAAGCTATTCTCCCCGTGCGAAAAACGTTGTTTTCAGCTAGTCCTTTAAAGAAACCACTTCTTGTATCATATTACCAGTGGTGCCCCCCCCTCATGTCCATGACGCACCCCCCCTCAATTGCCTATCCGTAGGTGTTCTTCCATGAAAAAAAATCTTTTCGATTAATTTTTACACTCTCTCAAACATATTTATATAGATTTTTAACCCCCCAAATATTTCAATGACGCAGTTTGCGTCATACCCCCCCATGTGGGCACCCCTGATATTACTCATGAGACATATCACGTATTGTTACGAATCACACCATAACGTTTAATTTATGTCAAAACCTCAATTGTTACTCTAGTCAATTGAGAACTGGAGAGTAAGGATGTTTTAGTTCCTCTTCCCACTGAAACTAAATCACATGACTGAAATCTGTGGTCCCGCCACTCAAAACAGTTCGGGTAGCACGAACTACTGAAAACAAGAAACAATTGAATCACTCGAAGCGCGTGGGTTTGAATCAAGGATGTTATAAAATAGAGGATCTGCCCATACAACAAAATCGTGAAGCCATACGTCACAACTTCGCCACACCTACTCTGCCCACTCCGAGCCACTAAGATCGCAATGTTCCGAGCCAACAATCATGGCGGAAACGAGATTAGCCCATCAGACGTGCCGGCTCAGACGATGCTCCGTTATTTTTTGGCTTCATTGAGTTGATAAGATGAAGATACGTATGGGCAGATCCTATATTTTATAATATCCTTGGTTTGAATATAGTAGCGAATAATAGAATTAACTACTGTCAGTAGCAGACAACGCAATTAATTATGACTGCAGTCGGCAGGATCGCTGATATAACTTTCGTTGCATTGTGGGAATGATTTGAATTTCAAATGGATGTGCAGGGTGTGGTGCATCAGTTGAATTGATTTTGAGTTTAACGTCCCTGCATCAGGGTGATCAGTGACTGCTAGTGTCTGTCGAGTGACGACTTATAGCACACGCTAGTAGCATCTTTTGCTTGTGGTAGGTATTTCTATACAAGATATGAATGAACCAATATTCTTTCACCAAAAATTTCTGGAAGAAAGAAAGAAGGAAAAAGATCTTGATCACACTTACATTTGAGATATTTATAATTATCTTGGCAGACTTTACTTTCCCAGCTATATACTCGTAGCTGAACAAACATATAAATACCTTTCTTTACACCTTTTCAAGCTAATAGAAACGCTTTATTTAAGAAATAAAGGGAGCTAGTAGTAACGTAACTGACATTATGAGACTATTCACGTATGCTCTTTGTAAAAGTTGGAACTGTAATTAATTAGAGGTGAAAAACAGAAGCGAACATTGATAAATTCGTTTCTGAAAGTAAGAAATTCCTTCCGTTCTGACACAACATGACTAAATATATAGAAGAATTCTAACGAATCTGTAGTACTCTCTCATGTGGAAGTTTTTTTTTTTTGTGTGTGTGTGTGTGTGTGTGTGTCTTGCATGCACGAGAGAGAAAGAAGTGTCCAGACATTTGAATGGCACATTCCTCTTAGGAACCCAAAAATCACCAACATGATCATTGGCAAATTCTCAAAAAAAGGAACCTTCCTGTTTTCATTTTGGTTTCTTTTTTGCCCCTCTCCCCGTGTCTCCCAGTACCTCTTCTTTAGATGTCACATATTGCTGGGTTCGAAGGAAGACATGTGAAGAAATAAATGTGGTGAACATTTGCTTGTAATTTGTTTACTTTTTTCTTTTCCTTTAAGAGTTTTTTTTGTATCCCTCTAAATAAAGTTAACAACCAGGGAAAATCTAAATATATAACGAATTTCTTCTTAATTTGTTGTCATTTCTCGCCAAGAAAAGAATCGTTAGAAATAAACATAATATGCAAGGGGGGAAATGCCTCTGCTAAAATTACTGCTCTAAATTATAATACAGTACTTATGCTTTTCTAAATCCACTTGCTGCCAAGAAAAATATGACTCCTTGACTTTCAGTCAGAGACTTAAATAAAGGGAATACTAATTTACTTATGAAAAGTCTAGGTAATGAAGCCCAAAATTATCCGCTTCTTCTACAACAATCTTACAAATTCTCAATCATCTATTTCCACACTCAAGCTCCTTAATTTGCTGTTTTTCTGAACCACAGAGGAAAAAAAAATTACGAGGGCTAGTCAAGAAAGACTTGGACTGATTTTTTTTCTAGGCAATTTATTATTACTCAGCAACAGGCACATGATCCTTTTCAAAGTAGTCCCCGCCCATTTGAATGCACTTTTTCATTCGAGTATTCCAGTCCTCAAACACGTGTCGCAGGTCATTGTTTGAGAGGTCCTTCAAAACCGCCTCCGATGCCTTCAGAACCTCGGAATTATCGGAGAAGCGGCGTCCACGCAGTCTGGATTTTAGGGCAGGGAATAGAAAAAAGTCGCACGGTGCGGTAGGCGTCTCCACCATCCTCAAACCTTTGCAACAGCTCCCTGCAAGTCTCCACTCGAACGGCCTTCTGCTCTGGTGTCAGGAGTCGCGGAATCCATCGCTCACACACTCGGCTCATGTGGAGGTGGTCATGCAAAATTTTGAAGGCACTGCCATGAGATATGCGTAGTGCGGCTGCCAGATCGTCGATACTGATGCGGCGATCTTCTCTAACAATGACTGCTGCCGTGTTAATGTTCACCTCAGTAACAGCTGACGCTGATACACCTGGTCCACCAGCTTTCGTGATTGTCATTCGGCCCTCTTTAAACTCTTTGAACCACCAGAACACGGTACTTCGTGGCAGAGCGTCATCTTTGTAGGCTGCTCTCAACATTCCTAGAGTTTCTGTTGCACTTTTCCCCAGGCGATAGCAGAACCGTATAGCTGCAAATTGTTCATCTCGTAATGACTCAATTTCTTCTACAGGCGACTTCTAGAGGCGGCGCAGAACATCACCTGCAATAAAAAGTCGTGGTTACCAAACATGCAATGATTCCTTAACAACATTTTATATATATGCACAGCAAGACCCACCCTACTTGTATGCCAAACTATGAAGCTCCAGCGTTAACAGAACTGCCGGGAAAAAAATCAGTCCAAGTCTATCTTGACTTGCCCTCGTACAACCCCAGCATGCTTTACTGATATAGTGCTTCCGATGTTACAATTATACCTATAGTTAGAGACGAAATTTGTTTCGCAACAATTTTAATATTTTGTAGCATTAATTATCAATATTTTCGTATTTTTTAGTCGCATTTATTTTTTAAATCTTTTTCTTTTTAAAATATGGTATTTGTAATCAGTATATTTTTGGTAGTAAGGTGTATCTAATACAAAAATGAGGAGATACCTTAATTAGGTGCACATTTTAGCTATGTATTCACTCAAATATAGAAATTAATGAAAAAAATAAACATTTACTCTAACGTCGTGTATGTGTTCTTCTGTCAGTAACAATCAGCGGCGCAAATCAGTCTTCAACATTGGAGGGGACGGGTAAGACCGTTTCCATATTTTTCTAAACTATGTTAAAAATATTTATGAAGTTGAAAAAACAATGCTCTGGAGCAGTGCTATTCAACCGGGGGTACGCGAAGATGTTTCTGCGGGTACGTAATCCTAAGATAAGCATATTTCTAATATTTATTGAATGAACATAGTTGGAGAAAATTTTGAAATTTTTCATGTTATAATTTTCGGATATGCAATTTATCCTGCTGTAAATAGTCTTTTGATTAGTACATTGATTGTTCTTTAGTTGGGTCTCTATTTGTCCTCCTTTTAATCAACAGAACATGTGTATTAGGTTTAATACGTTAATGTCGATTTAATTTCTTTTAAACAGTTTCAGGGGTACATAATTGGATGGGAACTGTGTCTAAGGGTACGCGAGAAAAAAAGGTTGAATAGCACTGCTCCAGAGCAATGGTTCTCAAAGTTTCCGATAACGTGAACCCCCTGTTCATTCGGAATGTGATCTGCTGACCCCCTTGCAATGCTATCTGAAATTTCACATGGTACTAAAAACTATACTAATTAGAATTACCACTGAGAAGAAAAAATTGAGAAAAGTAATGCAATAAGTAATTTATTCTGAAGATACATGATTGTTTCCTAGTGAACTAAATTTCAATTGAAAATACAGTACATTTCAAGACTGAAAATCAATGTTTTTCATTTTTATTTTTTGAAATGAAATCCACTTGATAAGCAATGTTCCTAAATGTGGAGTTACTAATGTAACGAATGAAATTCTTCCTGTGTTTCCATAATTGGATTGAAATCTGAAATAAGTTATGTCACCATCAATCTTATGTCCGATGGTTACATTAAGACGATTTCACTTTAAGGTTTTAATACTGCAAAGAGCAGGAAAGGTCTGCTCACATAAGTAAGTGGTAAGGAGAGATATCAAATATTGCAATGCCTTTTTAGGCAACTTTTGATACTCACAGCGCACACGCAAAGTTCATTTTCTTTGAAAACGTTTTTTCCATGAAGTATTGCAGGATAGTTCCAATAGATGTCCTTGTTCTGTGTTAGAGAGATTTATACCTTGTATGTCATGAATTTTTACATTAGTGAAAGGATTTTCAATCCAATTATTACGAGGTTGTGGGACAAGGAAATATTCTCGAAAACTTGCAGCTGATGCTTTCAAGTGTCCTGCAAGTGTTTTGTGCATTTCAGCGGTTTTTCACCTGAAGAATCAATGAAGACCCTGAGCACTGGAAATGATGAATAGTTAATTGTTTTGTACTCGTACTGCCCACAGCTGCTGTTTCTTAATCTTAAAAATACATCTTGCATAACAGCTGTGAGTTCCATTTTATTACAACACATTTCAATTTTTAAGCGTCGCGGACTCCCTGGCTAAGTCCCGCAGACCCCACTTTGAGAACCACTACTCTAGAGGATCAGGGGAGCAGAGATGTCTTGAACATTGGGAGGCAGGCAGATTCTGAGGGGACATCAATTTCATGTCACTTTCCTTTGTGGCAATCGGACACAAATCATCACATTTCTCCCCCAAAAAAGCACATTTCAAATCGGATTGTTGGGGGGTCATCCCCCCAGTTCCAAGATTGGATTGGACATGTCCCCCTCATTCGCCCTTGATTTGTGCCAGTGCTAACAATCCCAATGTACTTGGAAAATAATCTCTCGGCATCGACACTCGAGACTTTCAACCATATTGAAAGTAACGAGCTAACAGCAAAAGACTTGTTGTTAACTTTTAAACTGCTTGACTATGGTACAATGTCAACTTCCTTATCCTCACTGTCGACAACTTCAATAACCTCACTTTTAAATTCATGGTAAGTAACCAAACAGGTCATGAACAATTTCACCACAAAACACAGTCAACGATATAAAACAACAGTTCAGTTTAGTTGAAGTCTACACCTTTATGAAGTGAACAGTTTCTGAATCAAATAACTCGCAGAACTTTTCGTAGACTCTCCACACGGAATTGTCATCCCTTGGACGTTTTCGGTAAAAGACAACGACCTTTAAGTTAAATAATATTGAATATGCGCTTTTTATTTATTATTAGCAATAATTAGCAATAATTCCACCTTTTTTGTTTTTATTCGCATTTATTTCAAGTAATGCCGGATTTCTTAAAAATTCGCGATAATATAAGCGTGATTTCTGGCTCTGAAACGAAAAGTTTGAGATTTCCTTAGACACATACGCATTTTTTAACGTTTCGCATATATCGCATTAGCATTAACGTTTCGCACAAATCCCGGGGGGATGAGGGGGACATGTCCCCTTTAATCTTGGAACTGGGAGAGACTGTCCCCCTCAATAATCCAATTGAAATGTGCTTTTTGATGAGAAATGTGATGTTTTGTGTCCGATTACCACAAAGGAAAATGAGATAAAATTGATTTCTCCCCAGAATAAGCCTCAAATCTGCCCTTCACCCAATGTTGGAGACAACTCTGCTCCCCTGATCCTCCACAGAATTGTTTTCAACTTCACAAATATTTTGAACACTATTAAAAAGGTTCGTCCCCCCAATGTTGAAGACAAATTTGCGAAGCTGCGCATTAGCGAAAAGGTTTTGTCTCCAACATAATACACTTCCACTGGTTCACCATGTTAGCAACAAAGCGCTCTCTTGGTCAAATTCTTAATGTTTCTGTCTTTCGTGCGATAGACCAGGGTTCGGTCTCCAGTTGGAGCTTTTGTGGTTCGAATTCTACGTTAAATGCATATACCGTAATGTAAGTGCAGAGAAGCTCGTTGCCGTGATAATCAGTTTCCTGCGTTCGGTGATTACGTAATGTACAGTTTTACGATACACGACAAAGTACATAACTAATTTCATGGAAACTGTAAATTTTGTGCAAATCTTCCAAGCGGGACACATAAATTTTGTATGTAGGTTATGGCAAATCTATGCTACTCAAAGTTCAATTAGACTTCGCTGCTGATCTAATGACTAGGGTGTATGCCTTTGGTGCACATGATCTTAGGTTCGATTCTCAGTGGGGAAAGTATAGTAACGAAATTTAAACACAATTAGGTTGTTCGGATTCTATCTTAAACTGTTAGGGTTGCCAACCGTCCGGTATTTTAACAGACGGTTAGGTTTTTGACCTCCTTTTCCAGTTCAGTTTCCGGTAAGACCTCAAAACCGCACATTAAATGTAGTGATGAGCAAATGCAAGACCAAGACCAAGACCCAGGCGGTCTTGGTCTTGGTCTTTGTCTTGCACATGCGGTCTTGGTCTTGGTCTTGCAGTGGAAACCTCGGTCTTGGTCTTGGTCTTGGTCTTGCACACCTAGTCTTGGTCTTGGTCTTGGTCTTGCACACCCAGTCTTGGTCTTGCTTGCAAGAGTCTTGCAAGTTTTGCTTTTAAGAAATCTATGATTTTCATAAGTAAATTTTACTCTGGATATAAGGGATAATAAATCCTACATTGCGTCAATAGTGAGGGAAATACAATGTATGTTTCTAAATGTAATATAGGGCCTATTTTACCTTCGTGTACGTGTGATGATACTGTACAACATAGGCGATGACCTTTATTTATTTATTGTAACAACAACACAACAGGCGTCCTGCCCATTTACAATGTTTGTTTACATATATGGTAAAATGTCATTATTTTTACAGAAGAAAAACATACAGAAATTTTTATTGTTTCATTAATTAACTCAGCTCATCATACTACAAATTGTGTTCCTAAACATTTTTTCAGACGTATTGAATATGTCTATCATTTCACACTTTTCTTCAATATTATTGTAGTGAGAGCTCATTCTCCATAAAGGGGATTTATACAGGATGTTAGTGCGTGCTTTCTTACAGTACATTGTACTACTATTGCTTAACCTCGTTCTAGACGTCGGAACATGCAGAAATATATTAGAACTTAGTTCTATGCAATCAATTTTATTATTTATTATTTTATGTAGAAAAACTAAATCATTAACATACCTACGTTGCTCTAATGTCAGTATATTGAAATTGTTTGTTAGTTCTGGGTATGATATGTATGCTGGGTACATTCCAGTTTTTTTATACATTAGTAATCTCAAAAACTTACACTGCACTCTTTCAATCATCTGGATATATTTTCCATTATGAGGAGTCCAAATAACAGAAGCGTATTCCAGTTGGGATCTGATATACGAATAATATAGTTTTAAAATTGTCATGTGGCTACGGAAGTCTCTACTTACACGACAAACAAATCCAAGACTCTTATAAGCATTGTTTGCAATAGTTTCAATGTGATTTGCGAAAGTCAGTTTTGGGTCGAAGGTAACACCAAGGTCTTTAACAGTTTCCGGCCTACAAAGATTTATACCGTCAATAGTATAATCATAATTTATGTATTTTCCTTTTCTAGTAAATGTAATAGCTTTACTTTTTTTTTTTCAATGGGTGATCACGCTTCACTACTTATAAGATAAATCACAATATTTCGTAATATTTTTATATGTTTTAACATATCCAATACTCCACTGGTTCCCAAACTGGGGAGGCTATCCCTGACAGTGAGACGCATGAAAGAAAACCAAGACGGCAGAGATTTCTGAAATACCATAAACTGCAAAATTATTTTTACACTCTAAAGGCGTCAGATTTTTTTCTTTCCAACCACGATTAGCTTATCTTTGTATTGAACAAACTCCCAATTAAATATTGAAATTTTGTTTTACTGATTCTAATATGTACTATATGGGGCAGAAATAAGAACATACGCAAAAACGATGAAACAGTTAGACTTTCGAAATGTGGGCATGGAGAAAAAAGGAGAGAATCAGCTGGGTTGAACGGAAAACGAATGCGAAGGTTTTAGAAATAGTAGCAGTAGGGGAGAAAAGAAGAATTTTAGATGTAATGAAGAGGAGGATATTGGCTGAGGAGGAACTGTATTATGAGGGACGTGCTAGAGGGACGAGGCGAAGGAGATTGTAGTTGAAGAAAGATATTAAGACAGAAAATTGCTACGTTAAGACGAAGAGACTAGCTGAGGACCACAGTCATCGAAGCTTCTCAGCTGCAGCAAGTGACCTGCCAATAATGGCAGACTAGCTATTATTATGACGATGATGATATGTTTTACAATATTGACCAAAAAAGAGAGAAAAAATTAAAATAATAATAATTAAACCTCTTAATATTTTAGAATATGAAATGAAATTAAATTTGTGAGTTTTACGTCCTACGATTATGCCGGCTAGGCAAAAGGAGACGGTGATGATGAAAAATGAATGAAAATGGTGGAAAGAAGAAAGAGGGAGGAAACGGGAGAACCCCGAGGAAACCCACGGACACGGTGTTTGTCCACCTCAAAGTTCACTTGGCGGGGGCTGGGTCGAACGCGGGACACCAAACACCAGAGCTGAGCGCTCTACCACTGAGCCACCGCGGCCCCAATATTTTAGAATAATTTGAGTGAAAACTGAAAACGACTCAACTGTCTGCCTTTTTTATATAAGCTCAATTTATATAAATACTTTTGACTACATTAGAAATACATAACAACGGCATCAAACTTCAAGTTATTTGAAATAAGTACGAAATCACTCTCAGTTGTGAATATAGATTATTTATTGTTGTATAATGTTATATCGTTGAATCCTAGATATGCCGTATACCTAAGGGGGCTATAAGTTATATTGATAAACAATTATTCAACGTATAAGCATCCATCTATGAAATTAAACTTGCGGTCACATGCGCTGTTTTTTGTCAATGTCATGAAAATGTTATTTCAATATTATTTTTATAAGTACACATTAAAAATTTCCAACGGATGCTTGAACCTCAGAGCCAAGGCCTCGGCACCTATGGTGTACGGAATTGCCGATGTTCAATGCTACATTTCCCGTTAATTTTGGAAGAAGAACACCATTAATATGTTTTTGAAATGAAATTAAATATCTACTTTAACGTCCCACGATTATAACATGAGGCTAAGGGAAACAGTGATGATGAGAAATGGTGGAATGAAGAAAGTACGAGGAAACGGGAAAACCCACGCACAGGGTGTTTGTTCACCAAAAAAGCTGACATAGCGCAAGCTGCGATCGAACCAGGACCCCATGTACCAGAGGTGAACGCTCTGCCACTGAGCTACCGTGTCTATAACATGCTCTAGTTTAATTTTGCTTATCCACTTCTTATGGACACAACTATTCTTCATATGATTTCCCAAAATCCAATCATGGGCCGTCGTGAATGATCAAATGATGACCAAAGTAAATCAGACACTGAAGTTATTATAGCTTGTAACAATTCATAGAATTATGCTGTCGGTCGTCTCGTGAACAACCGATTCAAAAAACGACATACTGTAGCTATATGTTACAGGAGTAGATCGACTCACATAGATTGCATAAACTACTGGGTACACATTCACTCCGGCGGTATTTTTACTGGAGCCAAGAAGTTCACGTGAAAGATGTAATGATTTTTCCCCTTCCTTTTTACATTCTATAAAAAAATCAAGTAGTGTTGGTACTTGTGCAAGACTCTTGCGCAAGAGTCTTGGTCTTGGTCTTGGTCTTGCAGGTATGGTCTTGGTCTTGGTCTTGTTCTTGCACCCCTTGGTCTTGGTCTTGGTCTTGCATCAAGATTCCTGGTCTTGGCCTTGGTCTTGGTCTTGTTCTTGCATGCAAGACTCTTGCAAAAACTGCAAGACCAAGACTCTTGCGCTCACCACTAATTAAATGTCCGGTAGCTTTTTCCTTTTACTAGTCCTCTTCTTTGTTCTATTCAGATTATTTTGGAGTGACGAAAGGAATCGTTTGTGCATGAAGAAGTTTGAAGCAGAGCTAATAATTCGCTTTGATATCAACCTGTGGTGCGCGGAATTTGCTGAGGCAGGAAAATTTACTGAAGTTGTTAAATTATAACTGCTAAAGGTCAACAAAAGTACATTTCTCAAGAACGCAGCTAGCACTGCTTCATCCTCAGCTACATCTTCCAATTAAATAATGCATCCAGATCCAGTTAAAGTATGTAGGCATTGTGAGACATTATCAGCCCCAACGAAGTTGGTACTTAGTTTTCAAGTATATTTTGTGCATGTCATAATTATATTGCCAATTATAGCTGCTTTTCTGTTTTAAAAACCACGCATTATTGATGGTAGACTACAAAAATTACTATATATGCCGACTCAACCAAATCTGGAATACATAAATTTAATAAATGTTTCAAAAGTAAGTAAAGTTATTAAATTTGAACTTCCAATCGCTCAATTTTATGTGAAGTAAACACTCTCAGGTTGTTCACATTTAAGAGTCTTCATCCCGGCGAAATTAAAATACCGCTAATTTTACAGTAATTATGTGATATCTTCAAATAGATAAAAGATAATGGAAATATGGAACAAGAGCGCCCTAGACAATATTATTTTGCGTGAGGTACCGTTATCACAAGTCACCTACTAGTGACTTTCCGTTTTCAGCTATTTAGAAACGCGAAAATAAATGCCGATTTTCAAAATGGCTCGAAATCGAAAGCAGATAAGTGAGTCGTGATAACCGTTTCTCATGTAAAATAATATTGTCTAGGGTGCTCTTGGTCCACATTTCGATTATCCTTTATCTATTTGAAGATATCACATAATTACTGTAAAATTAGCGGTATTTTAATTTCGCCGGGATGAAGACTCTTAAGACTAGCGATGATGTCACAATCTGATGTCACATACTCCAAGAGGGTGTCTGGTATTTCCATTTTCAAAAAAAAAAAAAAAAAAAAAAAAAAAAAAAGTTGACAATCCTATAAAACTGTAGGTCCATGTACTATATGGCCTTGCTGCTGAAAAGAGACGCTAAATTTCAACAAATAAACATAGCTTAATTAGCTTTTCCTTCTGTAAATTACGATTTTTTGGAATCCACAATAACTTTAATTTCCCCCAAAATACACAACCTTGAGTTGAGTTTGTGTTTAACGTCCCTTTCAGCAGCAAGGCTATATGATATCAGACCTACTTATTAATATGAAATCCGAACCACAGGAGCTCCCACCAGGAATCGAACCTGGGTCTCCCACGCCAAAGGCGCGTACGATAACCACTTAACCACGAATGAGCTCTATACAACCTTAACTATGCGAAGTTGTTCAAACGAAATGTTTAGCTATTCTCGTGATAGATACTAATTAATTTTATAGCCTAAAACTACTTATACAGAAAAAGAATATAATCATAAAATGGGCACTGAAGATTTTTAAAACTGATACTCGTACACAAGCTTTTATTCTACATCCATAACATGTGCTGACATGTTTATTTCGTACAGAAATTACCGAGCTCTGCTATTGCTATATAATTTATATGATGGAGGGACATTTCACAGATTCTTCTCGGTAACAAATTCTTGCTGCTGCATATCAATTGATAATACGAAAAAAATGAATCATATAATTTGCATTTATAAATAATCCATTTTATAACATCCCTTAATTCATTACTGTCATATAAATTCCGTACCATTAATCAGAGGAGGATTTTTCTTCAAAGGTTTTTCTGTACTTTTCGTTTTTTGCAGTCTTCTGGAAGCAAGGAGAAGAAAAGAAAAATTGCCTATCGACTTAATTTTTGGCTCCCTCTATAAAAGATGATGATAATGAAGAAGAAAATAAAAAGAAGATCAAATGCCATTATAGATTTAAGAAATTCGTTAAGTCATGGATTACAAATATCAAATGAACTAATGTCAATTCCAGATACAACAGAATGGTTAGATGATTATTCTACGACTGAAAGAAACAAATATCTAAAAATAGAAAAAAAAGAGGTAACACAGAAGAAACCAAATTTAATGTTTCATTAAGTCTGTTAAAGGTCTTTTTTTTTTTTTTTCTGTGTGTGACATTGTTGAAAAATTGTCTTCCGTGTTGGAATGGATAACTTTCAAGAAGATCTGAACGACAGTTTTCACACAATTATAGTTACAGAATTAATTTACGTAATCTCAATAATGTAATGTATGCCTAAGAAGAGGGACAGAACCTATTTCTTTTTCTCACCATCTGAAAAGTAATTTTATCTTAAATGACATTAAGAATATATATAGGCTACCTATACATGTATATTCTTAGCCGAATACTGATCTCTGCACACTTAAACCTAATTTTTACGTATTGAACTTCGTTATTTTATGCTCACAAGATTAAAAAAAGGACTTTTTGTTAGTTTTGTTTTCTTTCTTCTCTGAATTCAATTTGGAATTCCACTTCAGTGATTTAACTAGTTAGTCAGGTCTATTGACTTAATACACGAACGATATAAGAGAGACAATTTATGATTTCACTTCATTTTATTATAAATGTTTTTTTAATGAAATAATTAAATATGAAGTTATTTCATAAATAATTCATACAATTTTCTTCTTACGCACAAAGATGTAACGCTGGTATATTTTGGTAGATATACTCTCAACGATTTTTATACGTTTTTTTCCTTCGTAAAATTAAGGTGAATACACACTGGATCATAAAATATTAGATGGGTATGCGCCTTATACTCTCATATACATCCCAGAGGTACACACGCTTACCTCTCATGCATTGGGACCCTGGTTCGATTCCAGGTCAAGTAAGTTTGTTCTCATTCCGCCAATTATTCCAACATCATTCACTTGCTTTAATCAACCCTGCTCCTTTGCCTAACGGGCATAATCGTAGGACGTTAAACTAAAAGAAGATTTCTCATAAAGAGCCCATTACATTCGTGTTTACACGTTTATTTTTTATTACGAAGTTTGACTTTCTGAAACTTCTTTATATACAAATACAGGGTGGCCCAAAAGTAGATATACACGCCTGCATTGATAAAGTATAACATTGTAGTTTATAGGTTTATTTGTTTCAGCTCTTCCGAGCTTAAGATGTTAGTAAAAACACATAAAGAACAAATAATAAAGAAACTAAAGTCTACCTGATGGAAAACAATAAGAAATTATATGAAATGCAATGAACTGATCAGTACGGTACTGTATACCTACTTTTGGGCCACCCTGTATATTCTGCCCGTGTGTCCGTCCGTTGGTCCGGGAGACAAAAAAAAAAAAAAAAAAAGAATCTCAAGAACTACTTGTTAGAAGATCAATTTTGCTGAACATGTAGACTGTCAAAAGTTAAGAATCGAGTTCGATTATAATGGACGTGATCTCTCCCTACCGGAAATGGCAGAAATCAACTATTTCCGGTTTGTACGTTGATCACTATAGGGCAAAAACGGTAATAGATAGCGAAAAACCTTTTTTTCGTTTAAGTTAACAATACACTTCATCTTCATCCTTAGCTCTCTACTAAAACCAGAATTGATAGCAATCCCTACAACTTTTGGTTTTAATATTGCTCTACATAGAGTAAAATCGATAAGAGACAGTGAGAAACTTTTTAAAAAAATCGATTTGGCGTTCTAAGAGAAGGTATCATCTTTCCTTTTAAGTCTATATTTAAATCAGAAATGGTAGAAATCAACCACTTTCCGTTTCGACATTGATCGCTATACATTAGACCTAACAACGGTAATAGAGGGCGAGAAGAGGTTTTCTGCGATAAATTAAGTGTCTCAAGAATATATTCCATCTCCAGTCTAATCTATCTATTAAAACTTGAAATGGTAGAACTCTATTGTCATTTTTAGTTTCAGTATTAATTGAGAAAATATCACACCATAGAAACCAAACTCCTTCATGTGGTATACATGTGATACTGTTACTTATTTTAGATAGTATCTTCGTACAGTTCTTCTATGTGGTTTCCCCTTCTTCTCAATAACCGTGTCCCTATGTCTAGGTAGATTTACTGTTGTACTTAAGAAACGGCACAACTTTCATTCACTCCTCGGATGATTCTGATAATCACTGCCAAAACTTCTTCAATTGAGAGAAACTGCCCACGAACAGACGTTTTTAACTTGGAGAAATAAGTCAATGTCTTGGTGAGCTCATGTCTGGGCTGCGTTGTCGTCAAAGTGAATGGCTCATTTCTTTTTGTACGTTATTCTACGTTATTCTTGCGTCCAGTTATGATTAGACGTTTCTGTCACACTTCTTCCACATGGAACTCAATAATGATGTTAATCATAATTTGTTTCTTCTTTTGTCACAAGAAGATTATTTGCTTTACTGCTTTGACTGAGAATTCTTCTCAAATTTTATATGAAATAAAAGTTAGATTAAGTTCTCTCTCCAAAGCACATGGTGTCTGTTTACCAAAATTTTTGTGCAAAACACTACAGTTTCAATTTTGATGAACAACCTTCTAAACTTTAACCGTCAGAAAACCCAAGGCGCCTGTAGATGCCATTTGTTTCTAACACTCATTTTTCCAAATGGAGTACAGTACAATACATAACTTACATACGTTACACCGGCATAGTGTCTCGGACTGGAGGATATAGGGCACCGGCAGGGGTCTCACTTGCAAGTCCCCATTTCGGCATTCATGGTTCTTCAATACACATTTAGGCAATATAATGCTGGGACCCGTTGTTTATATTGTTGAAATATATATTTTACTAGGCCATAAACAACGGGCCCCAAACAGGACTTTATAATACTGTTAGTTTCATTCCAATAATGGGACCCCAAGACTACATTCAATGCTGGAAACCACCGATCAAAATACAATGAGTAACTATGCCCCAACACAGCAGACATGTTTTATCTTACTTTATGTTATTCAATATTCATTATTTTATATATAATATTTAGTGAGGGGCCCCTGGCCAGTCCGAGCCTGCCGGCATACGCGCTGCCTGTACAGCCTATAATTGCAATATCTTTAATTCTTTTTTTAAAAAATTGAAATTTAGCTTCACTTTTCAGTACTAAGATATATGAGATGTTGACTTACAGCTTAAGGTGGAATCCATGGTTTATTCTACTTGGTTCATTTCTTCAGTCAGGAAATATAAGACAGTTACAGCTTATTACATAAGAAGGAGTATTCATTGAATATTTCAAAGAATATTTAATTGTGGTATTTTATATAACGTACATTTTTTACATTTACATGGTTTAGGTATTCGTAAGTAAGTGGTAGAAAAAAATGTAAATGTTTCGAGTTTATTCCAAATCTTCCTCTTCATAGAACAAAAACAATCATTACTCCATATTCAAAGAAAACTTCTTGAAATCTCATCATTACTCATATCACCTGTTCAAAGGCGCTTATCAGGGGGGCAAGGTGGGGCGCTTGCCCCCCTAAGAGGAAATTGTACTTGGGAATATCGAAAACCCAATAGAACTTTTACATTAGTTACAGCAAAATTTGAAACTATATTTAAAACGTCGCTTGTACTTCCCCCCCCCCTTGGAAACCACAACATGGGCGCCCTTGCACCTGTTCGCATTTGGGAAAATTTTCAAGTCCGCATTTGGCATGTCTGCAACTAATACGCAACAATCATGTTCTAATCCTTGACCCTTAAAGCTAAAGCCTTCAATAGCAAAACAGTTAGAATTGAGTCTGAGGAGCCAGGACTGATTTTAATCCCTCTTACTAGCCTATTCTAATCAAATTCATAAGTCAAGTGGGTAGTCTACTATAAAGGTTTCCTTTCAGTATATAATATATGATTGAGAAACATCTTTCCCAACAGAGTTCAAGTAGCATTACTATGAAAGTATGAAGCACGTATTTTACCTTTTATATATACACATTTATTTATATTTTATCTTTATAATATAGAAAAATGTGGTCTGATTTACTATAGTGAGAGATGCTTCTGTGTAAGTGTATATATAACACATACTGAGTTAACTCATACACGCATAGAATGGAAACTAGTGAGAACCTGATACACACACACACACACACACACATATACGTATTCTTATTTCCCTCACGCATCTCAACAAGGGGGTCCCTCTTCTTCGTAAAAAGAAAATTTGTATGCACGGCGCATATCTTAACAGATCCATTTCAACATGACAGTTATGTGTATTATATCAAAACTAAACACAACGAAATGTGCTCTTTCGCTGTATTCTATACGCCAAGAAAATCAATTTAGATTGCAAAACTTACCGCTAAGAATAACAGGTGTAAGTCAATCTCAATTAACCAGTGCCCCCTTCTCTGCTTTTTAATTCATTTAAAACAAAAAAGAGGAAAAAAAAAGTAACAGTTGCGCGTGTTCAAAACATGTTGTGCTGTTAGTGGAGGCACCTTGATTTAACCTATGTCCTGCTAACATGTTTTGGCAAAATAAATAATCTTACTGTGTCGTAATTTAAAAAAAACAAACAAAAAAATAGATGGAATATAAGAATAAGTGGAAGAAGAAAGCAAAAAGACAATGCTAAAACTAAATAAGGTACCATCTGTGCAAAGTTAACTTTTGTTTAAAAAAAAAAAAAAATTAACGTCCCGTCTTATGCACCGAGGCTAAAGGAGACGATGATAAGATGGATAGTAATAGTGGAATGACGAAAGTGGGGAAAAAAAACAAGAGAATCTTGAGAGCACCCAATGAGCTGGCGTAGCATAGTCACTAACGCTTTCGTCTTTGGTGCGAGCGAACTCGGGGTCGATTCCCGGTGGAGACACTCAGTCGAAAAAGTGTAAACTTTTTTTTCAGGCCAGCCATCCTGCTTGAGCTTTTCCTGGGTTTTCCTCATTCGCATCAGGCAAATGCTAGGATGGTACCTAACATAAAATCCCTTGCCACTTCCTTCCTTCCACACTTCTTCACTTTCCTTGGATAGTATTATCGCAGAGGAACGTCATCACTCATACATGACGGGCTAACATGGCCATAGATGCTAAAAGCTCATAAATCTAACTCGTAATTCTAATCTTTGAGAACACCCCAGCCCAGCGGATCTCGGATCTGGATCCGGATCTCGGATCTGGATCCGGATCTCGGATCTGGATCTGGATCCGGATCTCGGATCTGGATCTGGATCCGGATCTCGGATCTGGATCCGGATCTCGAATTTCGGATCTGGATCCGGATCTCGGATCTGGATCCGGATCTCGAATCTCGGATCTGGATTCGGATCTCGGATCTTGATTCTTATCCAAACCCACATCCCATCCAAATTATGATAAACATGAATATCTAAAATTCGCCGAAAGTAATTTCACGAAGTCCTGACAGTGAAGAAGAGAACAGAAAATTAAGACGAATATTGACAAGTCTATTTGTTTGCTTCATTCTACTCTAAAGATCAAATGTTTGGCTTACTTAAGAAAAAAAAAAATGATCCGGATGAGAGCTCAAATGTCGAATCTAGTTCCACTTGGTTGCAGGACCGAGATGAATATTTAAAATTCCTCAATGCACCTATTTCATTGACAGTTAAGAAAACATAAACAGTTAAGACAAGTATTGACTACTTTTTACGTAAATTTATCTTGCTCAGTCTGCTCAAAATATCAAATGTATACCCTACGCAGATTTAATAATTATTTAGTAAATCACAATATGAGCACCAAGAATAAACTATGAATTTTGGTGCCTCTTATCTAGATTTGAAATTTCGGATTCATACACAGAATCAGGCTGAAATATAAATATTTGAGATCTGGAAACCGAAACATGTGCTAGTACCAAGATCGTAGCCGTTTGTACAGTGGCGTATTTACGATTTTGTTTCGGGAGAGGCTTTGCTAACTTTCGGGGGGAGGCTTTGCCTGAAAATGTGAAAATTCTGCAAGATATTTCATATAGTTTACTATAGTAAGTAAGATTTCGGGGGGAGCTTAAGCCCGAAAGCCTCTCCCCTAAATACGCCATTGCGTTTGTACCTAGGTAATGCGAGCGGAAGGCACTTGCACTAATTCCGCATGTAGTTTGAGGAACACGAGAAACTAAAAACAGATAAATATTCTTTTTCAGGAGTAAGTTGCGCTTTAACATGACTTTTCATGAGTGTTGTGTTCAAATATGAAAACTGTAATAACAACTTGTTTGAAATAAAAACCTTTTCATTTTTAACAATAAAATTAGGTACTTTCACATTGGAGAAAAATTAGCAAGGCACATACCACTGATTAGGGTGCTGATTCTTATGGAAGCTTTCACTTGAACCAGAAGATTTCCTCATGTTAGTATCGGATTGCCACAATTCACCTTGCTGAAAGACGTGGTTTATCAGGAGGTCGGACAAGATTCTTTTGAACGTAGCCTGTAGACTGCTTCTAGTCTAAATTATTCCCATATAACAAGACTAGCCATATACATAGTTGGTTCGAAATAAGTTAAAATATCACTAATTGACCTTAAGGGGATAATCGTGATTTAAATATTCGTAAATCAGAAGAGATGTGAAAGTTAAGCGGTAAAATAAATTCGATAATTCCGGAATAAAGAGATTTATATGCAACCTAATGATAGCAATAAAACTGTTTATGTAACATTTTCAAAGCTAAAATTAACAGATATCTTCTTGAAGAGGGTTTACGGCAACATAGAATATTACAAATCCAATTATTATAAGTAGTGCCTCTGACAGCCCTGCATTTCACATCACCATCGCCCTTCATCCTGACAAGTTGGCAATTCACTTACCCACAATGACTTTTCAGGCGTTCCAGTGACATCAATATCTCAGTTTGGGTTTGGGATCATGCTTCGGTGAACCTTGACTATCACCATCAGCAGCTATTAGAGAATCAGAACTTATTTCTGTATTAGATAATGTGGGTAACTATAGCTTTTCGTCTATAGAAGTCGGAGAGTGTATGGTATTATCGCAGGAAATATTTGATACATAAAACTTAGATTATCAGTATTTAGGAGCAACTTTTAAAATAATCAGTTACTGTAAATGTGCTACAGATTAGCCGAGAAAACCCGACAGCCATAGTCGAGTGGTCTGCGGCATTAGGCTGTGGATCCTTTTACTGTAAATGTCTTGCATTCAAATCCCGCTTCAAATGAACGTAAGCCCGATGGTAGGAACCAAAGGACTGTCGTGCCAAGAATTTAATTTGTTTTAATTATCATAAATGCCTTCTTTATTATTAAATTTTATCCAATATTTTCTTTTCAACCAGTTTGCGAAACTCAGAGCTAGCTACTTGTTTTCTTTTTAATTCATGTTCATAGTTAGCACAGCTAATCACTAAGGAAAAACAATCATTTCAATAAAATTCGCCTCGCGTCTTTCGTAGCTCTAAGTTATTTTTAGCTTTTTTTTAAGCTGAATGATGTTTTATCACTTTCCCCTCGCTTTCCCTATTTTTTTCTAGTTTTACCTATGTTTCTTTGCACGGATATTGTGCCTATATGCACGTGCTTAATGTGTTCGTTTACAAAAGCGGGCCATTTCCCTGCCACTATAGAAAGTAGAGTGCCCTGTATCAGAGAAATATTAATTGACGTATGTAAGTGAATATATCTGTGATGAAGTCATAATTTCTCAGTTTTTGCATCGCACATAGTTTCCTCATCCTCATTAATCTCTTCACCCCCGCTTCCTGAATTCCAGTTCTGGTATTCTTTCTTGAGCAAGGCCTATGTAATGGGAGACTGATGTCTCATGTAGGCTTATTAACTATATCATCAGCAATAAAGAAAGTAGGGTTTAATTTGCACTAATTTTAGAACATTACGTTAATTAAGTAATAATAATAATAATACGGAGTGAGCTCAGGCTACTTGTTAGGATTCTTGCTTCGCAATTGGATTATACCGAGTTCGAATTCGGAGACCAGCTATCCTGACTGAGGATTTTCCAGGGTTGTTCCTCAGTTATACTGGGCAAATGCTAGGTTAGTACCTTGATCTAAGGCTCTGGAGACCTTCCTTCCATTCCTTTCCCAATGTTTTCATCTGTTGATTATTACAGTGTAAAGTGGCCTCTGAGGATGTATCTGGTAGCTTATAGTAAATAAACAATAACGACTTAATATATCTTCACGAAACGTGTGGGTTAATTTAACTATAGCCTTACAGTCACAATAGATAGCTAAAGTTTTAATATTAATTTCCTGACTTTTAAATACTATTTTCATATTGTTTCAGCTTTCAATTCTCTCATGTATGTTCCACCGAGAATTGAACCTGAGATCACATGAACAAATGCGAATATGTTAAATATTTTTAACACTAATATACTAAACACAAAACGCTTCAATGATACGATGCATGGATATGTTTTGGTTACGTCCTGCAATGTATGATTAAAGAAACCTGGAGGGTGAAGAAGAAATAACAGAAATCTCTTTTATATTTACTCCTTCAACAAACTCCTGACCTCAGAAGGGCAAGCCATAAGTTAGGTAATAAAGTCGTACAACGAACACTTTTATTAATACTAATAATACTACACAACCATATCGCTCTCCTGAAATTCTCGTGTGTATGTTTAAAGATCTACTGTTGTTCCACGCCAACCAGTCTATATTTTTTGTTGTACCTTCGAAGTGAAAGATTTGTTGATGGTTGGACTCTAGTGAGTCAGAAACTACTATTAATAAAGAGTTTGTTTTGTCCAGTATTCCTGCGATTAGAAGGGTCTTATCTAAAAGATATTTCATTTGTATATGAGAAAATAAAGTTTATATAAGAAAGTAAATATTGCAAGGTTAAAATAACATAAAGAACAAAGGTAGCACAAACGTGTTATGGAAACATTTAAAAGCACAGCATCCTACTATATTAGTGAATCCGAAAAAAGTTTTGACGAATTTTAGATATTCAATTTTATCATCACAATTTCAGATGTAGGTTTGGATACGAATCAATATCTGAGATTCAGATCCAGATCCGAGATCCGAATTTCGGATATAGATCCGAGTTTCGGATCCAGATCCGAGATCCGGACCCAGATCCGAGATCCGGACCCAGATCCGAGATCCGAGTTCCGGATCCAGATCCGAGATCCGAATTTCGGATCCAGATCCGAGATCCGGACCCAGATCCGAGATCCGGACCCAGATCCGAGATCCGGATCTGAGGTTCGGATCCGAGATCCGGATCTGAGTTTCGGATCCGAGATCCGGATCTAGGTCCGGATCCGGCAAGATCCGGATCTCACTGGATCCGGGATATCCGGATCCGAAAATTTTTGGCCATCCCTACAGCAGACGGTGTTTGTCCACCATAAAGCCCACTTGCGGGAGCTAGAATCGAAGCAGGGGCTCCAAACTCCAGGAGTGAGCGCTCTACCACTGAGCACCATGACCCCTACAAGGTTGATGGAACAAAATCAAGTATATGGAATTGTCACAGATATTAGCATACAAGACGGCAAGTATACGTAATATTCCTAATTTTGATTGATATTCAGCACTAAGAGTTAAGTAGACGGGTTGGAATCCCGTGTATGTACCCTGACATACAGGAGAGCGAGAGAGAGAGAGAGAGAAAATGAAACAGCTAAAATTTGGTTCAATTTTATAGATTTCGTATCCATTTCCTGTTAGGAGTAAATGTAGATTGAACACTCTCCACCACCTTATTTCTTTATTATTTATTTTCTTAACTTTCGCAAATAACTCAAAGAAAATATTGAAATTTAACAGTAGGTCATTATATATACATAAAATTATATTCAATAAGCTAATAAATAATATTTTCTACATTAACAATTATTTTCTTGTAGCTCTGAAATACATATGAGGGGAGGAATGACGACGTTGCAATTGTACGGACTGGAAAACATCCATTACAGTAAGTACATAGTGAAAAATGATTGTGTTAATTTAACTCAATTTAACACAGGGCAGTGGTTCTAGCGTGACTACCACTATGTGATGTTAATTCAACACAGACCCCGCGGTGTTAGCATACAACCGGTGTTGAGCGGTGTTAAATTCGAATCCGTGTTATTATTTTCGGTGATGATTCGACACCATGTCAGGGTCGGTAGTGTGGGAAAAAGTATTGACTTTTACTTGTGGCGGTGTTGCAGCAACACGAAGAAAGTAACACAGTGTGTTGTGTGTTAATTATTTTGTGTTAATATTACACCATGTCAAGTATTAATATGACACAGTCAGTGTGTTATTTTAACATCTTTTTCGTATTGTTTAAACACACAATCTGTGTCATAATTCAAGGTCAAAGCCGTATAAGTACCACAATTTTGGTGTTAATTCAACACTCCCTGTGTTAAAATTCAAAGTCAGACCACCAGATTAATACTGTTTTGGTGTTAATTCAACTCCAGTTCTGTGTTACTACGACACCTATTTCGGTGTTGAAATAACTCCGTGTGCGGTGTTAATGGAACCATTTTTCTGTGTTACAAAAGCTTGTGGTGTGCATGCTTACGATTACCGAAGATTCTACTTTTAAAATAAGAATAGTAAACTACAGAACACTTCATTTAAAAATCTTCATAAACTTTTTTGTCGTCCTTCCCAACACTTATTGTGAAGTAGACCTATTTCTTGATGGTTCGAAACACAACCTTCACCAACAACTTATTCAAGAATGATAGGAAACTCTTACCTATATGCTTATAGTATGTTTATCTCTTAATCGTGTTTCTACTGGTTTTCTGCCATTTTTGAAAACACAGTCCCCGATGTTGACTGGCGAGTGCTAGTGCAGCGTAGAAGTGAAACAATAATACGGTGTTGTTTCTCGCTGTTGACATATTTCTTTTAAAACATTATGTAAAACAATTGAGAACACATCACGCGGTTTTCACGTTGAAATTTTGCGAATACCTGGATTTGTTTTAGTATTTCTTTGTAATGTGTTTACTGTAGCTTCAGTACATAAGTCTTTATAATTAGATGGACAGCATATTTGGCAATCACGTAGAAAACAACACCGAAGATTCTACACTTGTGTTAATTTAACACACAGGCTGTGTGTCATTTCAACTACCGGCATTTGACACACAACTCCAAATGGAGGGTGAGTTGTTCTAACCACCTGTTTGTTATATTTTAACACAATTGTGTTAACACATAGGCATATCGTTGAAATAACACAACGATTTTTTACAGTGTATGCAATGATGACAGATTAAAGTTATTTGTGAATGTAGTGTGTTATAAATCTCCTCGCTTCACTGAAGCTGCTAATTATAAATGTACGAAACGGTAGTGGTAACACATAATGAAATAAAAAACTTATTCATGATAATTTTTTTTATTTATTGAGTAGAACGTCACTTAGTTTTACTTTACTGTTGTATTCTACGGATAAAATAGCATTTTTTATCCTGACATTATACTAACCCGCTAATCTCAACAGCATTTCGGGCAATCTGACAATTAAGAATGATATCCACAATTACTCCAAAAGGAATATAATGGAATATCTGTGTCTGATTGTCTATATCTTCGGATAAATTAGATGCATCATCTACATCAAGGGACTCAATTTCTAAGGTTTGAGGCACTACGTCGTGGTCAAAATTGATGGTGATTCAACAAGTATTTCTTCAGATTTCTTGCCTCTCGGACAGACGAACGCACGAGCAGTCAGATCAAATATATATAAAGAAATTATTGATAAACGAAACTCCTTTACCTTCAATTAAATAAAGATGGTTTAATACCTTATTATTTAATATCAAAATTATTGCTTAAACATAATAAATAAAAAAACAAAAACAGTAAAATTAAGGTAAAAACTTAGTCATATTACTGTTTGTTGGACGCAAGCAAACACGAAAGTAGGCTGGTGTTTAAGAGCAACAAGTACAGAAGACCAGTGGATCATTTAGCGTGTATTATGAAGATAATCTCGTCTTTATTCACTGATGGTTTTTCACGCTTTTTGATTTCAAGAGAGAGAGACTTTTCGTGGGTGGAGTCGAAACCGAAAGAGCAGTGCTACCAATGGAAAGAATGTATGTGTGTCTGTATGTGTGTGTATGTGTGTAGAGAAAGAGTGAATTAGAATGAATAAGTAACTAAAAGAAAAGAAAAGGAAAAAATGAAGAAAAGAAAGGCTCAAAAACTGAAGTAAAACGTGGGTTTGGGAAGATGTAAGAAGAAATTCACCTCGCTCTTCAAATAATAAGCTTTTATGTTACACCAGGTAGGGTTACCAACTGGCTGGTTTTTCACCGGCCTGGCCGGAAATATTGCTGTTATTTTGATTAAAGCCGGTGACCGGTACAAACTTCTTATCAGACCCTTTATGACCGTTTTTTTTTTTTTTAAATTGTATCTAGTTCCAAGCAATTTCACCTAGTTCGACATACAGATTTAGAAAGTAACTTCCATTCTATAAATCCAAAACTATCAAAGGTATCACCTTTCAGCAGCTATCAACGATTAATATATTTTGCTCATGTGTTTAGATAATTTTAAAGAGATGACAGGGATTGTATCAAAGAAAATTTGAAGTTTACTTGTAAGGAATTTTTTATATTTATTGAGAGTGAAAAAAAGACTTCTTAAAGCAATTTCTTGTGGTTAAAATATAAGTTTAAACAACAAATTTCATTTTCCAAATCCAAAATTGTCACGTAAAAATTAATATATTTTTGTTCATCTGTTTCGATAATTTTAAAGAAGTGGCAGTTACTGGTAAATACAATAAAATAATCAAATGCCAATTTCAGTTTCTCATTTCTAGCACAATGTATCTATTAAACTTTATTAGTGAATGTACTAAGGATATGCAGAATACAGGTGCTAATGCGCTTTTATTCACGATAGTACATTTCCTTCCTATAAATGGTTCCAAACAGAGATACTTCACACTTAGACTTATATCATAGGGAATTTTGAGGGGGTACCGGTTTTTTATTTTTCAGAGTTGGCAACCCTATACCACACACAAACACACACACACACATACACACACACAAATTACAGAGAAAGATAGACGCATATGTTTAAGAAGAAACAAAAATATAAAGGACCTCCATCTACACATTAAAAAAAAAATAAAAAATAAAATAAAGAATAAATGTTTCGTCAGTTGAAGTGAAAAATGTTAATCGAGCTGAATGGACATAGTTGTTCTTTGAAGTGTTTTTAACAGTGTGTTCATTCTTAGATAGTAAAAGAGTCGATGAGCAGAGAAAAACCCCCAAGAAATACTATTTCGTTTTAGAAGTCGCTGATGGTATATTTGCTTGGCTTTTGCATCACTCTACCAAAAACTTTTTTAAAAAAATTAAAATTGAAATGAAGTTGAAAAAAAAAAAAAGAAAGAAAAGAAGCTTATATGTAATTCTTTTTATAATATCTAACTGTTGTACACCCAATGGAAATTCTGCTGACGTAATTCAAGCCATATTTTTATTTTTTTCTCTCTCTCTTTTATGTTGATTTTTGTTGCGCTTGAGATATTTTGCGAATGTCTATTTTTTTTTTTTTTTTTTAAATTTCATGATGGTCTCTTACACATTTTCTTTTCTTTTGGTGAAGGACACTATGCATATAACCTAACTTTGAAAAGAATGATTTTATAATATGCTTTTATATTTTACCTTCTACAAGACTGATGTAAGTCTTAATGTTAAAGCAAACGCGTACACAGAACAAGTACAAAAAAAAAAAAAAAAAAAAAAGTACGTATAAGATTTCTATATATGTAACTTTTCTCGGAAGATAACATTAACAAAAAAGTTTTTTTCTTTCGTTTTTTTTATTTCAAAGGTAAAGATGTCCCATTCCTCTTCCTAATGTGCGTGTGTGTGCTCTTGTTCAACTGTTGTTAGTTTTAGACTCGTTTTCATTAAGATGTCTTTGAGTAAAGACTATGAGAATTTGTTTTTACCAAAGCTTTCGAATCAATGGAACCATTATATAAGTATATATATGAATGGAAGTTTTTTTTTTCTTTTCTTTCTTGGCATATTCTCATTCTCATTGAAATTCCAGCTAACATTAATGAAAAGAATAACTACTGCACAAGTGGACTATGATGGTTGGGAGTAAAATATTTAGTTTCTTTCGTCTCTTTTTTTAAAGCCTCTTGCTTTTTTTTCTTTTTGATCTTCATTATTTATTTACAGAAGGAATCTGAAGATTGAATTACATTAGAATGGAATTTTTGTTGGGTCTTCTCCGACAAAAGTATGCTTTTTTTAACAACTGACATAATAGCTAGACAACCTCATAATTCCGAAATGTTCTACACGAGACAAGCATTTGAAGAAGTTGAAGTATTAGAAAAATAATTTATCCACTGAATTTGGTTTGGTCTTAAAGTTTGAACGGAAATACTACAAACCCAGATACCGAAGTTTAATAACACACAGTCATCCGCGAAGCAATGTTGAATCCAGGAATATTTCAAGCAGGTACCCGGTTACCCTAATTATCTTCAGTTACCTCCTGGTGTGAAAGTGAGCAATTAATACATACCATGAATCTTGCAGCAGTTCAGAGGGGTAAACAAGAAGGGGGCCAATGGGTCCGGAGTTTTCCTCAAACTCGAAACATCTCAGATATAAATGTTGAATTTTCATCCTGTATTTGAATTTTCTTATTAAATAAAATCACAGGGACATTTGATATACAGCAGGGGTGCCCTCAAGGGGGGGCTATGACGCAAACTGCGTCGTTGAAATATTGGGGGGGGTTAAAATCTATATAAATATGTTTGAGGGGGTGTAAAAATTAATCGAAAAGATTTTTTTTCATGGAAGAACACCTACGGATAGACAATTGAGGGGGGGTGCGTCATGGACATGAGGGGGGGCACCACTGTATACAGGTATATATAATTACGACGGTAATGTATATTTTGTATGTACTTCTAAGTATTGTTTCTATTTACTGACAAAAGTGCTATTTAAAAGAGCACAAGCGGTTAAGAAGAAGAAAATATATAAAGAAACAATTTAGAATATTTTGTATTATATCGATATATTTCTTGTTTTCGTTGCTATGACAACTTGTTTATCTTGTTGTTAAGGTAACTAGAAAAAGATAGAACGAAGAACCATATTGTTAGAATTGGATGTATATTATTTTAATATGACAAATACGGTATATGTTGAAAAATATATATTTCCAAAAGTGCATAACTGTGTTGTGTGATTCATTGTAATCTCGCGTACTTTATAAATATTCAATATATTTGGAACCAGGGAATGTAACGAAAGAATTAAAGTTACATATTTATATGGTGCCGAAACCGTGGAGACCTTGAGATTAGTCAGAAGTTTTAGTAAACTATCTCAACATCACGGATTACATTTTACTACGTAATAAAAGAAAAATATATCGAAGAACTAAAATGAATACCAGTACAGGAGTTGAAGATGTCAATATTCCAGCAACTGTGCAGGCACGTAGCCAAGGGGTGAGTCTGGGGGTTCCGGACCCCCCCTTCGAGATCAGCAATTTTTAAAAAATAAGGATGAAACAAAAGGAAACGAGAAAAAGAAGAATCAGCGTTAAAAATGAAAAAAGCTACAGCAAGCGTTTGGTATTGAGGAAACGAGGGGAGGGGGTCAAGCTAAAAATGGATGTCATTGTAACGAAACATTCCGAATTCCATCAAGCTCCATGCTAATCCTATGAACTATCGAAAGAGATCTCGTTGGCTATCTTTAACGACATTAAACGAAGATAAAAAGAAGAAAGAAGACAAGAAGAACCGAGCTCAAATAACTTCGGAAGATTTTTTCAATACTGTTTTATATTCTTTTACTCAAGATTTCTTCATAGTTTGTTATTAAAATACTAACATATCCTATTTTTTTTGTCCTAACAAACAATTATGGGTATGTTACTAATAAAATAGCATAGATGGATTGAGTCCTTGGTATGTAACCACAGATTTCATGTCACGAGCCCCCCCCCCCCCCCCTCATTACGAAATCCTGACTAAGCGAACCAATATATTTTGCCGGTAAAATAGTTTAGAATGGTCGAGCCTCTGGTGTGATAACCACAGTATTTCGTCACGGACCCCTGCTATTACGAAATCCTGGCTACGTGCCTAAACTGTGACTTCAACGGATGTGGTGAATCTTTTGCGACAGCTAGGACAGCAGATGAATTCCATGACACAAAATTTGGAACAGATGGATTCCAAATTGGATTCCAGATTAGAACAAGTAACACAAAATTTGGATTCCAGATTGAAACAAGTAACACAAAATTTGGATTCCAGACTGGAACAAGTAAAACTACAAATAGTACAGCAGATGGATTCCAAATTGGAGCAAGTAATACAGCAGACAAATACCAAATTGTTAATAACCGACAATAGGATAGAGCAAATTATCCATAGTTTTGCAGTGGTGAGAAGTACCGTTGATGTAGTAGAAATACAAGTCAATGAACATACAAACCAAATTCAGAGACTGCAAGAAGAGGTACATACCATCAAATCAGTATCAAATCAAAATCAGTACAGCAAAGTATAATCCTGATCCTGCCCTCAACGTAGTGTATGAGGAACATAGGAAAACTGAGTCAAGACCCTGTGAAGAAGACAGCAATTCATCAGAAGGATATTCTGAAAGAGAGGACACCATCTCTAATATTGAGGACGAAGAAAGAAGACGACGTCGAAGGAACCATACACTCGTAAAACCTAGACATCTAAGGTATTTTAGTACTAATAATCGGGTGAAATTTAATGAAATAAATTCCTTAACTAAATTCAGCGGTAGATCTGAGGACATCCCAGCGAGTACCTTTTAGAAAAATTTGAAGAAGAATGTGAACTAATTGGTATAGATAAGGCTAATTTCCTCAAAATATTGCCACATATTTTGTTACCACCTTGTTCGGTATGGTATAAAGCAATCAGAGGCAGTCTGCGTCAGATTTTAAAAATCCGCTGTTAGCAAATTTTGAAAACGATTTTATACTAGCAGACCGAGATGCTACAATTAGAAACCGACGTTTTGATCCTAAAGTGGACAAAAGTCTCACAGATTTTGTAATTTTAGCTTATAATGACTTGAAACAGATCAATCCATATCAGCAGGAATCACGCATTATTGCATCAATAAGAATATTATTACTGTTTAGGCTACAGCAAGTATTGATCTCTTCGCGAAGTATTAATTTTAATCACTTAATATAGTTCAAAATTATGAGAGTCAGTCTAGGTTACAAGGTAAATAATAAGAGAAATCAAGCTAACTATATTCCTGTTCGAAATATCAATGTTAGAGAAGGTTGTAGTCATAATACGAGAGGTATTGTTAGATTTTCTCGTAATGGCAATACGACCGAACCTAATTTTAGAAGAAACAGAAATAATAATCATACAGCTTTTAAAAATAATGTAAATAATCGATCTCATTCTTCATGCACTCCCAGATTTCGTAATAATTACATAGGTGGCAGAAATGTTCAGAATAGGAACCAAAGGACTGGTGAAGTAAATAACATACAGGACTGTACTCAAGATTGTGCCATTCAATGCAACTTAATCGAATCATTTGGTAATGTCACTTAACCTAAATGTGATTGACGTGGAATGGGTTAAAGCCACGTTAGCAACTTATCCGCAAGAATATAAAAACCGTGATTTAAATTTAAGTGACAATGCTTCAAATCATTTAAAATATTGACGAACTAAAGTTATGGTGTCCGTCAAAGCATACCAAAAGTAAATTCATGCAATTAGTTGAAAAGTTAGTTTTTACAGAAGTTTTATCTAAGATCAATATAGATAATATTGAAGTTCCAGATCAATCTTTAGTGTAATCATTTCTTTATTGTGTGATTATTTTTTTGTGATATTAATTGGTTTTTATTTTGTTTCACTTGGAATATTATGATTTCATTGTAAGTTTTACTTCGTTCACATTCTATGCAATTACATCTATGTATCAATACAAAATATTATCTATCAAATTTATGCTAATTATGTGCGAATAAATAAAACATGTTATTTTGTATTTTAACTTACACCAGCTTTATTGTTAACAAGTATAAGTGATATTGAATTAAAGAATTTATTTAGGACCTAAATAATCAACCAACTTATCATATTTCGAATATGTCTTTCTCATCCATAATTTTATAAAATTAAAATAAAATTGATTATTGGACAAATATAAGAATGATATTGAGATAAGATGAAAATAATATATTATTTCATGATTTGTAATATATATGTTTAACGGTCCAGGATTCTTTCTTCAATTGTAATCAATTCAAGAAGTCCTATAGTTCGGAAGCCATACATACAACGATAATGTATATTTTTGCATGTAATTCTAAGTATTGTTTCTATTTACGGGCAAAAGTGCTATTTAAAAGAGCACAAGCGGTTAAGAAGAAGAAGAAAATATATAAAGAAATAATTTAAAATATTGTGTATTATATCGATATATTTCTTGTTTTCGTTGCTATGACAACTTGTTTATCTTGTTGTTAAGGTAACTAGAAAAAGATAGAACGAAGAACCATATTGTTAGAATTGGATGTATATTATTTTAATGTGACAAATACTGTATATGTTCAAAAAAATATATATCTCCAAAAGTGCATAACTGTGTTGTCTGATTCATTGTAATCTCGTGTACTTTATAAATATTCAATATATTTGGAACCAGGGAATGTAACGGAAGGAATAACGTTACATAATGTATGGTTATTCAGGAAATTAACTGATAGTGTAATAGTTAACATTTCAGCACAGTTAACTGGGAACCCTGGCTTTATTCTCAATCAAATCTTGTATTATTTCACTCATTGTATATTGACTAAAAGTAAATCATCCAAATCCCAATTTTGATGGCCCATAACTCGGGAAACAAGGTATGTACAGTAAATCATCTCGCAGGCATACTGAACAAATCAAGGTGTATTTCTATGCAGAATACACACATGATATATATGGACACAATACCCCATGTACTTAAAAAGCACAGTGTCTAAATTACAAGCAGAGGAAATAACAGATTTTACGTCACATCAATTCCTCTATAGGTATGAATTCAGTGATATACAGAGAATGAAGAAAGGCACGACTGGACCGAGAATCAAACACGCGTCTCAAGCTTATCGTTCCGGTGCGTTAACTACTGTCCTACTCAGTCCGCTCGCTGAACAGCAACACATTTTTTCACTCTTAAAGTCGATCATCAAACAGCTCAAATCACACAAACTGCACCTAAACTTCTTTTGTATTTAGATAGCCCCAGGTGACGTTAAAAACTTTGTGTAATCCAGTATGGACTTATAATAATTATTTGCTACACTTAATTAAGGACGATTGGTTTCCTTATTTGAGGAACTCATCACTACTAATAATTGAACATAGTACTTATAGGGATCCATTACCACACCTTCCGCATGACGATATGGATTGTAACGATTTCATGAACTTGAGTTTTCGGAATGTTTAACATGTCGGCCATTAAATGAACACTTAGTCGTCGGTCTGAGTTCCACAGTTCCCTACTCGCGTCACATTGTCAGCCGTGGTGGTCGTGGATGGCCGTCCGGCGCGATCCTCTTGACCTCTTCCCGACCTTTCAAAAAGGGTTTGTGCCACTGAAACATTAGCCGATCTGACAGAGCATGTTCTTTGTAAGCAGTCTTGATCATAGTAACAATTTTCGTAGCGGTCTTACCAAGTTTCATGCAAAACTTTATCGCAAATCTGTTCTAACGAGCGCTGCATTTAAACTTGCACAAGATTAAAAAAAAGAAAACTGACGGATAGGCCCGTCCTCACTCTCCGGATGCTCGGAGCACACTGAGCGACGTAGCGCTGCTTAGCTGGTTCCCCCACTACCAGTTTCAACCGGTTAGACCGTGCTCCGACGTACAGTTGCGTCACAATAAGTCAGGGGCGGATCCAGGACCGACTTCTGGGGGGGCGGTGGGTTGTCATACTGCTACTTTTAAGGGCACCAAACTTTGGAATGGGTTTTATTTATATATATAAAATAGAAAGTCTTCCCCTTCTGGGGGGGGCGATCGCCCCGATCGCCCCCCCTGGATCCGCCCCTGCAATAAGTTCACTGACATTAATTTCAGGACAGACCTTATATATATATATATATATATATATATATATATATATATATATATATATATATATAGATAGATAGATAGATAGATAGATAGATAGATAGATATAGATATAGATAGATAGATAGATAGATAGATAGATAGATAGATAGATAGATAGATAGATAGATAGATAGATAGATAGATAGATAGATAGATATTAAAGTCAGTGGCGACTCTGAAATAAAGTCACATCGGTAAACAATTATAGTTTTATAGTTTTATCTCTTCAAACTAAGAGAAGAAAACTTATGTAGTGTGCTAATTTTTGTATACATTAGGTTAAGTTACCTCCTCCTAGTTTGAAACCACAAAAGCTTAGATTTTACCAATAACTCTTCTCTCAAGAATAAGATTGCCAACTAACCGGTATTTTTGTCAGGCTTAACTATATATTTCAAAGTTTAATATGATTTTATTCCTCACCTGTTCAGAGTATTATGAGCGGGTGTAGGTAATTTTATTTTTCAGAGTTGGCAACCCTACTCAAGAGCCATCATTTGTTGAAGTATACTGTACCTAAAACAGATCTACACTTGCACGTATTGGTATTTATTACCATTTCAATCACCGGTGTAATGATAGTTAATATATTGAGAGCAGTGGTGTACGTAAGGGGCAAGATAAGATATCCTTGAACAAGATAAGATATACAAAAATAAACATTTCCCATGATATGTAATACTAAGATATGTATATAAAGACCTGAAATGATATGAATTGGGGAACTTGAAACCCCCACCACTCTTGATGACAATGTGTAAGCTACTGATGGTTCCGGATTCGATTCCCGGTAGGGACACTAGGTCGTAAAAGTATTCTTTTTTCAGGCCAGCCATTCTGATGTGAGGTTTTTCTGGGTTTTCCTCATTCACACCAGGCAAATGCTGGGATCGTGCCTAATATAAAGTCCCAGGTTGCTTCATTCCTTCCTCAATCCTGTCTTCCTTCCCCTTCCTCAGATAGTGTGATCATCGATGAAAGTTATCCCCAAGTGCGCCGATCCTGGTGGGCTCGAGCCCTCCAACGCTCATGTGAGCCCCATTGTATTTTTATTGTTATATGTATTTTTTTTATGAATACACAATATTTGGCTTGATTTGAATTCAATTTGTCTTAAAATCCTCATATATGCCTTATTAGATCCTTGTCTGCATGGGTCGCCCCCAAAATTACAGAGAAATTGGCACCCTTGGTCATCCCTCGTACGTAACATGCTAACATGACCATAGATTACAAAAACCCAGAAATCTAATTCCTAATCCTAATCCCTACTAATTGAGAAGTGATTATTACCTCTTGAAACTAATTACTTTTGATGCCTATTTTGTACAGGTACTCGTTTAAGAACTTGCTAATTTTATAACTTGAAGTCACGTGTACCCGTGTTTTCAATAAACACGCAAAGAAAAATGGCTAAAATAGCAGAGTAGAAATACTGTACATTGTAGGAAATTAGTTGAAGTGCTCGTTCTTAGGACGCATTGAACGGTATGTAACCTGGAACACAGTAGAGCCATTTGGATTGTCTAACTTCGAGAGGTTCTGAGATAAACCATAAATTCTTAACCTTCCTTAGGATACGTACTTTTTTAAAAAAATCTATATAACCTACGATCACTTCCCTACAGTTACCTGGAAGTATGCCAAGTCAACTGTGTGGATTTGTATAAAGAACAAACAAGTAAACCACTCACCTTTGTACTAGGCATAGAAGGTTCATTTTTGTTATTAAGAACAGAATACGATTTGAACGAAGATTGTTTCCCTGTCTGTCATAATCCCACTTTCTGCCCATCCCAAATCAGAAACTATTTTGCCAAAGGGGGCACAAGAGGAAGTTATCAATAAAATTTCAAGAAGTACACAAGAACAATATATTTCATCTTTCCCGAACCCCGGGTGGAGAGGGACAGATGGAAATGAGACCAAAAACATTTCTAAGTAGGTGATGCTTCTAATGTGCAAAGTATATCAAGATAATTTGGGGTGGGAATGGGGTGTTGTGATGATCATCCCTGTTATTTCCTACCCTACATTATTCATGTCCCTTTCAGGATCGAAGCTATATGAGATGTAGACTAACAGATTACATAAGATCAAAACAATATGAGCTCCCATCAGGAATCGAATTCTGGTCTCCCGTGCAGAAAGCTTTAATTGTTCATGGATCTTCCTAACTAATTAAACTCTATTGCCTATGGAACCCGGAGGTTTAATGTTGCGTTTACAAAAGCTCTCCATTGACTTCTGTGCTTAGCAAACTGGGCCCATTTTCTACTTTGTATTCCTATTTCTGCAAGATCCATCTTAATATTGTCCCCTTATCTGCACCTACGTCTTCCTAATGGTCGTTTTCCTATTGGACCTCCAGTTAAAACTTTGAAAGCGTTCCTACTTTCTTCCATTCTAGCAACATGTCCTGCCCCCTGGCCAAGAGAAATGTCTCGACAATTATTACAATCTTCCTAATTCATATCAATATTCAGCTACAACACCTTCACTAAGTTTACTTATATATCGAATCCGCCTTTCTTTTCTGTAGGTAATATTTCTTTTTAGTTACTCTAGTCCGTAAAGGCAAATTCCTGAATTTCAAAACTCTTATAGCCAGCCCTAACTAAAGTTTAATTTAACGTGGATTCAGTGCTATGAATCTAACTTTAACTGGCTATCTCATCATTTTCAAACTTTTTTTTCTTTCTTTCAATAAATAAAGATCTAGTGCATTTCTTTGGTGCAGAGAAATCAGTGTGCTTGATAAACCAACATGTAAACTATTGAACATACTGTTTAATAATATCTTGCTTGTTTAACTGATTTACGTAAATTAAAATCTTAATTTTCCTAGAGTTTAGGTTAAAAATCTATCCTACAATGTGTTGATTTGTATATTGTTTTGTCAAAATTAGATTTCAAACAATTAGTGTCCAATTTTAAGAATTCAATGAAGAGATATAAAATAAACCGTATGCAAGGTTAAGCTAATGGAAACCTATAACGTACAAAAAGTGAAAAAGTGACTCTTACGTTATAGAATTCACATCTATAGAGAATATGATGTGTTTAAGGTTGGTTTAAAGGGACAAGTTTTGTCGATAGATGGCAGTACAATCTTCGTATCTCTTCCATGTATTTTTTACCTTTCACGAAAATTCACGATTTCTGTTACAAATTTCAACCTACAGAGTTCAAATTTTTAGAAAAGTAACTTCATAATTGAAGGCAACAATCCGTGCCGATTTTTTATTTAGAATTGTCTTCATTGTTGAAATGGCTTGATTGTTGAAATGAATATCCAAACCTTTAACAATGGAACTGTTTCAACAATGAAGAAAATTCTAAATAAAAAATCGGCAGGGATTGTTTCCTTTAATAGGTTATGAAGTTCCTTCTCTACTAATTTGAAGTCTCTACGTTGAAATTTGTAAAAGAAATTGTAAATTTTCGTGAAAGGTAAAATAATACATGGGAGAAATACGAAGACTGTAGTGACATCTATCGGCAAAACCTGTCCCTTTACACTAACCTAAAAATTGTTTGCTTCTTATTTCATTAATATCTATAATGGAAACTTATTGTTAAATATTTTTCTTTAAAGGAAGTTTTGTATTGTAGGGTTAACAGTTATTTGGAGATCGCGAATTCCTTGACTTTTCCAGGTTTCTCAGGTCATGATTTACAGTTTTCAGCTCTATATATATATATATTATAAAAAGGCTACTATATTTTTCCCGACCAGGAGGGTTCCTCATCTACTATACATGTTCGTATACATGTATATAATATGGATGTAGGTAGAGAAGTTTTGCAAGACACACTAAATTATTTTATAAAACATTCCCTACCAAATAGCTTGATAAACTATTGCTTTAACAAAATAAAGGTTTAAAACAATGGGTTATAAGAAAAACATCTGTACTTAAAATTCCCTGACTTCTCCAGGTTTTCTCACTTTTTCATGAAATTCCCTGACTTTTCCAAGACTTTTAACGAGTAAACTAAATTCCATAACTTTTCCAGTTTTTCCATGTGGGTGGGATCCTGTATTGGCAAACTTATAAGAGTACTAAGATAGTGATCCCACTAAAATAACCACTTCCACCGATGAGAATCACAAATCAGAAACCAAAAATCACTCACTGGATAAGTTTTTGCGTCTTGAGTACTCTACCAATTTATAAATTTATAATATTCTAATTTAATTTAAACCCATGTTCTGTATCGTACATGTTCTGTGTATAGAAAGCGTGATCCTCGCAAGAACGAGTTTCTTTTTCTTTTTTTTTTTCTTTTTTAAGCTACCATCTATAGCGAAGAAAAACGTATTTGCAATCATATATTTGTTTGAAACAGAAGTTCTAGACAGTAAAACTACTCATATATTTAATTTTAACACAGTGTTTCATTTTTTATTGTGTACTTAACGTTTGTATTTATGAGTTCAGTAAAACAAACAAACAAAAAAATGGTGTATCTACGTATCCAGAAAAAGAACCACACCCAACTTATTTCTGATTATTTTTTTATTCGGTTTGAATTATTTCATTTCTTACCGTCACTGCACATATTTATTTATTTGTAACAAGGTTGCACACATAGGAAGCACATATTGTATATATATATATATATATATATATATATATATATAATAATGTATGTTTATGGACCGAGTGAATTATGAGGTACATGTAAATCATTGTTGACTTTTAGGATCAAAGTAAGTACGTTATATTTGCAAGTGCGGAAGTCATTTTGCTTTTTGTTTGAATTTTCTTTTCTTGTAAAATACAAACACAGAGAAATAAAGCAAGGTAATGTCTGTACACATGCATACAGACATGACTTCTTCTGAAGAAAGGCATACATTTCATCAAAATGTTGAAAAATTCAACATCATATTTGTAAACTTATCATGTGTGTGTTTACGGGTTTATAATTAGCTTTTTATGTCTAAAGTTTGTTGACAAAGCATACATATAACTAAAAAAAAAGACAAGTAATTAGCCATGCATTCAAACTTACGTAGTCAGAGTTCTGCACGAAGGATAATCTTATTTTAATCTATAATGATCATAAATCTTGTAGTTCCAAAAGTAATTAATTGCAAAACTGAAATTTTACGATAGAGAAAAGAAAACTACATGATATTCTAAAATGATATCGTTAGTGTGGTGAGCGAAATACCCACACAATTGTACCATCTATACTAAATTTTGGGATATTGGAAAAATAACAAGATTATAAGCTAATTTATTAAAATACATTTTCGTATATTTTTCAATATTTAAAATTTAACATGACTGGGAAAACCATTTGGCAAAAACAACAAAACTGTAAGCTAATTCTTGAATTTATCTTGATATTTGTTGAATATCCAGAATTCATTTGCAATATTGAAAACACACACACACACACACACACACTAAGCTAATTTCTTGAAGTACATTTTTATATTTTTCAATAATCAAGTTATAGCATAGCTGGGACAGCCATATTGCGAAAATGATAATACTATAAGGTAATTTCTTAAAATATGGCAAGTTTTAATACTTTCTTTTCAATATCCAGAATTTAATGTGACTGGGACAATGTAAAAATAAGCAAATTGTAAGCTGGTTCTTACAATAACTTTGTTATTTTTATTCAATATCCACGATTAGTTATGACTGAAACAACCATATTTTGCAAAAATAACAATATTGCTTATTTTTTTGAAATCGTTATGGTCAATCTTTGTATTCGTGACTGTAATACTGTATTATTAAAGATTAGTATACCTAGGTATTACAATGTGTAGTTAATAAAATATTGATGCACGAGTAGGTAGATTGCAATTCATTGCTTTTGAACCCTGCATTGTCAGTTATCTCGTATTGAACCTCACATAAAAAAAAAAAAAAAAATCTTAAGATAGGCACTTGCTTCAAAAGGAAAATAAAATGAAATGAAATCTTTCGGTTTAGCGTCCCAGGAGTAGACTATGTCTTGAAGGCTAAGGGAGACCGTCAGGGCTGGATTAACCCATCTGGAGGTCCGGGGATATACAAAAAATATGTGGTCCCTGCTGACTTCACCTAATACGTTTTTGTGAAATTATAGTGGGAAAGTTAAGGGAATATGTTTCAAGTTTTTGGTCATATTTTACCTTATGATGATTATATCTTGCATGTTTCTTTTTAGACAATCAGTTGAGATTTTGATCAGAGTGAGGCCTCTGTCCATCTGGAGACCCTTGGCTAGGGCTCCCTAAGGCCCCCCTTAATCCAGCTCTAGAGACGGATGATTAAGGCAAGTGTATTGATGGAAATTTTGATGGAATGAAATGAAATGAAAATGTGGGAAGAAACGGGAGTACACCGAAAAAACCCACGAACACGATACTTTGTTTCACAAGATATGACACGGAAACAAAATAAAAATATATATCCCTCCACAAATCGACATTTATTGGAAATTAACTCCATCATATTCATAAATGATTTGCAAATTGTAATAAATCTGCTTACACAAGCTTTGTGGAGGAACAAGGTTCTATACAATGTGTTGTAATGTTCCTTTCTCACTTGTCAGTTTATTCTTTCTTTAATTTTTGTAAAAGTGAAGGAACGTGGAGACACCGTTCTAACACTTCCAAAAATATATAGGCCTATAGCGTTGGCGTGATGTAATGTGTCCCCCTACCTTTTTCAGATCCATTTTTACCCCTGATGACAGGTAAAGAAGAACATCGATAGCGCAGTTAATGGTTTTGCAGGTTTTCTCTATTCGTGGATCCCCGAGTACGCGCACACTGTCAACACGTCGGGCCCTTCTCTGTTTTCCTCATTGTGTTTCTCACAACTTTTCTTAAATTATAAAATTGCGCTCGTAGTACGTCATACATCGGCCAGTTGGAAATGATTGCTGTGGCTGTTCCTCGCTTATTGAAGACACTTTACAAGTAGCCTAGTATGTGGGTAAAGGAATATGTATGTTACCGTTAGTAAAGGAAACAATGGACAGATTTTGTCAGGCAATAGCATACAAACGAATTTCTTCCAACAAAATAAACATTGTTGCCAACGAACACCAAAAGAAATGAGCAAACTCAGTTCATTCTTTGGTGGATTTTCTCAAAAACTACACATAATAATTTACTTACAAGCATGTAATTTTATTCGTTTCCATGTGATCTATCGACCGATACATGTCTTGATTTTGAACAGTGTTTTAGTTAAACAGAAATTAACATTTAGATATAACAGTTAATTATAATTTTGGGATATACCTCATTAACCGTATAATACATATTGCCTTCATACCAATGTCATTAACAATTACAAAATAGGGGGCGCGGTGGCTCAGTGGTAGAGCATTCACCTCCGGTGTTTGGGGTCCCTGGTTCGATCCCAGCTCGCGCTGTGTGGACTTTGTGGTGGACAAACACCGTGCTCGTGGGTTTTCTCGGGGTTCTCCCCTTTCCTCCCACTTTCTTCATTTCACTCATTTCTCATTATCACCGTCTCCTTTAGCCTAACCGGCATAACCGTGGGACGTAACATAAAGATTTCATTTCATTTCAATTACAAAATAATTATAATTTTGGCCTATATATATTATTAACCATATTATTGATTTATTTACCTGTTTTGCATACAAATGAAAGTATTCTCGAGAACGCATACAGCTGTCAAAATTACAAAATAATTATATATATATGCTATAAAAACTTACAAATGGAGAAATATATACATAACCATGACTTTTATAAACTTACGCATCCATAACATAACATTGTCTTCAAAATACTCATTTACCGAGTAGTAACACTTGTCGGTGTTACTACTAAGAACTTGTGAAGAGCAGATTTAAATTTTTGTACAGTTAATATATACGCTTTTTTGAAAAAAAAAAAAGCGAGAAGTTTTGGGGGATAACGTGCAAATTATTAACGAATCGAGTATTGTATTTATGGACGTTACTGTTTTCAATAAATAAGTGTTTATTACTTTCGGTAAACAAGATAATTTTATATAGATACACACAAGGTAGTGGTAATATTTTTTGTCCTCGAAAGATGAGCTTTCAAGAAGTTTTTGGGATAATCCAAATACAACTCTTAGTGCTTTCTTTTGTATGCGAAACATGCTAATACATTCAGTAGAATAACCCCACAAAATAATACCGTAACTTATTAAAAAATGGAATTTTGCATATAGTACACTGAAACTAAAGCTTGTGCTGTGACATTACCTCTTAAGTCTACGGAGGCCGAAACAAATACTGTACTACCTGATTTTTTATTGAGTTGAGAAATATGCTCATTCCAAGTTAGTTTCGAACTAACGGCGACACAAGAAATTTAGTTGAAATAGAAAAGTCGACTTTTTTGTTATTTGCCATTACATAAGAAATAAATTTATTTTGAAGAGGATAAAAAAAAGTGTAGCAAGGAAGTTTTGCCATTGTTTAAAACTAATTTATTGGTACTTAACCACTTACTTAATTGTCAAAGCAGTGTTTAGATTATGTTCAATATCATGTCATGAGTTACTTGTAATAATAACATTGGTGTCATCAGCAAATAAAACACACTTATTAGGCAACATTTATTATTCTTAATGTATATAAGAAAGAGAAATGGACCAAGCACTGATCCTTCAGGTACACCAGTTAGTATTTTACCTTTATAACTACTAAATTTACGAATTTTGCCATTTTTTCGTTCGTAATTTGAACTGATATCTATCTTTCAAGTAAGACTCGATCCATTTATTGGTAGTTCCTCTTGTATATTGTCATCGAATCAGTGTCATTAACATTTAAGAGATAATTGTAATTTTGGACTATATCTCATTAACTGTATTATTTATTGTCATCATGACAGTGTCAATTACGTTTAAGAGTTAATTATAATTTTGGACTATATCTAATCAACCGTAGTATATATTGTCGTTGTACCAGGTCATAATATGAATAGTTTAATGTAGGGTTATGTATTTCAGTATCAGTTTCCAGTGGCGTATATTGGTTTGATGGCTTGGGTTACCACTAACATTTAAAACACCTATACAATAATAATAATAATAATAATAATAATAATAATAATAATAATAATAATAATAATAATAATAATAATAATAATAATAATAATAATAATAATTAGAATGGAAGTTTAAAGAAATAGGAAGGTTTAGCTTGTCAGACATAAGGATGGATCTTAATCTTCCCGTTCGGTCTGACAGGCGTCGACTCTTTGACTTGAAATTCTTTCATTGTAATTCTGCATAGAGATTTTGTTCTGGAGAACTTTTTCTCTTTAAAAATTCCTCAGAGAAACATTAGGAAATTTGTTCCGTTTATTAGTAAATACCTAATTAGGTCTTCAATATATAAAAGTATAGAAACAGCTAATAACTTCTGAACAGACACACATGTTTGTTTCTTATTTTTTGGTATTTCTGATGATCATTTTTATAAAGTATTACTTCGCGAGTCCTGTTCTTATGAGTGTTATGGAACAATCAGTTTTTATTATAACCTTTATTTTTATATCCAGTAATTATCTGCTCTTTTATTTACATATTGTTTTTTTTTTTTTTTTTAATATTTGTGCTTCATTTGTATCTCTATATTACAATGTATAATCCTATGTATAATCTTAAGATGTAAGTAATTTTTTTTATAGTATCGCATGCGCTTTTTTTCTTTCCTTTAGCGCACTTGTGGCTGTATGCTGTTTGTTGCCGAATAAATATTTATATATTATTATTAGTCAACTTGTAAGGTGCCATTTGAAAGATCCTTTTATGTTTTGTTAGTTTTTTTTTTTAATTCTCTCGTCTCGTATTTTCCTATCATCTTTTCTTTTCTTCTATGTTTAATTTCTTCTTGACAAGGGATATTGCACTCTTTTTTTATCTTGGTCATGGATTTTTTTATTTGTGTCATACGTAATCTTTTTTTCCATGCTCTATAATCTTTTTTTCTAAATACTTCTCAATCTATGACTTAATCTAGCAATTTTTGCGGTTTTCGTGCTGAAACTCCTAATAATATGTATTATGGTCATTAAAAATATGGGAAAACATACTACTTCTGTCTGTATAATTATGCGATTAGCACCCCTTTTCACTCACATTTAAACTGGACTTGCCTCACAGAATTCTGTTGAGTTGACACCACTTGCTATAACTATACAATTGTATTGCTTTGTATAATTTATTATTATTATTATTATTATTATTATTATTATTATTATTATTATTATTATTATTATTATTATTATTATTATTATTATTATTATTATTATTATTATTATTATTACCAGAAATAAAAAGAATCCGTGCTTTTTCCTCAATTTACTTTTCATGCATTGTCCACAGCCCTGACAGGATAATTGATCTTTGAGAGTGAGAAAGAGAGAGAGAGAGAGCAATTCGATCGAGCTGACCTCACTAATTACTAAAAAGTCTTCAGATGAAGAATCTCTTCTCCTTCCTTCCCTTGTTCAAGGTCATTTTGGACTTTTTTTTTATTTACCATTCTTCTTGATGGCGTCTTCTAATGAAAAGATGTTATCGGGAACTCATAAAACTGTTCTCTTTCTATGGTATTCCTTCTATTCTTTGTTTTCTGCAGTAAAGATGGAAAAAAGGACACCGTCATGAATACATCCTTCTCTTCTTCTTCTTCTTCACCTTCTTGTTTATCGTTTTATTTTCTTTCTCTTTTTTTTTTTTTTAGTTCTGAGTTTTATTTCTCCAGCCCTGAGAGAGATTTACGTGTATTTTGAAGGCTATGCATATCTTCAAATGTTATAGTGCAAACAAGTATTTCCTTATTTAAAATATTACGAAAATTTTTCATTGTTACTACAGTGAAACCTCTGAGTAACGGGTCCGATAAGATATGATTATATTATTTCTATAAACGAGAGATGTACACCGCAGAGAGGTAATAGCTCATGAGTGGGGAACATGGAGGTTCAGGAGCAGAGTAGATCTATTCATTCTGGCGTGAGGTGCATCTGGTCTGGTCGCAGATCAAGTGAATTTGTGATGGACACCATCATATCGTGGATTTACTCGGGGCTTTCTCGTTTATCTTTATACCCACAAGATATTATGTGCAGTAACTCAGAAGGAGCTGGTTCCAAGTCTGAGCAAACCTGCATCAATTTGTTGTTAGATTGTGTTCTTCTCCCCAATTTGTTGTCTGTAATGAATTCTCCGTGCATTCCCGCACTTGATATACACGGAAAGAATGTTGCTTTGCGGCTGCACTTGTTGCGGGCAGCACTGCAAGATCAAATTTGGAACTTAATGTTTGCTTACCGATGAGAAAACTGTGCCCATAATAACGATGCTCATCAAGGCTCTAGCTTTTCTTGGCACCATAGAGTTGAAGCAGAAATCTTTAGCCAGCCTCGGCTATCGTTTCTTTGGTATACAACGGATCATTGAACACTAAAACTGATATCCCCAAATCTTTATCTTTCTGGAGAAGACGCATGACTTGAAGTTTACATTTTCGATATATAGCCGAGGTTGTATCACAACCTGTTGATGGATTAAAAAACAACAGTACATCACATATTTCTTCCCCAAATAATAACTTGTTAGTAAATACATAATAAATTTTAGTTTTCTGTTTCTTAGTTCCAGAGGCAGGCCTTAGAAACCACAATTCACACTTTTCTTTTGTTAATGCTGTTACCAGAATCAAAAGATCAGAGTCCTGACCGATAACAACAATAGACACTTGACATTTTGCATTTCCAAGACTATATTAACAATTGAAATATCAGCATTAGCTTCTGCTTGGCAAACCTTTACATTGGACTTCAAACAACGAAATAAACGAGATACCAAGGCATTAATTAAGGCAACTTTATTATTGTGATTACCTGAAAATTCAGCTGGAGTACAAGTCATAACTGAGTCTTCTTGATAGTTAATTGTTGCCGACGTTGTACCTGCTGTTCTTCTCTGTTCCTCGATTCTTTCAGTCGTTGGCTGTTCAGGATATCTATCAAAAACAACGATGCAATTTTCACTGTAACGAGATACTATGACGACATGTAACAGTAAGAAAATCACCGTGTGTTGCTTGCCTTGGCCATACAGCAGAATGCAGCATGTGTCCTCCATCTAAAATATGAACAACATTCGTTGGTACTTTGAAGTGACTTTCTTCACGTTTAAACGCTGAAACTAAAGATGACTTGATGCCCTTTCTCATTGAGAAGTTATCAAATAATGAAAGTGGTTTAGGGATAAGCTCATATCAAACACAATCTTTCAACTGATCAGTTCCTTTTACGACATAGGCAATTCTATGGAATAATTCTTGGTTATTAATAACTACATTATTGTCTCGAATTCTTATTCCTGCATTCATTGAAGCCAGAGAACTTTGTTCTTCCATTTCAGTTTAAGAGCACTGAAATCATTTCAATGTACAATTTGAGTAAGTATGCAATCTATAGTGATCGAATTCTGCACGAGTGTAAGCGCTTTTGGCGTGGGAGACCCAGGTTCGATTACCGGCGGGACCTCATTTGGCTCGGATTCCACGTTAATCAGTAGGTCTCGTCTCACATAGCCTCGCTGCTGAGTGCGACGTTAAACTCTAAATCAATTCAACTCAATTCTGCAAGAAAAAAACATAATATCTGCACAAAATAACAAAGTTCAATTAGCTTAAAACTTCATATCTCCTGAATGAATAAAGCTAGAGAGATGCATTTGAATACCAAAATGTGTGTTTTTTTCGGCGGCCATTTTCCAATATGGCGGTCGAAGCTCAAGGTCAATCTTAGGAGACTTTTAGTATGTTGATAGGGAGGTCAAGCAGATCCGTAGCCAGCCCCAAAATGTAGGGGGTCCGGTAGAAGTTAGGGGGGGAGCGATCCAACCATATTATAGGTCTACATTACCTAGGTATAATTCATTTGCAAGCCTACCGTGAAAATTTTAGGAACCAGTAAAAATTTACGGGGACGACCCCTAGACCCCGTGGATATGAGCCTGAGATCAAGTACTACAACTATGCAAAGTTCCTTGCTTGTATGATTTTGTTATTATTATTATTTTTCACAAAATTCCTGCACTAAGAGGGATGAGGAGGAAAGGATCCATCTATAAAGAAACCAAAGTCTCGCTGGGGGCTGTGTTTATATGAACAAGTACTGCAAAATGTGCTGCATGTGTGGTAATTGATCTCTCAAGTACAAATCATTGTCCTGTAAAAAACAAAAAAAAATCTTAATACACATACTGGTTGTACTAAAAAGAGTAAAAGTAATGTAATAAAAATATCCAGCTCCAATTTCATCTTGCAACTGTTGTGTGTGGTCATTCGTTGACTTATGACTAGACACTGGATTAAAAAAAAAAAAAAAAAATGCGCATGTGAAGGAATATTTTGAAAGTTAGTACATATTCTACGATATTCGATAATTTCTGCATATATACGTATTTGAAGTTACAAAACATTTTAGTACTCTCAACTTCCTGAATAAGCAGTTTCGTGAGTATTGGATATCCCTCTGGTAATTTTTCCTACCCTCTGGAATGCCTTTTGTCTAGCAATAGAGAATGATACTGCCTATTAAGATATTAATTTCATTCCTGTACTCTTTACGGCAATTGTTAAAACATTTTAGTGACTGAAAGTTCACGATGTATGCCTCTGCCAGTTACTAGAATTCGTCAAGAAAAACAACCTTTTCAAGTTCTTCTTCAGCCTAAACTGGATAAATACTTAGATTAAAGCCAGAAGTGGAAAAATCGAATCAATTAACCAGTACATGTGTGGGATCAATAATTTTTCCCCTCAGATTAATGTTCCAAACTTTATGGGACATTACATTGCACAAATAGTGTCAAAACACTTTAGTTGATAATGAAATGTACTTTTAGACCTACTAGGACTGAGAAACACTTAAGTTGAACGTGTTCAGTCGGCTGAAATTTGACTCCATTTTTATTACGCAGGTCCTACCAACAGGCTCATGATACTCTTATTTTACTACATAGTTTGTGAGCTAGGAAGGGAGATATGAGCTTGAGAAAACCAGAAAAAAGAACTTGGGAACAATTAAGCAACGAAATTAAAATTTATCATGATGAATATTATATATTTCCAGGAAGTTATATGAAAAGTTATTTTTCATTGGAGAACTTCTGTGCGATAAAAAGAACGTTATTTAATGCGAATAAACCCCTTAAGTTGAGATATTAGAAAGTTATTTACAGATATTATTTCATATTATTTCATTATTTACAGATGCTGACCGTTCCTAACACTTTCGACCTTCCGCCCAAGTATCTCATGTTCACTATTGTCAAGGTTTAACTTTTGCCTACTTTGGACCCATCGTGAAGTCAGAACATATTTGTGAATTTTGCTGAGAGCTTGTCTGGGAATTAGCCTTATAGGATTTACTCTGGACATCTATTGCACGTTGATGGAATATATAACTTTTGGATTGCGCTTATATGACTTCCTTTTCTGTGATATGAACTGCCACTCCTTGATTGCTCGAATTCGAAATAGCGTGTGTTGAAATTTAATCTTTTACACGAGTTTGGACAGCCCTAGCTCTGAGACTATTCACTTTTTCCTACAAATCCATAAGTACCTTTATTTTGATGTCAGGAATCATCTTTTAGTATAGTTGGTATAGTTCATTAACACCGTATATATCAAGGAAGGGGCTAAACCATATTTTGCCGTTTTATCCAGTGTAAAGTACGATTGAAGCCCATTTTATCCACTGTATACCTGAGCGTCAAGGGGGGGGGCTATAGCCCTTACAGCCCCCTTAGATCCGGCACTGTATATATATATAAGTGGAAGGAAATTTTATTTTTATACTTTGTTTTACAATATACATAATTTCCCTTTCATTAAAACTCTCTAAATAGTCTATCAACATCCAAAGGTCCCTGTGCTGCTGTGGCTCAGTAGTAGAGCGTTCACCTCTGGTGCATGGGGTCCCAGATCGCGCCAAATAATCTTTGTGGTGGACAAAAACCGTGTGCGTGGCTTTTCTCGGGTTCTCGTGTTTCCTTCCACTTTCCTCATTCCGCCATTTCAATCATTTCTCATCACCATCGTCTCCTCTAACCAAGCCGGCTTAAGTGTGAGACGTACAAGTTAAAAATTTCGTTTCATTTGCCCAAACGCCCCGTTTTGTTCCAGCACCCACTTTGGGAACCTTTTGGTTAGTCAGCCGTTTCCTATTGATGGATTTATGGTCTGTGATGTTAAGGGAGCTGACACCATGGGATTTCATTAACCACCAAGTTCAATGTGGACATAAATATATGTTTAACATTTTACATATAGAATATATATTCATGACTTTTTCATAAACTTGACACAGAGACTTACTGATTTATTTTTACTGTAGAATACTATTTTGGGGATCTTATATGATAAATATCCTAAGGACAAAAAATAAATAAATAAATAAAAACATAAGAACATCGAGAAATATTTATAAAGTTAGTCATGATTTATAATATGTTTAAAGAAAAGAAAAACGAAGCCTGATTTACAGGTAATAACAATAGGAAGAAACGTAAACAAAATCTTTGTATCTAAATGTTTATAAGTGGATTACACAAAATGGGAGAAGGGGAAGTTAAGAAAAGTACGAAGAGAAATAAATAAATAAATCCTAAGGTGTCTTTGACAAAAAATGTATCTTTCACATACATAATGTAAGTAAGTATATAGAAGAGCAGTATAGAACTTGTTTTGAGTTCGATACAACGTGTGCAATTCTCCCCTGAATGAGGGCGTCTTTTTTTCTTTTTAATACCTAAAAAGAAAAGAATATTTAAAAAAAAGAAATAAAGGTGGAATTACAATTTTTTTTAAAAAAAAAGAAAGAAAAAAGATTTAAAAAAATGTTTTATGACTTGCTGTTACCTGTCACCTTTGTGTATTTTATGCCTGGGCGGCACAGTGTAAGTGTTAGTTCGAGACTAGGAGGAAGGCCATGTAAGCGTAAATCTATCAAGGAGACAACGGGTTCAAACATACATTCATACCTTCATACGTATATACTTGATTTTTACTCGCTCACTCTTCTTAAGGCATTTGCAATATCCTTGCCCCATTTTGAAAGCTACAGAAAATTTCATTAAAAAAAAAAAAAAAAAAAAAAACCTTCAATTTGAAGAGTTTAAGTTAGAACACATTGTCATTTTTGCGTAGGATGAAAAGTTTTATTGCCGAATTACTAATTCAAAGAAATCTCACTTCTGTCAGTTAAGGTATTTTACTGGACTGTATAACGCTTTATCTTTTCTTGCCCACCACATACCTCCTATTTTTTTCAAAAATCAAGAAATTATTTTGTTAAATAGTTCAAAGAAGTGACATGCATGACGCTTTGAGACACTATAGTGTAAAGGTTCTTAACCTGGTTTACCGGGTGCCTCCTTGTAACCCATGCATCCTTCATAGCCCCCTCCGTTCCGCACTTAATCATACAGTAGCACTCAATTCTCAAATAATAATAATAATAATAATAATAATAATAATAATAATAATAATAATAATAATAATAATAATAATAATAATAATAATAATATTTTCATATACCGGATTTTGGATTGTTATATATGCTGTACATATTTAACAGAAAATGAGTACCTATGGAATAGGGATAGCCAGAACTGGATCCTAAAATATCCGGGTCCCGGGTAATATTGGATTCAGGTACCTGTAACTGGGTATCTCACTCTAGGTTCTGAAGCCAAGTATCCGATTCTGGGTTCTGTAACCGGCTACCCGATTTTCACTGGAGCAGGATCCGGTATTTTCTGGCGATCCTTACTTGTACAGTCCTTTAAAGCAATAAATAAATGATAACATGAGCAGGAATAAGCAAGGATGACTGTTAGTGGGTGAAAGGAAGGCCCAACAATTGATTATAGACTATAACGTTATCAAAACATAAACATCTCCAGAAAACAGTGGTGCACAATGCGGTAAATTTGAAAATGCTTTCCGAAATCCATGACGGAAATAGAAAAGGATATAGGTTATCGATGGCTGGATTTTTGAATGTGGAGCTGTACGACTTCATACTCTGAGTGTGTGGCAAAATTTCATTAAAAGTTTTTTTCTTTTCTTCGATGGATCGTAATTGGCCACCAGTTTCTCAACGAGTCAGGCCCAGATTATCGCCAAGGCTAAGTAGACTGGAGCTTGATGCAACATATATGGCTCCCTCTCACCTTCCTCACATATTACAGAATAAATACATTTACTATACTAGAAATTTCCCACGTGGGTGTTTGTTCACTAGATACCATTATATTCTTTTCCCTTCTCGAGTGATGCTGCCATATAAATGTGCATTGAACAATGAGACTTCGTGTGACAGCGACTGAGTCCTGGGTTCATTATCAATGGCAATTTGGCCATTGAACTTTATAACGAAGTCCAAAAACTCGATCGAAATAGATTTTCTTCATGTATTAACATTAAAAAAGTCAACATCAACTACAGAAGTCTTCAAATTTGATGAGTAGAAATACATTTGAAATTCATTTTTTAAGAGGGAGGTGGTGCTGGAAGCTTAACCTAGCGTAATCGTGTGCTAATGCGGCTCTGTAACAAGTTGTAAAAGGGATAAAACGTATCTCAAGTTTTAAAAACAATATAAAATTAATGAAGTAATAATTAAAATTTTAAATCTTCCCAGAAAAGAAAAAACTGTTTTAAGCTGGAAAATAACTAGTCAACTACATGACATTTAAGATCAACAGATCACACCTCTAAAGTGAGTAGACGTTGGAAAACTCAGTAGGGGAACTTCAGGTATTATGGAATAGCAGGGTAATATGAGATACGTGTGTATTTCATCTGTGCACTGCTGTCTTCAAGCGGAAAGTAAGACATTTATTTCTGCATGTACCCACAGCGCTCCATGTCAGTGTTGGTAAGATTATCGTTGTGTGCTGCGTAGTAGTACTTTAAAATTAAAAAAAAAAAAAAAAAAAAGTTCATCAAAATTTTTTGGAAGTAAGTGTTTTGAAGGCTGTAGCAGTAACCTTAAAAAATGTAATGAAAGTGCTAAAATGCTTTGAAATGAAAGTTCTAGCTCAGGTAGCTGTCTTCGTACTTATGTGTCTTGAAGTGGAACTAGTAAGTCTTCCATTTCCAAGATGGCGTATTGGGCAATATGGAATAATGATATTGCAGTTTCGATAGACGAGTTTAAAGAAGGATACAGTAGTGAAAATGAGACTTCACATTCCAACTTTTACTCAGAATTCGACTTCGATCCTGTCAAAATTCCAGAAGACCATGATACAGACTGTATTTTTTTCTTAAGTAAATTTTTCTAAGATATTAAAGGAAAACTTTGGATATTGTGTTTATTCTGTTTGGAGTGGGTCAATATACGGTGCTAAAAAGAATACTTAAAAAAAAACGAAAAAAAAAACTAAGCAAGTAGGTTTACTGATGTGCAATCAGTGACTTCCTTTCAAGTGTTTAATTTTATTGTTTAACAATTTTACTCTGTTACCAACTCTAGTGTCCTCAAAAGCCACCATATTACCCGGCTAACCCATATTATCCGATTGTTCCATGTTATCCTCCAACCTGTAATTTGTTTTTGCTTTTATGTTTTCATTAATGTCATAGGCATTTAAAGCGAACTAAATAAGCTGTACATATACTTATATTTTACTTTCCCTGTACAATTATTTCTAGAGATATTTTTTTTTAAAATTTGATTTCAGTTTAGTGTTTCCTTTCAGCAGCGACGCTATATGAGACGTGGACCTACTGATTAACGTGGAATCCGAGCCACAAGAGCTCCCACCGGGAATCGAACCAGAGTACATACATAATACTCAAAGTTCCCCCTACTTAATAATAAAATTTATGCTTCATTTCAAACTTAAATATCGTTATGTATAGGTATTTAAAAGATCGTAGCAAGTGGATGATCTTAAGCCAATCCAAATAAAACAGATGCATGTCAAATACATCGGGCGGTCCTCTGACACATTCACTTTGTTTATCATTATTCTTCTTCTTCTTAAATCTAAATATTAAACACTTTAAATTCCTCTACTTTTATGTTTATATTTCTTTCTTCATAATACGTGTAAAATGCTTCTTTGCTTATCTTTTTGTGTTTCATATACATGCATCGGTCTTTTCTTTTTTCCTTTGATAATCTTATAAATTATGATATTACATTATTCATTTCTATATTCACACATTTGTTAATTGGTTTTCTGTTCATGCTACTTTATCTAATTTTTTTCTCCTCTAAATTTCTTCTCACATTTCTTCTCCTTTGATTTCAGCTTTCCTTTTGCTGTTTGCTTTTTTTGTTTTTCGGTAGAAAATCTTGTTCAGAAATCAGGAATTTACGTTCGTATATATATTTTTATTGCCAACACTTAATCAAGTTGATAAATATCGCACGCAATGTCTTACGATCTAATACAACCTTTACAAAAAAAGAAAAAGAAATTATAATACAGAAAGAAAAAAAAAAGAAAGTGCTATCTCAGGTATCTACTTAAAACCTGGCTAACAACACCGCTTCAATCTACGCAGATACTGTCAATTCCAAATAAATAACAAAACACGAAAACCAGTTCCTTAAATTTTCACTGCACTTTTCCATGAAAATATATGGCTTCAACTTATTCTCTCTTACTCACCCTGTTGAAAAAAAAAAAAAAAAGCAACATACAAATAAAATAAAATGAAATAGAAATAAGATAGTTGAACTGCAAATAATAAATTCAAACGAAATAACTTTAGTTGTGAGAATGTCTCTTTAGCCTTGCGTATCGCAATCTGTAGTTAAACAATTTACAGCTAACAATATTTATGGATCTATCGGGTGCTGTAACAGGCTATCAAACGTCTTTTAAAACCATACCATTACTTTGGTCTTAAAAGCTGCTTCAAGACAAATTGCTTCCTCTCGTCTTTATATACTATACACGTTTGGCTTTCTCATAATTCTTCATGCGAGTCAAAGGAGACAGAGAAAATTCAGATTTAGGAAAGTCTCGTTTTAAGGTTAAAAAATATATATATTAAAAAAAAGCATTTCAATGCATATTTAGTAGTTTCTAATGCCGGGAATTTGTACTGTTAATAACAAAATCAGTACCATACACACAATGGTGACGCCAGTTTTAGTTTCTTGAGTAGTAGCAAACGTAATGTCGGAGAAATATTTTGGGGGACAGTTATTTCTCATATACCGAAAAGGATAGTTTAATATTACTTGACTACCTCTCAATCAGCGGCGCAAATCTGTCTTCAACATTGGAAGGGACGGGTAAGACCGTTCCCATTTTTTCAAAAAAGCGATGTTCAAAATATTTATGAAATTGAAAAACAATGCTGTGTAGGATCAGGGGAGCAGAGTTGTCTCCAACATTGAGAGTCGGGGAGATTTGAGGCTTATTCTAGCGAAATAACAATTTCATCTCACTTTCCTTTGTAGCAATCGGACACAGATCATCACATTTCTACCCAAGAAACACATTTCAAACTCGATTATAGGGGGGGACATTCCCCCAGTTCCAAGATTGGAGGGGATTTGTTTCCCCTCAACCCCCGACATTTGTGTCAGTGATTACAATACAACGTATGGGGCGGGGGTAGGGAGGAGCAGGCATAGCCAGAGCGTGTTCGTTTCTTTGCCTCCCCTCTGACGTTGTCATTGCGAACACAGAATATCATTAAGTGAAGGGAGGGGTGTTTCTAGCACCTACGTTAATATCTCTTCACCTCAGGTCCATTTATTTTATTAATATCTTTTCTATCTTCTATCTATATAAATAGAAATGAAAGTGACTATGTCTATTGGCTTAATAACTCTTGAACCACCCAACAGATCTTGATCAAATTTTCAACATAGATGAGGTTCGGGCCTAGGATGTTTTTTTTTTTTTTTTTTTTTTTTTTATCATTTCACCTTTACGGCGCAACTTCCCGGAAGACGGGGAGACATATAAAAATGATCGAAAGTAACCGATATTAGTGTCGAATCCATAGTTTTCGGGGTCGCTGAGGTGAACAGTGACACTTCCGGTGCCGTTTAAATCCACATTCCGCCCCGCAACTTGGGGGAGATATATAAAAATGATTGAAAATGACCGATATCAGACAGCGCTTCAGTAATAGCAAAAAGTGACTGACTTACGAAACGTATTACTAATTTTCCTTATTTTAACCCAGTGAAGCTGGTAGTTGACATTAGTACTTTAATATAATATAGTAAGTTTATACTTTAACACAAATAGTTATTCCCACTAAAGCTTCGACTCGTTTGCAAATGTAAAGATATTTCTCGGGGTCAGGCAGAAGACAGCGCATTTGGCGACAACTACTGGACTGAGTGTAAACTACTGGATATTAGCATGATTGAAGAACTAAAAGTGTCTTGCGTTTGTAAGGATTAAGTTTATCTAAATATTTTCGTGAAGATGTTTATGCAACCCACAACTCTTAAATGTTTTGAAATTTGCAGATTAACATTACTCCCACACTGATATATTTTTCCTTTATAACAATAGTATGTTGTAAAAAGTGGTCTTAAGACCCAATAACTTGCTCCCCATTTCGCGTATGCTATTGAACGAAATTATTTCTCATTTGAGATAAAAATAGTGTAATTTAGTTTAGTATACACGGATTTTTTTTTTTAATACGGCGGAACAGCGTATTGAGACGACATTGCGGTATTTTTCTGACAAGGGAACCTTCCGAAAATGATAGTTGCAATGAAAGATGTGGCCTATGCCAATTGAAAGAGCTGTAACAGAGATGTTCATTCCCAAAAAATTAGCTGCCCATAGCAATAGGTTCAAGAAATATAAGGGGTGGAAGTTAGGGAAACAGCAAAGTTGGACAAAGGGGAAAAGTGCAAATAGCGCAAAAAAAAAGGGGGGGACACGGCAAAATGCAATGCTGACAAGTGATGTATAAAAAGAGGCTTGCCACAATAGGGAACAAATGAAGGCCACCAGTGGGGTTAACTGTGTTGCCAACTGCAATAAATAGTACATGTTTTGCAAAGAGCACTATATGAAGTGAGTGCAATATTGAATATCAACCTGTCATGTAGAACATAAGATATGACGTGTATAATCAGAGGTACAATCTAACAAAAGAGAATAGAAAAAACAGAAGTACGAAAAATACGGAAATGACGGAGTTGGCCATAATGCTCCACATCTGATCACGAGCTGTGCATATTAGGATGAACAAAACAAGAAACATCTACTATGCGGGAAACCGACGTACCTAAAGTCCAAAAGAAAAACGAGTTTCAAAGTTGGCAACACTGGCCATGGAAATCCAGACTAGTCTAATATAATTAGGCCATTTGCTTCACGAAAAGAAAATTCCGGCAACAGGCATCACTCGGAATGCATCAATGCTAGAGCGATTGAGGCAATGTCAATTCGGGGAACATGAAATGGTTGGGTTGGGCCAACAACCGATAATAGAAGTAGCGAACATTATGTCATGGTTGGGTCGTATGTAGGAATATACAGGGTGTTCCACCAAACTTTGTGACCTGAAAGATTTGCGAAACGAACAAAAATGTGACGGATCCAGTTGTGCAGGAATGTACCAATGTCAGGGGGTGATAAAAGTCTGTGAGAAGCAAGTGCCCCCAGGATCCCCATCATAGGGCCCCAGGAGCCAACTTCAAATTTTTAAATGGCAACAGGGACCGAGTGGTACCTCTCTCGATAGACCATGGAATGTGCAACAACATCTATAGGAAACATTTGCTATATGAAGCATGTTTTTCAAAATGGCCGCCACAAATATATGTTGTTTCTTAACATGGCATCGAACATTGTGATCTCAAATTGCTGCGAAACGAGAAGAGATGTTGCAAATCCAATTGCACAGGAATGTACTCATGTGGAGGGCCAAGAAAACTTTGTAGGAAGCAAGTCCCCCACGGCCCCCATCGTAAGGCTCGAGGAGTCAACCGCAAATGGGAACAGGGGGCGGATGATATTTCTTTGGATAGATACAACACCGCCTATAAGAAATATTTGCTATATGAAGCACCGGTTTCAAAATGACCGCCAAAAGTTCACGTTGTTTTTGTCACCGAGCAGATATTTTGGCAGCCATTTTGAAATTCCATATAGTAAATATTTCTGATGTACGTTGTTGCATATTCCAAGATTTATTGAAAGAAACATAACTCGACCGATGGTGTTATTTGAAATTTTGAATTTGGCCCTTGGGACCCTATGATGGGGGACTTGGGGGCACTTGCGTCTCACAGAAGTTTGTCGTCCGCTGACATGGGTACATTCCTGCACAACTGTATGTGTCACATTTTTTTTCGCTTTGAAACTATTTCAGTCGCAGAGTTAGGTGGGACACTCTGGATATATCATATAGGCGGTGATAGTACTGCAGACAGCAACACACAGCAGAACAAGCCTTTGATTATGGTTGCTTTCTGCAGGTGTGGATATGTGATAGAAAGACCAACAAAGGTTCCGACACCTCTAGAGTACTGTTTCGAGACATTCGCAGGCGATTATTGTACCATATGTGACGGATTGGCAGTATTCCGCTGTGCTCACTGCAAATGTGTCTTCTGTTTGGACCATTGTCTCATCGAACATTTGCACGTACAATGTGGACGAGCATGTACAAATGATGCGAAGACTAATGCCTGTTGCCGGAATTTTCTTTTTGTGAAGCGAGTGGCCTAACTATATTAGAATTGTCTGGATTTCCATGGCCAGTGTTGCCAACTTTGAAACTCGTTTTTCTTTTGGACTCTAGGTACGTCGGTTTCCTGCATAGTAGGTGCTTCATGTTTTGTTCATTCTAATATGCACAGCCCGTGATCAAATGTGGCGCATTATGGCCAACTCCGTCATTCCCGTATTTTTCGTACTTCTGTTTTTTCTATTCTCTTTTGTTAGATTGTACCTCTGATTATACACGTCATATCTTATGTTCTACATGACAGGTTGATATTCAATATTGCACTCACTTCATATAGTGCTCTTTGCAAAACATGTACTATTCATTGCAGTTGGCAACACTGTTAACCACACTGGTTGCCTTCATTTGTTCCCTATTGTGGCAAGTCTCTTTCTATACATCACTTGTCAGCATTTTATTTTGCCGTGTGCCCCTTTGCTTGCGGAATTTGCACTTTTTCCCCCTTGTCCAACCTTGCTGTTTCCGAACTTCCACCCCTTATATTTCTTGAACCTATTGCTATGGGCAGCTAATTTTTTGGGAATGAACATCTCTGTTACAGCTCTTTCAATTGGCATAGGCCACATCTTTCACTGCAACTATCATTTTCGGAAGGTTCCCTTGTGAGACGTATTCTTTACTGAAACTAAACACATTATCAACTGGATACTCTTAATCACAAAATAAGCTTATAAATTTATTTAATTATGTTTGTATTAAACCTGTCATGTATATTGTATAATAAAATAGACTAAAATATCTCTTTTACCAGAATGTGAACTCAAGTGTACTAACATCTTTAGCTTCAGAGAAATGCTGTTGGTACAAAGTCGTATCTATTCTAAACTAGTTTTATTAAATCTCTCTCTCTCTCTCTCTCTCTTGCACTCGAAAACAATAGATTCATTCTAATTCACGAATTAACATTGGCTCCTTCTTGGTGGCCATTTCCAGTAATGACTTCAGAAAATTTCCCTCGTGAGTAGAACTGCTAATATACTACCGTTTTAGAATAGCTACCAGGCTGTAAATGAGCTTAACTATATTCTGAAGTTCTGGTAACCCAGGTTGAACACAATCAAGAAATACTGCGAGAAGTAATTTTGTAATATAAGAATTTTCCTCCCGGGACACCCTCTGAATACCTCACTGCCTCTATCAGTTTCGAAACTCTAGTGACAAACAATTCAGCCACTTTTCCGATCAGTAAACCAAAACCAAGAAAACGTAAAAGTGTTTTCTTTTATGTTCGGTTTAATTACTTATATCCATGCACCCCGAAAACAAGGGATTTTTCTTTTGTTCCTCTGTGCGAAAATAACATACAATAACTGTCGATGATAGTGCATTGCCAAGTGTAATTATTAATATTTACTGCCGGATATGAAGTTTAGAAAAAGTGGTCTAGAACAGAAAACATTTCCATAATCGTGTTTTTGCAACAAGTTTTCAAAGAAATAATTATGTAAATTACTTTTTCTTCTGTTTATAGATAATACGTAACAAAAGGAAACTGGGAAAGTTGATTTATACCTTGTATGTATATTTTCAGTATATCTTTACCTCTTAGTTCTTAGTTGGCAGCTTCTTGTTAAGTAAAATTTTCGATTTGCATATTTCGCAAATACTCCTTGAAAAAGGTTAAGAAATTATTCTTTTGTTTTTTCTATGATAAAAAAAAAAAACAGAACGGAAACCAGCTCAGTACGTAATAATAATGTGTACAAGTATTTGTAATGCAACTTACACTTGTAAAATAAAAGGGCAAATCAAAAGGAAACCACAAATGAGGAATAAAAACAAATCCCCTAAAAACTCACAAATAAGCGATAATGTATAGCCTTAGTAAAAAAACAGAAAGAAGTTCTTTCATATGCATATCTATATAAAATGAGGGAAGAAAAAGCGTTAACAAAGTCGTTTATGCGTTGAAAATTAAGGGGTGGGGTGGGGAGTAAAGGGTATAAGAAAGGAGAGAAGTTTGCATTTCTGAAGTTTGGAAAGCAGAGTCTCCATCCTTAATATTTTCTTACTACATTTATTTATTTGAAAGTTTGTTTTGGATAAGGACTCATCTGAAACAATATATAGGAGAGCTTTTGTGATTACTTTTATTTTACACATTTTGTTGTCTTGGTTGGCATGGATATAAGCTTAACATTGTTGTAAAAATGAAATGAAATGAAATCCTTCAGTTTTACATCCCACAGTTATGCCGGTTAGGCTAAAGGAGACGGTGATGATGAGAAATGAATGAAATGAAGAAAGTTGGAGGAAACTGGAGAACCCCGGGGAAACCCACGCACACGATGCTTGTCCACCACAAAGCTCTCTTGGAGCGAGCTGGGATGGAACCAAGGACCCCATGCAGCAGAGGGGAAAGCTCTACCACTGAGCCACCGCAGCCCCTTAACATTGTTTTACTGTATTCTTTGATAAGTCTTGTGTGAACTGAGTTCATGAGTTCATATCCAAACATAGTCATTTATGGATATATTACGCTCGGGCAAACAACCATGTAAATTGCACATTGTCCAACGTTTCGAGAACTGACAACATTATTCTCATCGTTAGGGTACACTATGACAGAACCAAACAGACACATTCTTACACTGGGATAACATGGAAAAGACGGAATGTGATTGGACGTCCTCATTGACCACGTGGTTCTTTCTCTCATACTGTGGCCTGATGATGAAAGAAATGTCAATTCTCGCAACGTTGGACAACGTGCACTTTGCCCTATTGTTATCCTAAGAACATCTCTTATTCATCACGACAGCAGGAAAATTTCATTTCTTATAATCATTTATACTTTAAAACTTGTTTTGAAGACACCCTAATTGAAATAAACCCTAGAACAGGACAATGCTGTGTGACATACGAGGTATGGCTAGAAAAAAAAACAAACGGATTGATTTAGCTACTGGCAAACAACGTGTACATGAAGCTAAAGCAATGCATGATTCTATAGTACCATACCCTGCTTACTGAATGATAGACTGTCCTGGATGCAGGTCAATCAGTTTTGCTGTAGTCTTTGTACAAAGCGGAACGTACGTCTGTGCTCCGTTGGAAAAATGCTGAGTGTTAAAATAGAACAGCGTGCTAATATGAAGTTTTTGTGCAAGCTGGGAAAATCCACAACAGAAACTTACGATATGTTAAAATCAGTGTACGGAGATTATTGCTTATCACGCACACAAGTGTTTGAATGGTTTAAACGTTTTAAAGAGGGACGGGAAATGATCACAGATGACCCGCGTCCAGGACGACCTTGCACGTCGAAAACAGAAACGAACATTCAAAAAGTGAGTGATGTGATTCAGAAAGATCGTTGATTGAGCATTAGAGCTGTTCCTGACATCAAAGGAATAGAGAAAGAAAGTGTTCGTCAAATTTTACATGAGAATTTGAACATGAGTAAAGTGTGCCAAGAAACCTGACATTGGAACAGAAGGAAGATCTAGCGAACATTTGTACTGACATTTTGACAAACATTGAAAAGAATCATACATTCTTAGACAAAGTGATTACGTGCGATGAATCGTGTTTTTTTACGTACGATCCTGAAACAAAGCGCCAATCAATTTATTGAAAAAGCCCAAGTTCTACACACCAGAAGAAAGCTCGAATGAGCAAGTCGAAATTCAATGTCATGATGATTTTTTTTCGATATCCGTGGGATCGTGTACATTTATTGGATACTCGAGGGTCAAACTGTAAACCAACATTATTATCTTGATGTTCTGATAACCCTTTGTGAGTAAGTAAGAAGACGACTTCCTGATTTGTGGCAAACGAAGTCATGGATTCTGCACCAAGACAATTCTCCTGTCCATACGACCCTGTCAGTTAAGACATTTTGGGCTAAACATGGCATTCCAGTATTAGATCACCCACCATATTCGCCGGATCTTGCTCCGTGTGACTTTTTTTTTTATTCCCCACTGTGAAGTCAGCCCTGAAAGGAACCAGATTTGAGACAGTAGAAGCTGTGAAAAGAAAAGCGACGGATGTCATGTACATGATTTTAAAAAAATGACTGGCAACACTGCTTCCAACAATGGAAGAATCGTATGGAACGATGTAAGGATCGTGAAGGGGAGTACTTTGAAGGTGATAAGAGTTCTCATTGTGCAAAATGTTCAATAAAAGATTTTGTAGCTTCAGTCTGGACTTATTCTAGCCACACCTCGTGCCCTATACAAGACAACAAACATGGCAATTAGTCTAATGTCTCACTTGTAGAGTGTCGTGGACATAGTTCACCCAAGTCTTATATCTCAAACACTACTTTAGTGTTACATGATGTAGAGTATTTAAAAAAAAAAAAAAAACTATAAATTGATTAACTGGTTGTACGAATACAATGAAGAGCATTTGCTGAAGTTTAAAGATATGCAAGTCATTACAGAATATACTCCATTTATAAATACGATTTAAATGTTTTATATTACATCTTTCTTGGACCTCTCGTGATGCAAAAAGATTCTGATAACTTATATATGAAATTAAGAAAAAAGAATCCGGACATAAATTTTGTACATAAATTTTCAAAACGAGGCGATGCAAGAAAAGCTTTCAGACAATCAAGAGGAGACGAGTGAAACTTTCTGAGAATCGAGATGGAACGAGAAATAATTCTTCGAAAATTGAGGCAACACTTCAACAAAAATTTGCGAGACGAGACTATAAAACCTTATACCTCGTCTCGTGGGAAACACTTAGTAATGTTAGAGAGATCCAACTAAATTAGTTAAATTTAGATATTGGAAATTTACACTACAGCAGTGTGTGCATTGCTGCATGATGTCATCGCTTAGTTAGAGTTGTGTTTAGCGTCTTGTTCAGCAGTGAGGTTATATGAGACGTGGACCTACAGTTTAACGTGAGATCCGAACGACATGTGCTCCCGCCAGAAACTGAATCCGGGTCTCCCAAGCTAAAGGAGTGTACGCTATCTACACAGCCAAGAGAGAGCTCTACATGATGTCATGGCGTGTGTATTAGGGTGTATCGAAAAAAACTTTTTTTCGAAATCCGGTTGCGGCTAGTGCGGATTTTTGGCCAAATGGCATCAATAAAACGTATAAAAAATCTCAACTCGATCAGACAACTCCTTCTGCTGCCGAGTAGAGCCCAAATATTAGAAAAATCAACAAAAGATTCACTTTTCAACTGATTTTCCAAAAAATATTTTTTAAATATTTCCTATATTTTTCGGTCTTTTAAATTATTGAAATAGCATTGGAAAGGAGAAATAAATACATAAAACAAATTTATTACGGTTATTTCTGTGCACCACAAGCATAAAAACCTAGTTAATTGTTTGTAAAAATGCACTGATTTTCTGGCGTATCGTACAATTAAATTTTAATATAAAATTATTGAAGTCTCTTGAATAACGAAGAAAACACTTTAGTGCTAAATTCTAAGAGCAGTAATAGTATAAATAATTTGCTCCCAATGCCGTATGCATCTGCTTATCACACTAGATCACCTGCCGCCCACCTCTCCCCGAACGCCTCTTCTCTTGTACTTGCCCAGCTGAAAGGTTCGGTCTTATCAGTCGCCAGTAGTCAACCAACTGGGTCGAACGTGATTGTCGCTGCTTGAGTTATTTATTAGTGCTGTAGGAAATTTTAACTAAATAATTTGTTTTCGTGTGAGTGCAGTATGTAGAAGTGAGAATAGTGTTTCAGTTGTGTTAAGTACTTTTTATTAGGAAGAGAGTGACAGATACGCTGACGTTATGGCATCGACAAGTTTGTTACGGTCTGACATTAGGAATAGCATTATTGGGACACCCAAGGAATTGGGTAGAACACAGCTACCAACCGTTGAAATATATTGAGACAATACCTATGGGAGCGAGAAGAAAAAATGAGAATTTCGGGATCCCGGAAAGAGCTTTCAACAAAGGATTTATCTTCTATCGTCGCCAGGAAGATTGTAGAAAATTGAGGTTACGCCTCAATCAGGGCGAAGCAATTTTAAGTGTCAGAAGGATTGTTGCAATGATATTGAAGTACCACAATATTGTCCGTGACTTGCAAAACTCAGCAAAGTCCGGTTTCCAAACTTGTGCGAAACGAATTGCTGATTTTCAACAGTCTGCTAAAAATATTTCATTTGATATAGCCTTTTGTAAGTGTTTCGATCCTCTTGCCTGCAACTGGGAAAAACGAAGAAAAGTGCCAGTGGTAGAGGTACCTTTTCTTCTAGATCAAAGAACCACAAGATTGAGGCGTAATCTCAATTTTCTACAATCTGCCTGCCGACGATAGAAGATAAATCCTTTGTTGAAGGCTCTTTCCGGGATCCCGAAATTTTCATTTTTTTCTTCTCGCTCCCATAGGTATTGTCTCAATACATTTCAACGGTTGGTAGCTGTGTTCTACCCAATTCCTTGGGTGTCCCAATAATGCTATTCCTAACGTCAGACCGTAACAAACTTGTCGATGCCATAACGTCAGCGTATCTGTCACTCTCTTCCTAATAAAAAGTACTTAACACAACTGAAACACTGTTCTCACTTCTACATACTGCACTTCACACGAAAACAAATTATTTAGTTAAAATTTCCTACAGCACTAATAAATAACTCAAGCAGCGACAATCACGTTCGACCCAGTTGGTTGACTACTGGCGACTGATAAGACCGATCCTTTCAGCTGGGCAAGTACAAGAGAAGAGGCGTTCGGGGAGAGGTGGGCGGCAGGTGATCTAGTGTGTTAAGCAGGTGCATACGGCATTGGGAGCAAATTATTTATACTATTACTGCTCTTAGAATTTAGCACTAAAGTGTTTTCTTCGTTATTCAAGAGACTTCAATAATTTTATATTAAAATTTAATTGTACGATACGCCAGAAAATCAGTGCATTTTTACAAACAATTAACTAGGTTTTTATGCTTGTGGTGCACAGAAATAACCGTAATAAATTTGTTTTATGTATTTATTTCTCCTTTCCAATGCTATTTCAATAATTTAAAAGACCGAAAAATATAGGAAATATTTAAAAAATATTTTTTGGAAAATCAGTTGAAAAGTGAATCTTTTGTTGATTTTTCTAATATTTGGGCTCTACTCGGCAGCAGAAGGAGTTGTCTGATCGAGTTGAGATTTTTTATACGTTTTATTGATGCCATTTGGCCAAAAATCCGCACTAGCCGCAACCGGATTTCGAAAAAAAGTTTTTTTCGATACACCCTAGTGTGTATGTTGAAAAAATTGCTTCCATTAGTTTGAGTCGATGGTAACATTCCCGCTCTTCGGCGACATTTTCAACCGGACGCTTTGTAACAACATGGCCTGCTTCCCGAATTCTAAGGAAATCCAACAAGTCGTAACACAGAACACATCAATCAAAATGATGGCAGAAAAACAAGATCACACACTGTCTTGCAGGTGCATTACTCGTTTTTCCAATACTTCTTAACACCTGCAGATTGCCTAGACATCTACTTGCTTACCACTATTGACTAATATATGAATGATTCATACCTTACGTTTTGATTGACTGATGGATGGAGAGCATATTAAGATATAAGCACCAAGGTTGTTTGTTTCCGATTACGATAAAGATTAATGGATTAAACTTGCCTCTTATAGTAGGGGTACATTGACAATCACGACGGAATGAAATAAACACTATTTAAATAGCAATTAAAGGTCATTCTTGGACAGAAAGAAATAATAAACACGTTTTAAATAACAATTAAAGGTCAATCTTGGACAGAAAGAAATAATAAACACGTTTTAAATATCAATTTTAAAGTCAATCTTGAACAGAAAGAAATAATAAACACGTTTTAAATATCAATTTTAAAGTCAATCTTGAACAGAAAGAAATAATAAACACGTTTTAAATATCACTTTAAAAGTCAATCTTGGACAGAAAGAAATGATAAACACGTTTTAAATAGCAATTAAAGGTCAATCTTAGACAGAAAGAAATAATAAACACGTTTTAAATATCACTTTAAAAGTCAATCTTGGACAGAAAGAAATGATAAACACGTTTTAAATAGCAATTAAAGGACAATCTTAGACAGAAAGAAATAATAAACACGTTTTAAATATCACTTTAAAAGTCAATCTTGGACAGAAAGAAATGATAAACACGTTTTAAGTAGCAATTAAAGGTCAATCTTGGACAGAAAGAAATGATAAAGACGTTTTAAATAGCAATTTAAAAGTCAATCTTGGACAGAAAGAAATAATAAACACCTTTTAAATATCACTTTAAAAGTCAATCTTGGACAGAAAGAAATAATAATAATAAAAAAAAAAAAACAGGTTTCAAATAGCAATTAAAGATCAATCAACAGAAAGAAATTATAAATAATAAGAAATAATAAGTAATAAGAAATAATAAATAATAAGAAATAATAATACAAGCAAGTGGTAATTTATTATACAGAGTGTCCATAAAGTCTGGGTACATAGGGAATTCTAATAATTTGTATTTGTTTCTCCAGATTGAATGGTTTGCAGATAAATTTGATGAAAATATCAATTTTACTAAATACTTTGTGTTGTTCAGTGATGAAGCTGTATTTTATGGCAATGGTGAAGTGAACAGACAAAATCTTCGATACTAGTCTCAAGGCAATCCACATTGGATGAGTCCATCCAAACAGCAGGGCGATCAAAAAGTGATGGTGTGGTGTGGTTTGTGGAAAGCTCATGTGCTAGGACCTTTCTTCTTTGATGAACATGAAATGGGCGAGATTTATCTGAACATGTTGAGAGACAAATTGATGCCTCAAATTGAGCGTTTGGCTGAGAGACTTCCAGACAAATTTCAGCAGGATGAGGCCCTTGCCCATTTTGCTGCAGCTGTTAGAGATTGGTTGAATGATAATTTTTCTCACTGGATTGGGAGAAGAGGTCATGTAGAATGGCTCCCTCGTTCGTCAGACCTTTCTCCCCGTGATTTCAATTTCTGGGATATGCTGAAAGAGAAAGTTTACTCCATGAAGATTAGAAATTTAAACCACCTGACAGAACGCATTACCAGTCAGTGTGCTGAAATCGACGGCAATTCAGACCTATTCTATCGAGTTCACCTTAATCTTGCAAAGCGCATCTAATTATGCATTGAACAGCACGGAAATCATTTTAAAAATAATATTCATTAACATTAAATTGACTAAAATTTGCTTTTTCTCATGTACCTAGATTTTACGGACATCCTGTATTAATAATCGATTTCCTTGTGGAGTTCTCCATTTATATAAAAAGCAGCAGAACCATATCGTACACATCGTGAAGAAGTTTGGTTTGTATGACATTGACCGAAAGTGGTAATAATAGAGTGAAAATAAAATATATTCTTGGAACGCTCGATTGATTCCAGAAAACTGCTTCTTGGCTTCTATCACCGTATTTACTCTATACGTATAGGGATCAACATTAAAACCGGAAGTGGATAATTTCGGCTACTTCCAGTTTTAAATAGAAGGTTAACAGAGAAGATGGTACCTATTCTTAGATCGATAAATCGACCATCCCAAAAAAGACACTTCTTGTTATCTCTGATCGCTTTTGCTCTATATAGATCAATATTTAAACCGGAAGTTGTAGTGAATTTCTATTACTTCCGGTTTTAGTAGAGAGCTAAGAAAGGAGATGAAATGTGTACCCTTGGAACGCTTAATCGATTCCAGGAAATTGCTTCTCGCTGTCTATTACCGTTTCTACTGTATAGTGATTAACGTAAAAACAGGAAATGGTTGTTGTTTCCGGTTTGAATTTCACTTCCATCGATGAACTTGGGTCCTAACTTTTAATGCTCTAAAACTTGTCCAAAATTGATGGTGATCTATGAAATAGTTCTTGAAACTTTCTTTGTCACACTGACGGACAGACATCCAAAGTAAATATATGAAGGAGTGTTTGGTTTGTAAGCCAAACTTCTGAATACATTATAACGTTCATGAAGCTTCTTCCATCGGTATTGCTGTGTAAGTGTATCTGTCGTAATATTGGATTATTCTGTTATTTTTTTTTTCTTTCAGAAACGCTCTTTCAAAAGACAGAGATACAGTACATAATCAAAAAATGTTTAAAATTATATTAAATTGTAGCTCTAATTCATAGTAGCTGTATTCACTCCTGGTCCTTTTGAAGGGAAAGAAAATACTGTAGACTTAAAATGTAAAAATATAAATCAATATTTTAATTTTATCAACATTTTTATTTCATGCACGTGGATTTCTTAGTTGCTAAATTGTCCAGATAAGCCTAACTCTCATTTTGCCTGACACTTGATCAGCTGTCAATCACAGATAGAAATCACATCCGCCATTTATGGTGAAATGTCAATTCCCATTTGGTCTAATTCCCATTACGCCTAACGATCTTATCAGCAAGCAAATACCTCCTACATAGAAGATATGACTGTGATTCCATACTTACACATAAATAAGTGACAGAAACTTACATACAAAAGCCACATTTATTTCAAGTAACTATAATATAAAACATTTCAAATATACAAAAAGAAACTTACATCGAGATATTACTACAATCATATTAACAACTTATCAGAATGAAGAACAACTTACCAGAACAAAATATATTTCAAATATACCATATTGTAACTATACAGTGTGAATACACACGCAGCAGATATAATAGTAGTTAGCCTTTGTCTAAAGCACAACATCACAAATTTATAATATATTACATTACATTCACTTCTACGCCGTGAGCTCTTCTGAAACACCCTACGCATATGCACATAGTAGGATATAACGTCTATATAAGAAAATAAAGAATTTCTTCGTTTCGTAATCTTCTTAATACATTGATCCTGTCATTCAGCTTTTTACAGTTTCGTTTTTGCTGCACTTTATGATTCCCAACCACCAACAACTAACTACATCGTATTCTCATTTTCCATCTGCTCCGACTGCATCTGCTGAATAAACGTGAATATATTTGGAATATGGATGCACATAGGAAATAGATAATCGTTGCTTTTCTCAACAAGGGCTTTTGCATGTAAGTTTCTGTCATTTATTTATGTGCAAGAATGGAAACACAATGAGATCTTTTATATGAGGGATTTTTCCTTCCTAATGAGATCATTAGGCGTAGTGGAAATTAAGCCAAATGGGAATTGGTATTTCACCTAAAATGGCGGATGTGACTTTTATTTGTGATTATCAACTGATAAAGTGTTAGGCAAAATGGGAATTAGGCAAAGTGGGAAGACGCCTATCCACATATGTAAATTATGGTGTTTGTTTTCATTGTATAACTTCCTTGTCACATAAAAGTGTGTATGTAACAAATTGTGGCTAACTATAAGAAAAGTTCCTAATTATTTACACTAATAAACGTATTTCTTTCAAACTAACATTTTTCTACACACGTCAAACTTTTAGGTTTGAAACACCACAGGTAGTAGTATTTTTCTACGTTTCAATACTACCTCTTCCGTAGAATATAAGCTGAGGACTTCTTAGTTTCATTCAATTCGATCTCTAAAATAGTTACCAGTAACTATTAACCTTTCAAATAATAAGCAGCCAAGTCCACAACGCTAACTTTAGACTCAACCCATCCTATAAGAAATAACATTCTCAGTTACCATCTATCCTAATATTCTGTTGCACTGAATAAATAGTAGGCCTAATCCAGTAGATTTCGTTTCTAATCTTAATCATGGATCTGCAAATCGAACCGTTTCCAGGTTCATAAGAGGGAACCATCTACATCATCAAACACAAGTTATGGCCATGTGCACGAACGAAGTTCACTGTTGAACGAGAGTGATAACCAAAATCAGTGAAAATATCTGTTGCACCAACAACGTTCAAGATTAAGTCTCGGTCAAATGGTGGATAAACTTTGGGGGATTAAACTTCTTTGGTCCAAATCAGCATGTTCACGTTCAATAATGTCTTTGTATTTTTCCGCTAATGAAATTTCAATACATTTCTCGTGTTCGTAAAAATTGTTTGCTCGTGGTTTCATTATTTTTGCCATCACAATTACGATCACTGAAATTAGATTACTCACAACTCTATGCACACAATCTCGAAACTCGAAAAGACCGGCACGCGGTACGCTTTCTTCATGTACTACTTTGTTAAAAGAAGATTAGAGACAAAAGACGACAACCAATCAGAGTCGATTTTACAAACTGATCGAAGTTTACTTAAACGAGATGTACTGAACTTCGACTTTTAATGGTGCAATAAAAGTCCTGGAACCACGTTTAAACTTGAAAGTTTAATGTTGAATGCGTCTGAGTGAACGCTCGTTTAAACTTCGTTAGTGAACACGGCTATTTAGTAAGAACACGGCTATGTTCCTTACAAACACAAATTCATACACTGCATTAAAGATTCTTTATTTCCTAAAGGTTCAATAAAAATAAATATATTAAACTCAAATACAAGACACACGTCTGTGTCAAACTATTCGTTTCTATATATATAACTAAAATTATCAAGGCAAAATTGGTAAAATCGGTGTGTCTTTATAACACTAAATATTATAATTTTTAAACTCTATCTTCATGCCTATAACAATGTCATTAAAGCATGTCGTCAATACAGTCTCTTCACTATTTATTAGCGTAAATTTCTGACTACTCTATGTATTTACTCCGTTTATTGTCATAAAACTTAGACTTATTTCAGAGTACCGACTCTTCGTAATGATTTTAGAGAATTTTTCCCTGGGGGGAAGGGAGGAGAATTTGAATATGCAGGTGTGAAAGTAGTACTTCAAAAATACTTTTAATCGATGTTCAGTACGATCGGAGAATCATTCCGTGAGGGTTTCGTATCTTCGGGAAGAATTTCTCTTCCCGGACTACCCCTTGAAATCATCACTACATTGTATAAACCTGTACAATGTTTCATTCTCTAGTACATCTCTTTTTGTGTGTGTATGTGATCAGAAGTTAGTACCATTTACAAATAGTTTGGTGGAGACCCTGATTTCAGCATTAAACGGGAAAAACTCTCCGACCACAATCCTGTTGAAACAAAGCTAAAAGCAAACATCGGAGTTAATGTATTCAAATGAAATGCAGACAACGTGTATAATTGAATGTTGAAGAACACAACCTTAGCACTATGTGCAAATGTATGAGCAAGTACTTAAAAACAGAAGGTTTGTTTGTAATTAGATGCGTAATGGAGTTCTCACATTCCTTTAGCAGCGAAAAAAGAAAGAAAAAACTTTTCGAGATATTAGAATGAGAGAAAAGATTGGAGACGTACAAGGAAAAAAAAAAGTACATGAATAGGAATTTCTTCATTTCTTTCTTTCTTTTTTCTGTTCAGAATAGGAAAGAAGGGGTAAAAAACATACAGTGTCGTAGTGTGTTACATGTTAGTATTGCTAAGTACACGAACAAACATGTAATTTCAATAAGTACAAAGACTTATTTTTCTGTGTAAAGAAAGAAGCGTTTACATGAAGAATGATTACTGGAAAAGGTCGAAATATTTTTCCGTTAAACTATTTTCTTTTTATTTAAGTAATAATAATAATATTATAACAATAATGACTGATTTCAAAATAAGAATACTATCTTTTCCTTTTCAAAAGTTGGTAATTATTTTCTTTAAAAATACACAGTGAGTTCGTAAGTATATGTATTTTGTCATTAATACATACTAAAAAAAAATACTTTTTAGGTTATAGTGTTAATAGCTTTTAAACTGTGTAACCTTCAGTATCAATTCTATAATTTATCATTTTGAGAAAGTAATATGGGGAAAATGAAATCTTTAAGTTTTATGTCTCACGGTTATGCCGGCAAGGCTAAAGAAGACAGTTGATGAGAAATGAATGGAATTGTGGAATGAAGAAAGTGGGAGGAAACGGAAGAACCCCTAGAAAACCCATGCACACGGTGGTTGTTTACCACAAGGCTCACTTGGCGCGTGCTAGGATCGACCAAAGGATCCTATGGAGCAGAGGTGAACTCTCTACCACTGTGCCACCGCGGCCCTATAATGGGGTAGTAGTAGTTAAAGTTCACATTATACAGATTTCTTCTTCTTCTTCTTCTTCTTCTTATTATTATTATTATTATTATTATTAATAATAATAATAATAATAATAATAATAATAATAATAATAATAATAATAATAATAATAATAATAATAATATATTTGTAGCAAAAAATTTTATCCAATAACTATGTAACTTTGTTTACATAAGTTTAAAAATCTTAGCTATGTGATGTTGCTTATAAGCATTTCAAAGTTAGTTAGTTGTAGCGATATTTCGTGTAGTTTTGTCAGACCGTAGTTTACCATATCTCTATTTGGGAAATCATTTCGATTATTCATTATCGTAACTTAAAGGTTTTACCACAGCCTATAGAACAGTGATATAATCAAACTTTTGAATGTAGCTCCTTATTCCAAGAAACATAATTAGGAATTACAGTAGAACGTCGATAATCCGAACGTAAAAAATCCGAACGCAGTCCCTAGAAGCTAGTGACAGTACACTAATTCACTTTTCTTTGTGTGAAGTCAATGTCTTTACAAAAAGCTCATTCACATGTAGGCCTAATTGTTTGTCATACATATTTTTTTTATTTTTATTCTTCCTTAGGCCTATACAAATTAAGTTTTAAATGTGAGTTACAAAAACAGTGTAATTTTAGTGTACGAGCAGGTTCTTCAGAAACATTAAATATAAGTAGCCTTACGCGTGGTCTTGTGATTACTGTATGTACTGTATAATCATTGTATTGATAAAAGAGCATACCGTACAGTGCATTTAAGTCTAAATGGCATTTTCTTGGTCATTTTCGAAAATCCGAACAATTTGAAAATCCGAACTACCTGTGGTGCAATTAGTTCGGATTTTCGACTTCCTACTGTATCTTCTTTTCTGAGTTGTAATCTGGCACTAAAAGTATGAAAATGAACTTTGACAGCACCCAGCCTGAAAGCTATAGGATCTAGCTCACGCGGTTGAAAAAAAATCACTAAGTAATATAAATTCTATTTATTAAAAAAATGAAGATTTTGCAGTACTTATAAAAAATCTTCGGAGTAAGTGGAGTAATTTCCGGTACGTAAGTTCTAAAGTTTATGTAGATAAAAATTGTAAACAATGTATATTTTGTAGCTCCATAGTTTGAATGGTTCTAGCTATGTTTCGTTGTTTTAAAGCTAAAGCGTGAAATAACTGATTTTACTCTTGGAGCAACCTATAACTTTGAAAGAATTGTTGTTGTTGTTGTTTGAATCCTTCGCTTGTTTTCTAAAGTTAATTTTCAGTTTCATATGATACATACCGACTTACCACCCAAAAATTGGTTAAAATTTATCATTGCAAAAGATTGCTGTGAGAGCACATTGCATCATTGTGCTGAAATCAGTTAATAGTATCACTTGTTTGAAGTAGCACAAATTTCCAACTGCCTGTCAGGAATGAAATTTAAAGAATTAAATTAGGAAATTTGTGTCTCATATACATACATTGACGGACTGGGAGGGTAGAGATTGGCGTACCGGCACTGTAAACCGGAGACATACATTCGATCTCCAGTCTACTCGCAGTATTCGACTCTTTGAATTTTATTTATTTCAAATTCACAAAGGCAACAGCTTAAAGAAAAAAGTTGTTGCCTTAATTTCTTACATAATACGTGTAAAGTAATTAGCAGTTGTTATAAAACAGTACTATTACAGTTTTTCATCTATACTGCACTTTAGTATTTTAAAGGACCCTGATTTATCAAAACTTATTTATATATTTGCCCGTCCGTTCGGGAGAAAGAAAAAATTCAACAATTACTTGATGGATTGTCATCAATTTTGCCCCAGGATGTAGAAGGTCAATGAGATGATATTCAAACCGGAAGTATTAAAATCAACCATATCCGGTTTTAACATTGATCGCTATAGACCAGAAACGGTAATAGGTAGCGAGAAGCTGTTTTCTGCAATCGATTACACGTTTCAAGATTCATCTCTATCCTCAACTTTATACCAAATCCGGAAGTGACAGAAAGCTACTACAACTTCCGGTTTTAATATTGATCTACATAGAGCAAAAAAAAAAAAGAGGATTTTTTTTGAATAGATTTAGTGTTATAAAAATAGGTATCATTTCCTCTCCCAACACCCTATTCAATCGAAATAGACATAGGTCAACTTTCGGTTTCAACGTTGATCGCTATAGACTAAAACGGTAATAGATAGCAAAAACCGACTTGCTGCAATCGATTATATTTCATCTCCACTCTAATATCTCTTCTGAAACCGGAAGTGGTAGATATCTACTGTCACTTGCGGTTTCAAGATTAATTGAGAAAATATTACGCCATGCATGTCAAAATCCTTTACGTAGTGTGTGTGTGTGTGTGTGTGTGTGTGTGTGTGTGATACTTTGATTTATTTTAACCATATACAATACCAGTTTCTCAAAGTTTCTTTAAAAGACAACATTATAAAAGTACTTTGGATTTTCCCCCAGAACTGCATGTACACTCATGTCCAAAATGATTGTCGCATATCTATAACTGTCTTGTTGTAAGAATATAATTTGATAATGATTTTGCAGGGTACTTTTAATACTGATACTGTGTGTATAATCGGGAAATGTAATTATATTTGTGGTAAGTTTCATAGGAAAAGAATTATAAATACGAAAATTAGAATGGGTAAAACAAAATGTTGCTAAATGGACAAGAAAGTTTTATTTTCGTTTTATTGTTCTCATTTACTGCTCTTTTGACATGAACTTTACCAGATATATGTCTTTGTCGATTATACACACACTAACATTGTAAAAAAATACTGGAAGAGCTCGTTACCAAATTATATTCCTACAACAACATATTTATAGACATGCGACAATAATTTTGGACATGAGTGTACATGAACTTTCTAACAATCCCTCGGCTTAACTATCATCTTCCGAGAAATAAGTCATTTTCGTTATCAGCCGCCCTCAATGCTCCACAACAGTGTTGGGAAGTAACGTAACGCAAGTAACGCGTTACTTGTAACGCGTTACTTTTTAAGTAACGTTTCCTAGTAACGCGTTACATTTTTTCCAAAGTAACTGTAACGGTAACGCGTTACAAATTTTTAAGTAACGTACCTAGTTTGCGTTACTTTTTTCGCGTTACATTTCGGAAGAGTAATTACAATATATGTATATTTTTTTTCGGAAAAAGATGTTTCTTTCTTGTAAATGAATTTCTCAGAACGAAACAATCGAGCATGAACTATGTATGTCAGTGACCGACAGTCACAGACATACAGAGAAACAGATAAGTTCGTAGGGCCACTTGCTGTTTTTTGAAGATGAGGACAGCTTTAGGGAAATCACGTGTACTGATTGCAAGCACCTGGAAGATTTTGTCGTAGATTTTGACAGATTCAAATCAATACATTCAGTGAGTGAACTAGGAGTGCAATGATACCGGTAGTCTATTTTACTTTGATTGGTGCTGTTTTTATAAAGATGGAGAACGAAAATATTTTACCGTTCGAACATTTGAAAGAATACTTTTTTTTTTCTTAAGAGCGGAGGATGATGGTGGACAGAATTTAAAAGTAAAGTGTCTGAACTGCCCCGGCGGAAAATATTTATCAACAACTAGGGTGCCATAATTAACGATTTACAGTAAGGGGTTAATACGAATAAACTGTGTTTTGATGAGCAGGTCTACTTTATTACTAGAAAATAGTTTGCTGATGGTATGTAATATTGGAGTTCTTTCAGATCAATTTGCTAATCCTAGAGTCCCGTTGATTATAGAGTAGTGTAATGTTTCTCTATATTCTTTATTTTTAATTTTACATAACAGCATTGTTATTATTATATAATTAGTTTAGCAGAATAATAATAAGCAAGCATTTTTTCTAACGCATAGGGATGAACACGAGTCAAGCTAAACTCGACTCGACTCGAATTCAAGTCGAGCTTCGAGTCAAGTCAAGGGTAATATCCTTGAGTCAAGTTCCGAGCCGATTCAGTTTTTCGCGTCGAGTTTCGAGTCCAGTCGAGTTTGATAAATGGCTCGTTCGTTTTAAGTCGTTTGAAGACATGGCCTGATTACACTGGAAAACGAAAGCCATGGAATACTTTTAGTGTTGCTCACGAGAGGGGACACTGCTCGCATCTCATCTCGTCTCGATAACGAGACCACAAGAGATTTTTTATAACAAGCTCAGCTCAGCTCGGCTCAACTGAGAAGATGGCTCGAGCCGGCTCACTTGGGGTGAACCATTGGCTCGAGCTGGCTTGGTAGGGATGAGCCATTTGCTCGGTTCGGCTCAACTGAGCCGAGTCGGTTGGGTGAGCTGTTGGCTCGGCTCACTTCTCGGTTCGGGTCGATAGTGAATGAGCTGTGAGCCGAGTTGCTCGAGTCGTTGACAATTCTAAACCCGGGCCGAGCAGTTTTGAAGATATTTGGCCAGTGCCCTCAGTGTTTGGCTCGAGCCCGAATACTCAACCTAGACTCTTAATCCAAATTCAGAAGCTCGTGAACAATGTCCTTGACTCCTAGACTTCACGACTACCGAGGTTGGCAATCAACTAGTTTTTTAGTATTCAAATACAAACCGCCTATCTTTCTTTTTATATACAGTGTTATAATAATAATAATAATAATAATAATAATAATAATAATAATAATAATAATAATAATAATAATAATAATAATAATAATAATAATAATAATAATAATAATAATAAGTTGTAGTAGTAGTAGTGTCATTGATAATAATTATACTGTCTATGTAATATACTTGAAGAATGTACTCGAAACTACACACCGGATTTGGCTCGAGTCGACTCGGAACTCGACCCCAATTCGAGTCGAGTTGGAGGAAATTATCCGAGTCGAGTTCTCGGGTCGAGCTCAAAGATGTCTGTTTCTAGTCGAATCGACTGTCAAAGAAAACTCGCTCGAACTCGCTCGTGTCAATCCCTACGAGTAACGCAGTATGGCATTTTATCAATGTTACATTATATGAAAATGTTCATATATCAAGTAAAAATTTGTCCTTGCATTTACATAAAGCGATTCAGAACGTGCAATAATAATAATAATAATAATAATAATAATAATAATAATAATAATAATAATAATAATAATAATAATAATAATAATAATAATAATAATAATAATAATAGCGGTAGTAATAGCAGTACGGAAAATTGAGGTCATAATTTTTTCACATTTCGGACCTAAAAGTAACGCGTTACTTTCGAAGTAAAGTAGCAGTTACTTTTTGGGGGCAAGTAACGCGTTACTAACGCGTTACATTTTAAGAGAAAGTAAAGTAACTTGTAACGCGTTACATTTTTACAAGTAACTTACCCAACACTGCTCCACAATAATAAAGATACAAACATCAATAATAGAATACAATACTGTGTCTACTTCATTCAGTATTGTACGCTCAATCACTTTTTCCCCCTCAGTTTTGTGTGTTTCTTTAATGAATACATATACACCATAAATGTAGTAGTTTAATGTGTTTTATTCAAATATACAGTATTTCACTCCACTGAGTGTCACTGGGGCAGTTTGGGGCCGAATACTCTTATTTTGGTCAGTTAAATTTATCGAATTATAAATACTGCAAACTTTCTTTCTTTCTTTTTTTTTTTTTTTTTTAAAGATGATAGAGATGCTATACGGTTTAGGAGCAGTGAAATGGTGATTTTGGTTGTAATCTACTTTTTTTTATTATACAACCAGGGCCCATTCCCGTGGTGAGGGAGTCTACTGTGTGTATATATATAAAATAAAATAAGATTTAAGAAGAAAGTTGACCTGACCTCCTGGAAGTGTTATTTTGAAATGTAGACTGGAAATCCGAGATTTGACAGGTACTACCTACCTGCAAGAGAACAATAATTATTAATAAAATGATGCATAAAATCGTATTTAATGCAATTACGTACAATTTATTCGTATAGAAAAATAGTCCTAGAGTAAGAACCTCAGAACATATCCGAACTTAGAAAAGTGTGCAAGAGAAATTAGTGAATTAGTGATCGAAGACTTACCTTTAGTAGTTTTGGCACATTACGCATGAGTGTTATGTTGGAGTACACCTCCTTCTTCCAATTCTATCATTGTATCTATTGTAGACTCTATATTTAATAATCATTATTTGCGTCCAGGGTACCAAACGTCTCCTTCCTCCCAGACATATTACTTACCATAAAAACAATAATAGAACTACTACTACTACTACTACTACTACTACTACTACTATTACTACTACTACTACTACTACTACTACTACTACTACTACTAATAATAATAATAATAATAATAATAATAATAATAATAATAATAATAATCTTGTTCACCTTAACCATAGATTGGTGGGCAACATGGAAATTTTAAAACTTTTCTCTCGCTTTCGAGAGTTGTTTTATACTTTGATAAGGCCTCTTTTTTGTAACTGCATCTAGATATTCTATCCTTGGTCTTCTTCCTCCTGGTTTGCCTTCTGCCTTTCCCTCTACCAGCATGGTTATTCAATCGGAGTGCCGAATAAGATGGCCAAGCATGGTTTCATCTTTTTCCTATTATCTTCATGATCTGTCGTCTTTCATTAGCTTCCTTTAGTACATCTTCATTCCTTTTCCTTTCGGTCCATGATATCTGCAGCATTCTGCGACAGTACTCCATTTCAAATGCTTCTAGCTTGGATATTTCAACTTTTCTCAATGTCCACGTCTCTGGTCCGTAAAGCGCCACGCTCCATACCAGTGTCTTAATGAATCGTTTACGAACGACCAGCGAGACATTTCTTGGGACTGACTGATTGTTGAATGATTGGCTCATATAGCCTAGATAGCCACTCGTTCTAACAACGCAAACACTTTCCATTATAGTCCAGAAGGTATAACGTCGTTGGTTTCCCGCGCTTGGACCTGCTCGTCACTGGGGGTATGGTAAAAGGCAAGGATGTTATAAAATAGAGGATGTGCCCATAGAAGAAAATCGTGAAGCCATACGTCACAGCTGCACCACACCTACTCTGCCCACTCCGCGCCACTAAGATCACAATGTTTCGAGCCAACAATCATAGCGGAAACAAGAGTAACCAATCAGACGTGCCGGCTTAGACGATGCTCGGTTGTTTTTTTGTTTGGCTTCATTGAGTTCATATGATTAAGATACGTATGGGCTGATCATCTATTTTATAATATCCTTGGTAAGAGGGGAGTCAATCACTACAAACCGACTACTTCGCTCAGCGAGCCACGAGTAACCAAGCTGGCAACTCCCCATAAATGTCTGTACAACTTTCCGCAGGAAGCCAACGACGCTATACCTTCCGTACTATAATTACTTCTTATAATTTTTTGCGTTGCCATAGCAACTGCATTCGATTTCTCTACTACCACTGTATTGAATACCCGAAGTCGATAATGATGAGGACAATAATGATGCTCTTCTTCCCAGTTTCTCTTGGTTACTCCATACTCGATTGAATTAATGTAAGGAATGTAGTGTGGCTATCGCTACTTAGCCATACACTAAGCCAACCCGGAATTGAGCATCTTCAGTGGACTTGAAGAACGAGCTCAAAAGACCTGAATTCAAAGCCTGATACAGCTATCTTTTAACATCGTCACAGGAAGCTCATCATTTGAGTACGTTTTCATTACATTTACCTCTCGTTTAACCGAATGATGGATTCAAGAACTACGGATCAAAGAGGTGGGACACATCTCCTGAAGTTAAGAATCTGCTATGAGAAAAAAAAATCTTACTTAACAATCCTGTTGAGCCAAAATAATAATAATAAAATCTGAAAACAAATGAAGGGTGTGATGCAAGAACATGGTAACCCACAATTTTGCAATTTCTGCGTTTTGCAGCACCCGATAGAGAGCAACGCATACCGCTTCGTTTAACCTTGTCCGCTTAATCATTCATGAATAGTCTTATATGAAAGATCAACTTTCCGACTTTGAAAATGAATTGTGTAGCAGAAAACCTCCAATTTCTTACAATAGTAAAATTGTTGGTTACCATGTTCTTCCCTCACATCATTCAAATCATCTATAATTTTGATAAGCTGAATACATCTAAATTGAATCATTCTAGTATCTGAATCATTCCACTCAACCTATGTTTGTTTACATTTAAATCGACTTTCCACTACATCTCAAAATACAAATTAATTACTTTCAACACTTTGCTATTCTCAAGTTGCTACTTCTAATTTTATTTAGATTTAATTTCTGAATAAATAAAATAGGTTTATTTACATACATATTTTGTTACTAAAATTCTAACTTGTAAGTGTCAACAGCAAAAGGTACAGTTCGATTCGTTTCACACCTTGAGAGTACTGGAACCAAAATAAAATAACTATAACGTAATATATAACTATAATCGCAGTAAGCTGTGATGTACACATTGTGTCTTAAGATTGGATTTCTTAAGGATCAGGGTTAATAATACGTCAGTGCCAATATATTTAGATCTCTTATATTTATATGGTTCCATTTATAAGTCATCAACACTTTGGACACAATTTAAATCACGAATTACTTACACTTAACATATACACTTATCCTATATACACAAATGAAAATTAATAATAATGCACTGACCATAACATACAGGGTGGTGCGAAAGTGGGCGTACTCCCCTGTAATTTCAACAGTATAGTGTTAGTTATGGTAGAATGTCTGTACACAGTTACCTTGAAGAGTCTTAAGAGTCATAAACATCATTATGACCACCATCCATGTCGTAACACAGCTGAATTCTGTGCCAAGTTCTTACATATGTTTTGCGGAGATACTCCAGAGTCTCGAAGGTGAAGGTGTGTTCCACAGCTGCTCATAATTCCTGCGTTGTGTGATATCGAGTGTTTCTTACTTGCTGCTTTATGAAATCCCAGAGAGCATTGTGTGGTATCGTCAGATCGGAACTTCTTGGAGGCCAGGCAAAGGGAGTTGGTGAAGATGCACAACTTCTTTCAATCCAGCAGCCTGGAAACGTCTGATTCAGGTAACTTCACTGCAAACAACTGTTACCTGGCAGAAAACAGCAGAAAACAAATGAACATAACAATGTTGCCAGACAATGTCAAGCAATGATACCAGACAATGCCAAGCAATATTACCAAACAAATGTGGGTAAAACCTGAAACCGTCAGAAAACACCAATTAGGAGTACACCCACTTCCGGATCACGCTGTACATCAATAATATACTATATTATACATTTAATATCAAGTACCGTAATTACTTTGTTTAATCAATACATTGATAAAGACATGATTTGAACAGAAGCACAGGAAGTTGCCCCATGGGAATGAAGTGCAAAAATAAAGGCAAGATTTGTACGTAATTTCTTTTCATTATAATTAGTATACGTTAAGTACTCAAATTTACTTTTCTTAATAAATGAACGAGGAGACCCTCCATTATCATTAAACATCTTAATCTCGTCATTATATTCTTTTGCAAAGAGAAATAAAATATTGGATATTAGCATTTTAACTTTCTATCAACAAACTGAACTCCGGAGAACAAATAAATAACTTACATTATAGTGTTGTAAAATTTCCGGAAATTTTAAACCTGTTGGTAAAAAAAAGATTTTTCCGGTTTCTTTCCGGAAAATTGGGAAAATAACAAACATCTTTGTTATAAGTTAATTTTACCAGTAATGGAACCGTTTTTTTTCGAACGCGTGAAAAATGTAAGTTGGGAAATTTCAATATTCCAAATATTAAAAAAAAAAAGCATTTGAAAATAAAACTGTTGTAATTATTCGTTAAAATTAATAGTCTGCACTCATTTACTTTCTGTGCTTTTTAGTCGTTTATTCGTTGTTCTGCATTAATTACAGAACTTTTATAGTTGCTTACACATTTATTACCATGAAACGTTTCTGTTGCAATAAATAGGGTCTCTTGAGTGAAACTGAGTTCTTAATGTGCATTTTGATCTGGTGAAATTTTGTTAATTTTAACGAAATGACTTCTTAAAAGAGAGAGCAGTAGCAAATTTCACAAATACTTATACACTAGAACATATAATTTCTATTATTTAATATTCTAATATAGACTTTTATATAAAATGTATGTACAAAATTTTGTATGTAAACAAATACCTGTTTTCTAGTGCGACAAATTATGTATCTATAAGATGAAAATGACTATATTTGTGACTAAACAATTCTTGAACCACCCGACCAATTTCTATAAAATTTTCAACATAGATGAGGATCGAGCCTGCGACGTTTTTATCATTTCACTTCGAAAGTGCACTTGGAGGAAGGAAGAAGGAATATACATTGAAAATGACCGATATTACTGTCAAATCCATAGTTTTCGGGGTCGCTGAGATGAACAGTGACACTTCCGATGTCGTTTAAATCCAAATTCATCCCCGCAACTTTGAATAGGGAGAAGGGGTAGATATATAAAAATGATTGAAAATGGTGGATATTAGTCCGCTGTTGTCGACTTCATAGTTCTCGGAGCCGCTGAGATGACCACTGACGCTTCCGATGCCGTTTAAATCTAAATTCAGCCTCCATTAATACTCCTAATGGGGGAGGGTAACATGTAAAAGTAATTGAAAATGACCGATACTAGTATCGAATTCATAGTTTCTGGGGTTCATACGTTGATTGGTGACAGTTTAGATACCCTTTATATCCAAAATGAAACTTATTCTCCCCGTGTGAAGAACGGGTATTCTGCCAGTCTTTAATAATAACGAACATAAGTTTCAGATGTTAAATTCCTTAATAATTTTTCTTGTTTCTCAAATTTTCGCATTTGTGCGGTGTATGTGTGTATGTGTTAATAAGATCATCTCTCTTTTTGAGTTGTTCGAAAAATATACAGAGCTCCTTCGTGCCTAAGCTGTTAGCGTATGCGCCTTTGGCGTGGGAGACTCGGGTTCGATTCCCGGCGGGAGTTCATGTGGTTCGGATTCCAGATTAATCAGTAGGTCCACATCTCATATAGCCTCTTTGCTGAAAGGGGCGTTAAACTCAAACTCAACTCGAAAAATATACAAATAATAAAGAGAATTTTCTTTACCAGAAATCAGAAAACTAAAAAGTAAAATTGAAGCCTGTTGCTTTAAGAATTTTTCCTGCTAGCTAAATACATTGTTTATATGTTGCAGACACGTTACAAAAAATAAGATTAGCATCAGAGGAAGAAATAAGTTTTAAATTATATTTCCCGGTTTTTGTCAATATTTCCAAACAAAAGATTTTCTCTAATGGGTTCAAAATTTCCCGAAATTTTACACAGCACAAGAAAGATACTATCTCCATAAAACGTAGATTTGACATTAACATACCGGTATTAACTAAAATGATTCTGGCCTCGTTATTTTAACACTTACCTACCATAAAGCGGGAACTTCATAAGATTGCTTATGATAATTTTAATGCGTCTATATTAATTACGCTAGCTAGGATTATATTTTAATATCTTTTGTAGCTGTAACTCTATTCTATCACGATGCTAAGTTTTGGATGAGTTGTGCCCAAATATTTGTTGCCACAAATTGTTCTTATTCTAATACAAGAAACATAAGTACTCAATGATATTAACTGTAAAGTAGTAAATATAAAATAGTAAAATATTTAAAATTTTCAATTTTTCCCAAATTTTCCGCTCTTTTGCAAGCTCAGAAAAAAAACGTACAAAACTGTTTTTTTTACCCAAAATTTCCGTTTTTTTTTTTTTTTTTGCAGGCCTTCACAACACTTCTCACTTGTCAGTCAATAAATATTAAGTAGAAAAAAAATAAACAAATACATACTATGATCCGGAAATGTTATTGCAAGGATTGTTTATTTACAAGACGTTAATTTTGTTACTTCTCTAAACGATATATTTCGGAATGCATTACTAAATAAAACTCGGCATAAAAATGTCTGTAATAGACAAGGCAATTTGCTCGATTTGATCAATCGATTGATATAGGCCTCTGTATTATTTTTGGCCAATGTTATATCTAAACAACAATCAAAATTTAACAATGAATTCAAATTTTGGACTATAGCTCATTAAATATACTGCTTACTGTAGTCTTGCTGTAGTGATCGCAAGGAATCGTGAAGCTTGATCTAGATCTACCGAATTCATCAATAGAACGCGAGGGTGTGTTTCGGTTGTCAACACCCAGCCACAATATTTTCCCAGTCTAGTTTCTCGCGCTTTACGAAGTTAACGTCTCCTGAATGTAAAGTGTTGTCGAATTGCCGCTAAGTGTCGTTGAGCTCTTTCATCACTTCATAAAAGTTTGGCAACACTGTTGATGCACCTCTGTTGTTTCACGTTTTCTTAAGTGAGAGTTCGGAACGCAGCTCCTAGAATTATACCGAATTCTTGCGATGCTTCACACATGAGGCGAAGCAGTTCTACGATTTGTGTAGAGCTCAAGCTTCACTAGTCGTTGCGGTCACTATAGTGTCATAATAAAAAATACTTTGGTGTGAATGTATACAACAGTATTTTTCATTTTAATAGATGGCTCTGTCAACATATATCATTAAAAAAAATAAAGTTTTTCTCGAAAACTGCCACACGCATCCAATGAGATCTATTTATTGGTATATGTGTCTCATATTTTGACATTTTTCTGGTTAAACATTAATAAAATCGTTGAATTTGAATAATTATCATTTCTTTTCCCTTTAATATCTGGTACAGATTGACCTCAAGATGGAGTGAAGGCAGGCAATAAATTATCGTGAAGGTCATACGAGCCTGATTTTCATTCAATTCTTAAGACTATGTTCCAAACTTCCTTTGTGTCAGTATGGTGTCACCGTAAAACTCTATTGCTGGCGCCATCTCTGCTGGAAAAGGCGGTTTACTTATTCATTGCATTGCTATTTTTTTTTTTTTTTTTTTGTCCCCTCACCAGGTCTTAATTTACGTCATATTCATTATGATTCTCGTGCATTTAATATCAAAACACGCAACGTACATTGAACGCCAAGTATACTACTGTATTGCGAACTTTCCGTCAGCACAGATCAAAAGACATATTCATGTTTTAAATCACCAAGTATTATCCACATACTCAAGCCACACACATAACGATTTTTGACATTATAGTTTTATTCTTAATCCACTGAATAAAAACTAAATTCTTGGGATTGGAGGGGGAGAAAAAGTTCTTTTTGGTAGTCACAACAAATAAACTTTATAAAAGAAAGAAAGGAAAAAAAAATGAAGATACTTTGGACTTGCTACAATTGAACAATGGTAAAGGTAACTACCTGATTTTTTCTCTGCGAGTAGCTGGGCTCTATTCTCTATGAAACAAGAAAGATTCAAGTGATGTCAGTTTCCAGCAGACTTACCAATAAATCTGGCCAGAAAAACCGGGCATGAAAGTTCAACTGTGGGAATTATTATTCTCTGAACCATCTATGATTTATGAACTCAAAACGAAGTATATACATAAGGAGAAGAGATAGAAAAGAAATGAAGAAGAATCAGAACTGGTGGAAAAATGAGAGAAGGAAGGAGAGAAGAAGATGAAGAGAGAAAAAAAAAAGAACAACCTCCCGTAGTCTTCTGATTGACTCGTGGCTGACCAGTGGGTGGTCTATGAAAGAGTCACGAGGATGCTTGAAAGCCCCCGGATAATAAGGGGTCCGTCCACACGCAGAAAGAGAGAATGCCTGCTTTTTAGTACATGCTTCACAGGATTCTCTTCTTGCTATATTTATTCTTTCAGCAAAACAGCTTTTCAACGATAAGCAGTCATGCAGGCACAAACCATTGCATAGCATTACCTACCTTACCTCCTTGGCTGCAACGTAATGAAAGCAACAAATCTGCAACTGAAGGTGTCATAGTTGGACAGCGAAAGTTCCTTTCTTTCCTTTTTCTAAACTATAATGTACACATGATACAAGAACGTAACTTATGCGCTTATACTTACACTTCTTTGTCAACAAGCGATATTAGTAAATTTGTTGTGTTATTTCATACGAAACCTAAATTTAACGATATTATTAAGAGTCTTCATCCCGGCGAAATTAAAATACCGCTAATTTTACAGTAATTATGTGATATCTTCAAATAGATAAAAGATAATCAAAATGTGGAACAAGAGCGCCCTAGACAATATTATTTTACATGAGAAACCGTTATCACGACTCACTTATCTGCTTTCGATTTCGAGCCATTTTGAAAATCGGCATTTATTTTCGCGTTTCTAAACAGCTGAAAACGGAAAGCCACTAGATGACTTGTGATAACGGTACCTCACGCAAAATAATATTGTCTAGGGCGCTCTTGTTCCATATTTCAATTATCTTTTATCTATTTGAAGATATCACATAATTACTGTAAAATTAGCGGTATTTTAATTTCGCCTGGATGAAGAGACTTAACAAGTAACGAAGAAAAAAAGTCCATAGCTGTGACATATTTCGATTGAGATAAATCTCGTCCAAATGTGTGGGTCGGATTTAGGGGTGGTGCACCGGTGCTGCACGTGTACCACCCTTCGTTGTAAATATACACTGTCTTAAGTAAAATGAGACACTAGCAGTGTAAAATAGCAATACTTTCCAAAAAATTCTGCCGTCATGTTTCCGTTTAGGACTTGAAAAGAAAGAAACAGTTTTGCAAAAGCGATAATTTTAAGTCGTTTGAATCAAAAGGCTTCACCAAGTAAAACAATATAACCTTTCTCAAATAGGGAAGAAAACAGAAGCCACGAGGAGAGAAAAATATTTTTTTCGTTCATGCCACTTGCGACCAGGGCCGGATTAGGGGGGTTTAGGGGGGGTTATAGCTCCGGGCCTGCAGGAGGGGCCTCCACTCTGATCAAAATCTCAACTGGCTATCTAAATAGAATCACGAAGATACAACCATCATCATAAAATAAAATATGACCAAAATTATGAAACATATTTCCTTAAGAGTCTTCATCCTGGCGAAATTAAAATACCGCTAATTTTACAGTAATTATGTGATATCTTCAAATGGATAAAAGATAATTGAAATATGGAACAAGAGCGCCCTAGACAATATTATTTTGCGTGAGGTACCGTTATCACAAGTCACCTAGTGGCTTTCCGTTTTTCAGCCGTTTAGAAACGTGAAAATAAATGCCTATTTTCAAAATGGCTCAAAATCGAAAGCAGATAAGTGAGTCGTGATAACGGTTTCTCATGTAAAATATTATTGTCTAGGGCGCTCTTGTTCCACATTTCGATTATCTTTTATCTATTTGAAGATATCACATAATTACTGTAAAATTAGCGGTATTTTAATTTCGCCGGGATGAACACTCTTAACTTTCCTACTGTACTTTCACAGAAATGAATTAGGTGAAGTCAGCAAGGGCCATATAGTTTTTCTAGCACCGGGCCTCCAGATGGGCTAATCCAGGCCTGCTTGCAACTCTCTTTAAAATACCCCCCCCCCCCCTCCGTTCTATGCATCAGCGTTGTCAGGAGTAAAGAATTGTCACATGTCACTTTAAAGAGTTGCATTCGGAAAGTCATGGATTCGATTCCAGACACCAGACACTGAGTCTTTCCAGAGCAATTCCTCATTCACACCACAGATGCGTAAAAATATTTTTTAAAAAAATAAATTGGTTCACCCGCATCATAAAATCCTGGATCCGGCCCTGGGTAAGTATAAATCCTCATGCGCAATTTTCGAACAAGAAACGAATTTTTTTTGAACGTAAAAATTTGGCACTGTACGATAATCAAGCTACCAATTAAGACAGAGCTGATACTGAAGTATAATTATCTTTATTAAGATTTGAATTACGACACTAGGAAGATGACAGCAAACGGTATGGTTTATTGAGATATAGTCGAAAATTATATAAAAAAAATATTAAGCTTTAATTTAATGTTTTAGCTATAACGTTACCCAAAGATGACACATATGTCAATGCATAGATTATATTGAGTTAAACAAAATGATAATTCTGATGCGTAGTTTTTGAGAAAATCGAATATATATGAGTTTTTTTGATTGCGCCAATAAAAGTAATACCGGTAATTGATTTTTTTAAGTCTGGGAATATATTGTTTACTTAATTATGTACGAGGGTTTTTCAACTCAATCCGGGACTTTTTTGTCTTTCTAGGTTTACATGGATGCCTAGGGTGGAGGTTTTGTATGCAGTAGAAACAGACACCTATGCCCTGTTACTGGTAGATGGCGCTCATTTCCCGCGCTTCTGGATAGACCGTTATTCAAGATGGCGGACAACAGTGTGAACGTCTACGTGAAACAGCGTGTTGTGATGAAGTTTTTTAGTAAACGAGGGCATAAAACCTGCTGAAATTTACAGAAGCCTTGAGGCTCAGTCCTGACTTAGCACCAAGTGATTTCCACCTGTTTGGGCCCCTGAAGGAATTCCCTGGAGGAAACAATTTCAAAACACTGATGATGAAGTGAAGAATGATGTCCTACAATGGTTCTATGCCGATGCATTCCAGGTGCTTGTTCAATGCTGAGATAAGTGTATAACTGTAGCTGGAGGTTATGTGGAAAACTAAATCCACTTTCCACACTTTGAAATTTGTTCTTCTATTTGTTTTAGAGAAGTCCCGGATTGACTTGAACGACCCTTGTACTGTATACGTGAAAAAATCACTGATTAAGTAGCAGATTGTATCTATTGCTGTTTATTTTCTCCTCAAGTGAAACACATACTATTTGTACAAGTTTCAATTCGGTATGCTTGAGTGAAGCTACATCACTTTTCAATTCGACTACAGATAATTTTCTCAATTCTTCTCAACACCTACATTTCTCAAACCTTTAATCATTTTTAGTCGTTTTCGTGTAGTGTCTGTATTTTTGCTCCACTATAGAGTCTAGTACAGCAGTCCACACGAAAATATTTGATGATTCTTTTCAGTTAACTCTTTATTACAAAACCTATTTTTTTCATTCTTTCTAAGTACTTCTTTCGACATTCAAAGCAGAAAATGGTTGAAACTTAAAATATTATAAATGCACTTATAATCTGTAACTGTGCCACAATTATTTTTAACTAAATACCTCAACACTTATAAGACTACATACCTTAGCTCTGAGTTACACCAAACATAAACACACTATTTACTCAAGAGATATTTATTACTTTCTACTTCCATATTCCACAATAGAGTTTCTGTTTCTAAACATGCTCCAACTACCACTGGCGCAAATCCCGGGGGGGACGAGGGGGACATGTCCCCCCCAATGTTGGAAATGGGGGGGACTGTCCCCCCCAATAATCTGATTTAAAAAGCGCTTTTTCGGATTTGCGTCCGACTGCTCCAAAGGAATGTAAGATGAAATTGATTTCTCTTGGCTTTTCCATTTTTTAAAAAAAAGAATCGTATTCTGTAGTATTTCAAACTGAACTTCGTGCTGTAGTGAGTTTAGTAGTCTCATCAATATGTATTAATTTCACTTCCACTACTTGGGCACAAATTGCAATAAATGCCAGAGGAGGATATGCCCCTCTCCTCATGCTGGAAAGTTGTCTCAGCTGTAGGTACGTGCACAAATTCCGGGGAAATGGGGAGACATGTCCCCCCCAACATTGGAACTAGAGGCTCTCCCAATAATCCGATTTGAAAAGTGCCGATTTGAAAAGTGCATTTTGCAGATAACTGTGATGAGTTGTGTCCGACTGCCACAAAGGAAAGTTAGATGAAATTTGTTTCTCTTGGCTTTTCCATTTATAATGAAAATGAAGGCGTGCGACTGTGCGTGACGTAACCTCATATGAAATCTTATCTCCTCCTCTCCCCTAGGCCCTAGCACACGAAGAGTATATAGACTATCCAATGTCAGTAGAACCCATCTTTTCAGTAAATGCGCATTTAATCTATTTGTAGTATCAGCCTAGGCATCTACTCATGCTTCGTAAGCTAACAAACTCTATAGCCTATGGAACTCGGAGGTTCAATGCCGCGTTCACAAAAGCTCTCCACTGACTTCTATTCTTAGCCAACTGGATCCAGTTTCTACTTTGTATTCCTATCTCTGCGAGATTCATCTTAATATTGTCTTCCCATCTGCGCCTAGGTCTTCTTAATAGTCGTTTTCCGATTGGTCTTACCGCTAACACTTTGAAAGCGTTCCTACTTTCTTCCATCCTGGCTACATGTCCTGCCCACCTAAGCCTCCTAGACTTGATGACCTTAACAATGTTTGGTAAGCCATATAATTTACGTAGTTCGTCGTTATGAAGTTTCCACCATTTCCCATTCCCGTTCCTCTTGGTCCGAATATTTCTCTCGGGATCTTGTTCTCAAATACTTTCAGTCTATGCTCTGTGCTCAGTAAGCGTATGATTATCGTTTTATACATTTTAAGCTTCAAATCCCTCGACAGAATTCGCGACGACAAGAGGTTTTGAACTGAATAATAACACGAATTCCCTGTTTTTAGTCGACATTTAATTTCTTCGTGAATATGATTTTCGTCTGTTAATATTGATCCTAGATGTTTGAAAGTATCCACTTTATCAAAAGTATTATTTAATATTTTAACACATACATAATTTGCCGTATTACGGTCCTGACGCACTTCCATGTATTTAGTTTTCTCTGCATTTACTTCTAAACTCATGTCCATGCAAGCGTGTCTAATAAGACCTCTGCATTTCTTTCTATTTTTCTCATATCAACCCCTACTAAACTTACATAATCAGCGTACGCATAACCTGGTGAACACCGTTCAGCTCTAGGCCCTGGTTGCTATCCTTCATCTTCCTTATAGCGTATTCCAGGACAAAGTTGAATAATAATGACGACAACGCATCTTCTTGTTTCAGGCCATTCTTAACGTGAAAGCACGTGGCCAAAACTTTTCCTACCCGGACTTTACTTTGGGATTCATTTAAACATGACTTAATTAATCTAATTAGCTTTTTCGGTATTCCAAATTCTGTAAGAACGTTGTACAATGTTTCTCTCCTAACCGAGTTATAAGCCTTTCTAAAATCAATAAATAGTTGATGTACCGGACTACTGTATTCCCGCTTATTTTCGAGTATTTGGCGAATGGTAAATATTTGGTCGATAGTTGATCGATTTCGTCTAAATCCACACTGATAATCTCCAAACATTTCATCTGCGTATGGGCTCATTCTTGCTAATAGAATGTTTGAAAGGATTTTATAGGATGTTAACAGAAGAGAGATGCCTCGATAATTATTACAGTCAGTTTTGTCGCCTTTCTTGTGAATTGGAACAATGATTGATTCTTCCCACTCTTGTGGCAATTCTTCCTTGTTGTAGATAAGGAGAATGAGTTTGTGTATCTTGTTCCACAATTTTTTGCCTCCAGCTAAAATTAACTCAGCCGGAATTTCCTTTGCACCCGAGATTTGTGTTTCTTTAATTTCTTTATAGCGAGTTTTACTTCTATTCGATTGGGTTCTGGAATATATGATTCTGCCGTGTGTATCTTCCTTTCTCCACGCACATTAGTTTTTGGCTGCGTGTTAAGCAAATCGTCAAAGAAATCTTTCCATCTATTTAAAATGCTATCTGTATCAGTGAGAACTGTTCCATCAGCTTTCTTTCATATATAAGAACGAGGTTGATAGCCTTTCTTAAATTCGTTGACCCCTTTATACATGTCCCGAATGTTTTTATTTTTACTATCTTCAAGTTCCTAAATTTTAGCTTTCAAAATATCGCGTTTTTTTGTTCTAAAAGTTTTGGAAGTTCCTCGCCTGATGTCTACGAAATTTTGTGTAGTTACTTCATTCGGATTTTGTAGCCAACGTAATTTTGCCTGTTTTCTCTTCTCTGCTAGTTCGAACCATGGTTTGTTCCTACGTATTATTTCCGCGTGTCCCAATTTTTCTTTTGAGAGAGGATGTTTCGTAAGCAAAGAAAAGAATTCAATTGCTGGAATATTTTTCTCTCTAATCTTAAGGTTACATCTGTTAAGTAAAGAGTATGACATGCGTCAGATTTCTGAAACGATTCCTGTAATGTTATTGAGATTATAATCATTTTGCTCAAAGAGTATTGTTGCGTCACACATAATTGATATTCTTTTTTCATAGTTTTGGGGAAGTCGTCATTTATATTATTATATTACTATAAAACAATTTTAACGTGGATCTTTGTGGATGCCTAATTAGAAACATACCAATTATAAATATGCATGTATTCAGATTTCAGAATGTTTTCACGGCAGTGATTTGTAATACTGATATGTACTACTACTTCATCTACATCACCTAATATATAATATACTCTACAACAGTTGATCAGATTCATCTACCGTAATATGAGTTTCATCTCCCTTATCTAGAATAAGCCTCAAATCTGCCCACCTTCCAATGTTGAAGACAACCAATGGCGTATTTAGGATTTTCTTTTGAGGGCTATGCCCAATACAAGGAAGGAAGTGGGCAATTGCCCACCTGAGTTTGAGAATTAAATATATTTTAATTTATGCATAAATTGAAGTTACAATGACAAGAATTACAGATCGATAAATCCTATATGATATGACACAAAAATTTAAAAGTGAATCTAACCCTTTATTCTATTCATACAAGAAAAAGAAAGCATCCTCTTGGCCGTCCTAATTTCCCGGGCTAATTATTTCCCCGTTTTGATTTTCTTTAATTCAAACATTTCCTTCTTTTAAAAATAACTAAACGATATAATTGTTCCTTTGTTATAATAACTAAAGTCCTGTCATGTTGATATCCGCGCATGTTGGTGTGGAACACTAGTTTCGCTTATCAACTCCTCTTAGTTTTGGTGTTACTGATGACGGCCAACTTGAATCACAACTGACAACGGTCGATAAAGTATGATAGGCGAAATGAAAGTAGTAACGTCAAGAAAAAGAAACAGAAAAATAGAAAGGATGACAGAAAGAACAATTAAGGACGCGGTTCTTACATGGAATGAAATTTGACAAATACAGTATTATTTCTAAACAAATAGCATAAGAAAATGGAAAGCCAATGACATTCTTAGAAATGGTAAGAAGGATTATTGTTGTACGTGGAATGCGTAAAACTAACAAATTATTTCGAGGGGAGAATGAGCCCGATAGCCTCCTAAATTCGTCACTGAAGACAATTCTGCTCCCCTGATCCTTCACAACATTGTTTTTCAACTTCATAAATATTTTGAACATCGCTTATATATATATATATATATATATATATATATATATATATATATATATATATATATATATATATATATATATATATATATATATATATATATATATATATATATATATATACGGGACCATCTTACCCGTCCCCCCCAATGTTGAAGACAGATTTGCGCCTTTGCCAACTACTCCTCAAATAATTCTACTAACATAAAGACAGAAGATTCCACTACATGAAAGAACATAAGAGATTCCATGATTCCTAATCCATGTTGATCCGATTGCAATCCAACATGATTTGTTTGCAGAGAATCAAACCCAGCAACACATGTACAGTATATAGGCATATGCCATTTTACTGTAACATTATATGACCGCAGCTTTGTAGCCTCATTACCAACAAAACTGCAGAGCGAGTGATTGTCATAAAATCTTACTTCATCTGGTCAATTAACTGGTCATTCAATTCTGTATGTTAGAAGAAAATTTTTATTTGTATACTTTGCAAAAATATTCTTAAGAAAATGTCATCTAATTAATTTTTTTCTTCAACTTAAAGACAGATGGAGTAGGGAGGGAGGAAGCATTTAAATCAAGTTACTTCCTATTCACATCCACACATCTGTGGTCTTTGAAACGCAGTCAAGTCAGTCAGTTGGTTAGTTGAGTGACGTACATACATAGAGCAGCAGGCTTAAAAAAAAAAAAAAAAAAAAAAAAGCAATGAAAGTCCCTGGAGAAAGATAAATTGGATTTACAAAGTCTGCAACCTGTCCAAACGAACGTTGAATCATTGGTAGTTCTTTTGGGACATGACAAACAAGACTAGTTTTTTGGTGTTAATTCTTTTGTTTCGTTTCACTTGTTTCCACCACTTTCTGTACTGTGTCTTCTTTTTCCTCTTTTTTGTCACTTTTTTTTTTGTAGTCGTTTCCAAGAACGACAAAAACCACGAAAGAAGCCGAAACATTCTTTGAGGGAATGTTGAGACATTCCTCAAGTCGAAGGAAATTATCTGGACCATCTAGTGTGATTTCCCGGTTCACAGAAATCCTTTTTTTTTTTTTTTTTTTTAAAAAAAAAAAAGAAGACTTTCTCACAATTTATTTATACCTCCACCCACTGTTGTTGTTGTTTATAGTACGGACGTGGAAGTGAAGTAGAACCTCAAAATATTTAACCATTTCACCGAAAACTGTTTGGTTTGATGTTGATTGCCACCCCTTGATAAACGTAATTACTGACGACATATTAAACTTTTAAAACACCGTTTTTCTCCTCGAAAAATTCTTGTTGGTGGAAGAAATCCAAGAAAGTTCGAGAAAAAAAAGAAACAACGAAGAAACAAAACAACAGCAACAACAAGAAGAAAAAAGATCAGAAGAGAAAAAGAGTTAGTTCTTTTTCAGTTCATTTGCACAGCTTTCCGCCATATCTGTTTTACGGCTTCAAATAGGTCTAATGGTGCAGAACTATAGCAACAAAGCGGTGCTCCCTGAAGCGCATCTTTAGGAGAGGGATGTTCTTCGAAGCATGCCGGAATGAACTTGTAAATATGTCCTTAATACCTTCAACATAGGTAACTCTAACTAAGTACTTAAAAAACAGTTCTGGATATTTTATCAACTTCTCGCCAAGAAATTGACAATACAGCACCATTGACAAATATTTTCAATTGCCGACATAAAAAATAAGAAAAAAAAAAATACCAACGAGTTAAGGAGTACTCTTATAGAATTCAGTGAGATTGGGCGTGAAGTTATACACGACTCTCCCGTAGTTATAGGATGCATTTGTGTACGGGAGGAGAGAGTGGGAGGTATAAACGGCGGGGGTTTTTTAAAGAGGAGATGCAGAACGGAACGGAACTAGACATTTCGCATTTTGTCGAGAGTTGTCTCATCTGTCAGAAACAGATTCCTAAAAATCTTTTCACACGTCACTTCCTGTTCTCGCGAGAAGTAACTTTGAGCTCTTCTTCGGGGGATCATAACCTTCCTCTTAGTTCCCCCCTTTCCCTCCCCGAAACAGTTCTTTCCCTCCTCGGAGAAAGGGAAGGGGTAGAAAAAAACTTTGACTTTAGGAGGTTAATGTTCGTTCGACGGAGTTTCGCTTCATTTCTACTTTTCCGTTTTACGGTAGTACACAAACACACACAAAAAAACACTTGTGTATCAACTTCCTGTCCTTTGAATTTTCCCTATAGTATGTTTATATCTTAATATTAGCTCATTAAGTACTTAAAAAAAAAACTAATAGTACTAGTTGCTTTCAAAGTTGTTACAGTTATTTCTGGTGCTCGGAGTTCTGGGTTCAATTCCAAGTATAGAGGCATAGCAATGCTGGTATTGACACAGGTTGTGAAGAAATTGTGAGACAATTTAAGTTAAATATTGAAAGAGAGAAATCCCGGTTTCTGGGAAGATAGAAATAATGGGTGATGCACAAACTATATACTAAACAACCACTTGGCGTGACAGCCCATTTGAGGACCTGAGCCGCTCCAACGTCATCAGTCAGCCTAGCGATGAGCACGTCTTGCATTTACGTGACTCCCCAGTTTGCCTCACGACACTGTTGGACGCTGAAAATTGGGGAGCACCGTCCGGGAATTAGACTCAGGACCACGTGGACGGGAATTCAACACTGTAACCACTAGGCTATAGTGCCCCGCACAAACTATATACACAATATCTATTATAACTTGTTAAGAAAGGTTGTGGCAGGCCACATGTCGCATGTTCAACTAGATGATGCATGGTCATTGACTGCCTCAGGTCCCAATATTTCTGTCTTTCTAGATTGAAGTTTGCCGTCTCTTATTTGAAAATGAAATATTTCAGTTTAATGTCCCATGATTACAGTCTATCAATAGGCTAAAGGAGACGATGATTAAGGCAAGTGAATGATAATGGAAGAATTGGTGGAATGACAAAGTGGAAGGAAACGGGAGTACTTCGAGAAAACGCACGGACACGATGTTGTCCAGCACAAACTAATTTGTCTGGGATCGAGCCAGAGCTCTCACGCACCAGAAGCAAGAGCCACCGTGTCCCCATCTCTTTTATTTGAGATAGTTCTCCAATTGTTGTATGATGGTAGATTTAATACCAAAAATTGCGAGTTCAAACCAGAGAATTAACTTTAAACTATTCTCCCTTTGCATTCAAAGTGTGCGTGGTAATCATATGACAACACATGAAAAAATGAAATGAAATATTTCAGTTTAAAGACCCACGGTTATACCCTTTAGGATAAGGGAGACGAATTGGTGACGTACGAGTATATTCTTATAATTACAATCATAAAGATTTAGTTTCTTACTTTCATTTGTATTTCCATGTGTAGCAATATGTCCCCCTCCATTGTTGCAACTTTACTCACATACGGGGCAAGCTGTAACAAAAATTACGTGTTTGGACATTTTTAATTTTCCAGAAAAGTACGCGAATCTCAAAGTTTTCAAATTTTCAGTGCAAGTTGGAATGTATCCCGCCTTCACCTACAAAGCTTCGTTGACGTGTTGAAAACAAAAAAATTCACAATTTTTGAAGTTGAAAATTTTAAAATTGTTCCAACTACCATCTGCCTCCCCTACGCCTAACTACTTGAAATATAAACAAGGAATATATAAATTTTAAAAAATTTTCTTATGTCAATATCTACAATCTAATCAGAATGCATTCTTGAACATTTTTTTCTCCAGATGCAACAGACAAGATCCTGTCAGTTTTCCTTGCTTGCCATTGTATTGTACTTGATATATATATATATACAAAATTGAAAAAAAAAAAGAATTTGATTCTATAGTTTCGAAGACACCTTAACAGTTAACAATAAGAAATAAAAAAAATGGAAATAAAAGTTACAAAAAGATAACGAATAATTTCTCTTTAGGACACGACAAGAATGATGAAACCAAACCAATAAGGAGAATTTCGTAGTTATGGGTATCTATATAAGAATATACTATATTATATTAGTTTGTGTGAGTTAATGTGTGTGTGTGTGGATCAAGGATCTCTCCCCCGCACAAGGAGAAAAATGCATTTTCCTCTTCTTTTTCCGTACAAAGAGATTTTTCTGTTCGTCTGATGGTGTAAAAGATGCCGAAAACAGGTTTTATAGTTGTGGAATAGCTTTCTGTAACCCTCTTTCCCCCTTCTTCATCGTCCAGCTTCGCTTTCTGTAGTCTCTTTTTCAAGATATGGCGACTCATTAAGATTCAGAAGGCTAAGAAAAGAGAGGAAAAAAATCACAAGAGGAGAGAGAGAACCAAGAAAAAAGCAAGAAAAAATTAAAGTAGAAAAAAATACTCTGATACAGAAGAAAAAAGAGAGAAAAGGGCAGTCGCTATTGTGTGGAATTGAGTACATTTTGCTTACATAACTTTTATATAGAAAGGATTCTGATATGGGAAGCGAGCAGGGGGCGCTACGAAAGAGCATGAAGATTGTACTAAAGATGATGATGAAGATTCAAATATGGAAGGCTCCATTTTGCACCCGCTCTATTAGTAGTAAGAGTCGAGATACTGTACTGACGAAGGAGGAGCTAAGATCTGTCATTCAAAATACGTTTATCTTTCTTCTTCTTTTGTTACTTGGTGGGATTCCTCTGTCTTCTTTTTCAATGTGTAAGTAAAGTTGAGAGGTAGGAGAAGAATCCGGACTGAAATGGAGAATTTCATATGCCAATGTTGGTATAAAACTACACATTTTGTTCTACGTTTTCATTTTTCATTTTCCGAAGCTCTTACAGATAAATACATTAATGCTTTGCCTTCCGATGAAAATGCGCACGAAGGTTTGGTTCGAAGCAAATGTTACCTAGGAGACGAGACGAGACAAAAATTGTTTTCTCGTCTCGTTATGTAAATTTATGCCCTGATTTTTTTTTCAGAATTTCAACTGCGTAGTTGTATCACAGTCCTTCCGTATCGCGAGAGATCCACGAAGAGTGTGACATAACAACATTTAAACCGTATTTATTATTGAAGTAAGCCTATTATGTAATAATGACTTGCGTATTTTTATATTTGACAAATTCTCTCCATTGTGTTGGTACGTACTGTACCTCTGTCTAACAGACATTCATCGGTTTCAATTTTTCGTTTTTCCCTACATCAACTTATGAAGCTTGTTTCGTCTCGCTTTTATTCTTTCATTTTATCGATGCTAATACATGTATATTTTGAAATTAGAATTGCGCTCATGTTGTTCGCTGATTTTAGCACGGGAGAGAGGAAAGCAGGACAGAGAGAAAGGGGGTTTCTTTTCCACACACGATTATGGGATAAAAAGGTGTATATTGGGTGGCCTAGCTGCACGGCGTTAGCTGTCGCAATTTTTTTGATGCGAAGTTTCTAATCATTTTCTTAATTTAGAGTTACTGTACTGTGTAACATACTGTTACTAACATCAAAACAGTGTTGAGATTTAAGACTGGATAAAATAGTATTTTCCACGATATTGGTAAAATTTCTCGTCTCGTCTCGTCTCGTCTCGAAAACGAGATCAGAATTATCACATTTCTCGGCTCGAATTTAAACAGTCACTTCTCGTCTCCACTTTCACCTTCTGAGCTATACTACTCGCAAATTTTGACATATCTGGTTTGGAGTGGAAGGATCGAAGGCTCATAGGAATCTTTTTGTATGAACTATGATGAACCAACAAGAACTAAAGTAGGAGAAAGAAAGAGAGAGAAAGCGTAGTTAGAAAAAGGATCTGCACAGAAATATTGCCCTTCTCCATCATTATCGGTAGCTATTTAGAGGAAGTAGTTAAAGAAGTCCATGAAATGAAGACGAAACTTCGGATTATGGTAAGATCAGTGGCGTATTTAGGGGGGTGGCTTCCGGGCTTAAGCCTCCCCCCGAAATCTTACTTAGAATAGTAAAGTAAATGAAATATCTTGCAGAATTTTCACATTTCCAGGCAAAGTCCCCCCCGAAGGTTAACAAAGCCCCTCCCGAAACAAAATCGTAAATACGCCACTGGGTAAGATTATAATGAAATGAAATATTCAATTTTATATTTCATCTTTATGTCATGTAGGCTAAAGGAGACGGGTGATTAATGAAAGCGAATGATTATGTAAATGAAATTAAATGAAATCTTTTTTTAGCCAGGTGGAAAGTATGTCCGCACATTTTTGGTATTTTCAACATATGATAACCGTAGATATGGAGAAGAATAGAGAAATTAACTAGATGGAACGAAAATCAAGTGAGGAAGCATTAGAGCAAAGATTGACATTAAGACAATATTGATATTATTGAAACAAGAGATGAAAATAAACTAGTTAGGGCAATAGGTAAGAGCAAATTGAGTTGTTAGGAATGTGGTAGAAGGTAAGAGAGGAAAGGAAAGAAAAATACAATTGTTGATCGATATTGAGGAGGATAAATCTTGCGTTATTAGCAAAAAAAAAAAAAAAGAAAGAAAAGAAAAGAAAAAGAAAGAAAAAGAAAAAAAGAAATGAAAAAACATTTATAGTTGCTCACTGGTCGAGAATTGAGACAATCTCATCTGGAAAAGTTGTCACCAAAGCAATGAATGTCTCAACTCAGAAAGTGTATATGTTTGTATTAGAGGAGCTTCCTCTTTTTGTCTCGTGTTTTGTCCTATCTCACGAGCAAACTTAAGAGTCTTCATCCCGGCGAAATTAAAATACCGCTAATTTTACAGTAATTATGTGATATCTTCAAATAGATAAAAGATAATTGAGATATGGAACAAGAGCGCCCTAGACAATATTATTTTGCGTGAGGTACCGTTACTACAAGTCATCTAGTGGCTTTCCGTTTTCAGCCGTTTAGAAACGCGAAAATAAATGCCGATTTTCAAAATGGCTCGAAATCGAAAGCAGATAAGTGAGTCGTGATAAAGGTTTCTCATGTGAAATAATATTGTCTAGGGCGCTCTTGTTCCACATTTCGATTATCTTTTATCTATTTGAAGATATCACATAATTACTGTAAAATTAGCGGTATTTTAATTTCGCCGGGATGAAGACTCTTAAGAACTATTCTACCTGGATATTCTTGGGCCAAGTGATCTAGAACACAAAGGAATGATGAATGCAAGAGATAACAATGAAATGTAATGACCACTTGTAATCTTTAGACTAATTATACTAGTTGTTTTCTTCTAAACTTTTGGCTCGTTTGAAAATTGCCTGTAGCACGCTAGTGACATCTCTTGACGTCAAGTGGAAGGCAACCCAGTTAGCGACAGCTATTAGCCTGACTGTGATCTTTTTGGAATTAGCGCGACTGACAGATTAACATGTTTTGCGCTTATAATAAGAATTAAGAGTATCTACATGTTTTCGTTTAGGTGTTTAATGCAACCCGTAACTCTTACACGTTTTGCTGTTTTGCATATTAGCGTTACTGACAGACTGAGATGTTTTTGTATTATAACATAAATAGGATTGTCTACACAGATTATTTTCTTAAGGAGGATATGCTACAATATATATATATATATTTATTTTGAATTTAAAGTCACCAACCATCCTAGGACTCAGCACTTCAGTCGTGGCACGGTTCCACCAGAAAGCATATTATACAAGAATTCCCAGTAAATCATAGACTTTTTTCTTAGTGTAAGTGTAAGAAGTCTTATAAACGACGGTGTCCATCTCTCTGTCTCAGGGATACAAATAACCACTTACCCACTCGCCCGGGGCGAGTTTTTAATATCACTCTTAAAATACCGAAAGTAAGTAAATGACTCCTAATGTGGGCTAGTAGCTTTTTTCTTGGGCTAATAAAATTTAGTTGCTTATTTGCATCCCTGGTCTAATAACTGGTTATCAGAGCAAAAGCGTTGAGAAACAACGAGACGCGATGTTTTGGAATAAATATTGTGTCCCAAGAATAGGATAAATATCCTCCATTAACTCTCTACTGAAACCGGAAGTAGTACAAATCAACTATTTCCAGTTTGAACACTGATCACCGTAGAGTAAAAGTTGTAATAGATAAGATAGAGAGAGTTTTGTGGAATTTATTCAGAGACTCAAAAGAATATATATTTTATTTTCACCCCTCCTTATCTCTTTCTACTAAAACCGGAAGTGGTACAAATTCAGTACCACTTTTGAATTTCAATATTGATCTACTTAGGGCAAAAGACAGTAAAAGATCGTCAGCAATGATTGCCTGATATGGTTTCAGCGTACCACGAATAAGTATCATATCGACTTTTAATCCTATATTTAAACCGGAAGTGAAGGAAATTACGATTTCCGGTGTCATTAGTGATTGCCATAATGAAATAACGATAATAGATAGCGAGAAACAGTTTTTACATGTAAGTTCAATGTCGTAAGAATAGGTTCCACTTCATTCCTCTATATTTGCAAAAGAAAGTAGTAGAAATTTAATACCACTTCTGGTTTTGGTTTGTGCGTTTGGTTCGCGTGGTCCCGGGTTCGATTCACGATGAGAGAGCACAAAAATCTAATATTACGATCATTCACTTTCATTAACCATCTGTCTACTTTAGCCTAAAGAGTATAACCGTGGAACTTTAAACTAAAAAGAAAAAATAATTTCATTTCAATTTTTCAGTTCCAGTTTTAATATTGTTCTACATAAAGCTAAAGCCGTAATGGTTATCGAGAAACGAGTTGTTGTTACGTATTCAACGTTCCGAGGAGAAGTTTAGTGTCGACTTTTATTCCTGTATTCAAACTAGAAATGCTATTGGTGGTGTAAATTTTTGATTTCCGATTTTAAGACAAATCGTTTTAGGATAATAATAATAATTATAATAATAATAATAATAATAATAATAATAATAATAATAATAATAATAATAATAATAATAATAATAATAATAATAATAATAATAATAATAATAATACGAGGTTGGCAGCGAGAAGTGATTTCTTAAATATGCATTCAATAATACAAGAACAGCTTCCATTTCCGATTTCATTCCTCTGTTGCAAACCGGATGTTATATACGAGGCTTATTTTATAAGTAAGGTTCGATTGTCAATAGAAAACAAAACTAGTTGAGATAGCTATAAGTTTTTGCTTATTTCCTCTGTGTACATTAAACCACTTTTCCAAATAGTTACGATGTTTATTTAAACATTTATCGTAGCATTGGGCAATTTTTTAATGCCAGAAATCACCCGCCTAAGACTGAAGCCAATCTTCAATTGCTGTTATCACTGCGACTCTTTGCTACATTTGTTGTTTCTCTCCAAATGCGCACGCGTGCTGTCTCCCAGCATGTTTTGAGCATGAAGCGATAGTCGCGACGCGACACCAGTTGCAGTCACAGCGTCAGTGTGTATGGTTCAGTGTGGGCAGTTGAAATACGGTGGCTCAAAAGTAGGTATACAGTCCGGTAGTGATCAACTCATTGCTTTCTATGTAATTTCATATTGTTATCCATCAGGTAGACTTAGTTTCTTTATTATTTGTTCTTAATATCTGTTTACTTATATCTTAAACTCGGAACAGCCAAAGTAAGTAGACCTATAAGCTGGAATGTTATACTTGATCAATGCAGGGGTGTATACCTACTTTTGGGCCACCTATATTTCGTCAAATTGAGTATCCTGCCAGGTGTGAAATAAGGTCTGGGATTCGAGTTAATCAAATCTTTTGGATGAGGGTTTCTAGACCACCCACCGTACAGTCCGGATCTTGCACCGAACGATTATCATCTGTTTCCTTACCTGAAGCAGTTTCTCAGCGGTAAGCGGTTTGACACCGGCAAGGAAGTGAAAACAATGGTTGAAGTTTGACTTCGGTCACAAGGAAGTGATTCCTACGACGTGGGCATACAAAAACTTGTAGAACTCTGTGATGAATGTTTAAACAAACATGACAACTATGTAGGAAAGTAGTTTAATGTGTACAGAGAAAATAACTATAAAATGTATAGCACCATCTTCAGGAGTTTTGTTTCTATTGACAATTGGACTTTACTTTTAAAAATAGCTCTCATAAATCTACTATTACTTTCTGAGTGTAACATTGACTTCTATGAAGCGGAAATGGACTCAAGATCCCAAGAATCGACTTCATCTCAACTCTCATGGTTCTACTGAAACCGGAAGTAGTAAACGCTAGTACAATTTCCGGTTTCAATATTGATTATCTTCTGATAGTAATAATTGTGAGAAATAGCGAGAACCTGTTTTTAATAATGAGTTCAGCGTTCAAAGAACAACTTCTCTCTCTGGCCTTCGAAGTTATAGAAGTACTTCGATATTACATCTGCAAAGTTTTGGAAGCCTATCGTAATTTCACAAAATGAAACGAAACTCACAATGTCAAACGATACTCACTTGTTTAAAATAACATTTCAAACAATGTCAAACGAAACTCACTTGTTTAAAATAACATTTCGTACAATGTCAAACAAAACTCACTTGTTTAAATTAACATTTTGTACAATATTAAACGAAACTCACTTGTTTAAAAGAACATTTTGTACAATATTAAACGAAACTCATTTGTTTAAAAGAACATTTCGTACAATGTCATATGAAACTCACTTGTTTAAAAGAACATTTCGTACAACGTCAAACGATGCTTACTTGTTTAAAATAACATTTCGTATAATATGAAACGAAACTCACTTGTTTAAAATAACATTTCGCACAATGTCAAAAAGAAACTCACTTGTTTATAATAACATTTCGTACAATGTCAAATGAAATTCACTTGTTTAAAATAACATTTTGTATAATGTCAAACGAAACTCACTTGTTTAATACGACATTTGTACAATATTAAACGAAACTCACTTGTTTAAAAGAACATTTCGTACAATGTCATATGAAACTCACTTGTTTAAAATAACATTTAGTACAACGTCAAACGATGCTTACTTGTTTAAAATAACATTTCGTACAATATGAAACGAAACTCACTTGTTTAAAATAACATTTCGTACAATGTCAAAAAGAAACTCACTTGTTTAAAAGAACATTTCGTACAACGTCAAACGATGCTTACTTGTTTAAAATAATATTTCGTATAATATGAAACGAAACTCACTTGTTTAAAATAACATTTCGTACAATGTCAAACGAAACTCACTTGTTTAAAATTACATTTCTTACAGTGTCTACAATCATTTCTTGAGGGGGTAGGAGAGAAAGAAGGAGGAACTAAGATTTTTGGATTTGAGTTAGTTTAGCGTCGGGGGTATATCTTTCAGCAGCAAGGGTATATGAGACGTAGACCTACCGCTGAACATGGGATCTAAACTACATGAACTCCTTCCTGGAGTCGATCTCGGGTCTTCTGCGCCAAAGCATGTGCGCTATCAGCATAGCCACGAAGGAGCTCGAGAAACTAAGAGAAAAGAAAAAAATATTTCTAGATACATTTTATAAGAAGAAATATTGAAGTATAAAATCTGGTATCTGAGATAAATTTTGGTAAGCAAAAATTTAGTCCTTGGAAAAGAGGAAGCACCTTAAAAGACTAAAAGAAGGAGAGCACTAGGTGGGCAAAGAAAATATATACACGTACGAGAAAAAAATATAGCATGACAGTAGCTTATTATCCAGCCAGCCCATAAATTAAATTTTTTGTGTAAAAATTAACTTACAAACCATAATTAATCGTCGTATTACTATAGATCAGCGTCTCAAGGTGTATACATTGTTAATGTTTACGAGTATAAATACATTTTGCTACTATCCCTTTAAAATCCCTTCAAATCATAAATGAAGGGTAGAAAAAGAATCTGATTACATATTCATAAAACAGTCGTTTTTTTTCTTTTTTTACCTTCTGGCAGAAACGAGTAAGAAGATAATAATAACAAAAAGAAAATGAAAAAGAAATAGTCTGTGAGAATCTTCTTGTTTGTGGTCAAGAATAACCCTTCATGTTGGCCACAATTTATAGGAAAATAAATTATATGTGTACGTATATATATATAATGTACTGGATATATATCCGTACATGTGTGGTAGCGTGTCTTTATGAATGTATGTATTATGAATACTATGAAGCTTATGTAAGGGGGGAAATGATGGAACTAGGTAACATATAAAAATTCAACCTGTTAAATGTTATACAGCAAAGATTTGTAAGCAAGAAGTATTATTTTCTTCTTCTTCTTCTTTTTTGACTTATCCATATCTAGTATACCGCTGGGTAAAACAATTATTTTGGGCGCGTCCTCTTTCCAAAAATACCCCACAAGATTGTTGCCAAAAAGAGAAATAATTTTTTTTTTTTTTAAGGATGAAAAATAACCGGAAGAATAAATTATGAAAAAGAAGAAGTTGATTCAAAATCTCATTAACTGGCTCATGTTCTTGTTCTACAGTAATCAATGAGTGTTAGTATCTTATGAATGAACTTAATAGTTTATCCATATGCGTAATTTGTGTACGAACATGGTAGTGTTATGACAATCAAACTTATTTAGTGTCACATAACACATTGTAAAATATAAAACTTAATAATATCAAAATAAGCAATCACAAATATTCGGTGGAAAAAAATGTATACCCACTTTAACGAATTAAAACTTTCGTTTATTGCATGTTTATGTCAAACTTAATTTTACATCACAAGTTTAATTCATATTACAACAAAGAACAATGAACGTTTCTTGCACCTGTACAGTTAGTGAAAATGATCAAACTGGTTGTCGTTAGCTAGAATCATAGCAGAAGAAGCAGGACTTGAAGATTTGTACTGTATCGATTCTTAGATTTATTAATTGAGATATAGATTGATTTTAATTGTTTTGGTAGTATAGTAGTGGTTTTACATTTTGATTGTAAATTAAGATTTCAAATGTCTATAAATGAAATTCAAATTGACGTACATTTATTAGATCACAAATTGACTTATTAACAAGACATATCATTACAAATGTTGCAGACATATTCAAAATATAAACTAGTAAATAAATAATTCATATAATTAGTTATTTTGATTATTTAGTGCACTAAAAGAATGTCTGCTGTCTTAAAGTCAATTAAAGATTTACTTTTATAGAATTTCCAAGATCCGAAGGATCTGAAATTTAGTAGGCCTATCAGGAGACCTCCATGAGAACACTTTTAAATACATTCTCATACAAGACAAAATTCAACTAAAAAGAGGTTAACTTACATATAAGTCTTCGTCCTAAGTGAATTCTCATTTCTCGGTGGTAACGATTTAAGCGAGTCGTCCTTCCGTCTTCTTTCGAATGCCCACCGCAAAATTTTGGGAAGTATTTATATGTATCAGATAATTACTTTCTCTGTCTTCAAATACATAAACAACTAGGACGTCACACATCCTTGAAGACTATTTTGGAGTTGTTTATGCATTTGAGTGTCTATATTTCAACAATAAACTATGTTTATAGTTCTTTCAGTTCCTGTACATACTCATACGAAAGTTTGTGGACTTTAATTTATACAATAAAAAAATTAATATTTCACAGATATAGACGTTAGTCAATACATAGCGTTAGTCAATACAGTACCATCTGGGCAGGATTTACGGAAGTACAACCCTATGTAGGTGCAGGGAACGGCAATTTTTTGTGACTCCACATATTTTAAGAGTGCCAATTTCATAATATTCATTTCATAAACTAAAAGGACTCTCTGCTTTCTAACATTGTAAAATAATTCTTACTTGTTTGCCATGTATATATCGTATATAAAGCAATCTATACCAATCTGTACATTTCATTTTAGACAGTTACAATAACCTCCATTGCATATAGTATTAAACTTATAAAACAAAAACTTTGTTCTATTTAAAAAATAGAAGCAACAATTTGGAAGTTTCGGTTGAAATAGAGGGAAGTCTTATTTCATAGTTCAGCTATTATTGCAAGTGAGCAAACGGAACATATAGGTGGATGGGATCTGGGCCTGTAAGAGGGCGGCAAGTTTGACTGTGCACATGAACAGCAGATATCCTAAATCCGGCCCTGTAGTAGCAGGTGACCCCGTATAGCTTACCGAACCACTCCAAAAAGAAGTCAGAACTGTGATCAAATGTCCGCAGAAGGAAGTCATGAAAAAAAAAAAAAAAAAACACGATATGTTCAATATAGTTTAGTGAGAACTCTCCTTGCTATTTCACTGTAGAGAAATGGGCTGCAGGATTCAAGTGGGGCAAGGGGAACATAAAAGGTGAATCACGCTCGGTATGCTTGAAGTCAGGTGTCACGGATCACCAATTGAAGGCAATTTACAGGATGGCTATGAAAGATAGATAAGTCGTTTTTAAACACATTGCAGATATCTTAAAGCCTCTCCATACTATTTTGACTGACTTCTTAATGACGAGCCAGTTTTATGCAAGATCGATCAATCTCCAGCTTCAACTCTCACCCAACTTCCTAACACTGGATCAAAAATTTGAAGAGATTTCAGACAGCGAAGATACTCTTGAACCATTCTCAGACAAATTCAGAAATCTTTATCTACCCATAGCTCACCACATTGTGATCTCAAATCAAAGATGCAGAGCAAGCAGCGGAAATACGCAGGTTCTCCGCGTCTCAACATCTTTAAGCACACAGCATCGAGTGGCAAAGTGATAGCATCGCTGTTTTGGAACAGTAAGGGAATGATAATGATTAATTTGGTGTAAAAATGTCAAACCCGCTAATGGAAATTACCACGCGTTAGAACCACGTCTTCTTGAGGAAACTGTCAAGGAGAATCATAAAGAAAACTTCGGAGAAAGCGTGCTACTGCTGCAAGACAACGTCCCTGCCCATTAAGCACATTATGCAGTGGGGCAGGGATGAACTATCATGCTCCCAGCACAAGTGTGCTCATGTCCATATAGTATGCATAGGGCTTAGGACTTAAAAGTTACATTTCTGGGCTTTCGGCATCTATTGCCATTTAGCCTGTTATGTATGATGGATGATGTCCCTCGGCAGCACACTATTCGGAGAAAGAGAAGGAAGATAGGATTGGGGAAAGAAGGAAGCGGCCTGAGACCTATAAGTTAGGTACCAGCCCGGCATTTGCCTGGTGTGAATGAGGAAAACCCAGAAAAACCCCCATACAGAATGGTTTCCTGAAAAAGGCTTTTACACATTTTCGACCGATTTCCCCCACCGGGAATCGAACTCGGGACCTCTTGCAGGCCCCGACGAGGCTAGGGCGTTAGCGACTACACTACGCGGGGCGACCATATAGTATGCTATACTATGCCTATGCCCATATGAATCATTAGTTGCAGGAAACAGCTTTGTTGGTATTATCGCAATCACATAAATGTAAATTTACTCATAAGAATCTTACTTAACTTATCCAAGAATGGATAAGAGTTAATATTGTGGAAGCAGTTATTTAATGCTGGTGTTTTTGGTAGGTATACGCTCGACCGTTTTGAAAAATATGATGTATATCCTCCTTCCCCGTATACGGTTAAGTATACGATGAACTTTAAAAATATTAGGTAGATGTACATCACATACTGTACTCCCGTATAAGCCCAGTTACATCCCTGAGTGGATGAAATGACATAGGGAAATGTAAGTTAGATACATCTTATTGTAGAGCTCATCCGTGGCTAAGCGGTTAGCGTACGCCCCTTTGACGTGGGAGACCCGGATTCGATCCCCACCGGGAGCTCATGTGATTCCACATTAATCAGTAGGTCCCCGTCTCATATAGCCTTGCTGTTGAAAGGAACGTTAAACTCAAAATCAAATCAACTCAACTTCTTATTGTAGAATCTGAAACTGATAAAATGATAATAATGTAAGGAAAATCACTTACGAACATGGAATGAAAATAAAAATAATATAAATAAAATTAATTTTAGTAAATCATTTAACTTAGTAATGATGGCGGAAGAAAGTAGAGTGAGTAACCTTTTCAGGTAATTAGGAGCAATTATTAATGGAAATCTCATATGTGATAGAAAATTAAAAATAATGATGGGAATGAAAAACACTTAGGAAGAAGTAAGCATTTAGGAATGTGGGGTATTAAATGAAAAGAATTGGGGGACAAAAAGGAAAAAAAAAACTTCTATCAAACGTTCCTGTAGGTTTTTGCACAGCATAGTAAATTCCCGATTTACCTAAGTAATATGTCCCGACACAAATTTTTACGTAACTGGAATTTTTACGTAAGACGAATTCAAAAATTTCTTAGGTGTAACTTCGTAAGAACTCTAATATTCATTAATATTATAGTATAATGTATTTAAAGAGTATTATTTTATATACGAAAAGTCGTGCAACAGTATTTACTCAGTTATGAACTATAAAATTATAAAAAAAAATATAGGTTATACATGGGCCACTTGGACGGCAAGTGGCATCAGTCGAAAAAAATGAAAAAATGAACTAATGTCTTCATTCACTTCTACAGATGCGTATCTTTTTAAAAAGATTTTTTTCTACACAGTAAATTATAAGACCATAAACTCCATAGGTATGATCTTGGTTGCCAACATAAAATATAATACAGTCTATAATTTATTAAACTATATTTTACTATATCATTGTATACTGGAATGGATATCCAAGTCACAAATACGTCCATAGATATAATTTTCGAAATGTCGCGTTAGTAAGAATTCGCGAGAGGACACAATATTCATGAGGCCACTTGATGCAAGTTTAGAACAGTATCTGATATTGAAAAAATTAGGAAAGAAACTTGTTCAAGCATTATTTGAAATAACAGTATTAAGGATGCTATATTAATGTAGGATCGTAATTGATATAGGACTTACGAGAGTTCTATTTTATTTATTTAGTTATTTATTTCTCAGAATGAAGAAATTGAAGGGAAAACCGTACGACATTACAATAGGGCATGTCTCGAATATCGACTCGAATTCGAGCCGAAATTCGAGTTGAGGAGACACACTTTATAAAATTCGAGACGAGTCGAGACAAACGTATTTCTCGACTCAACTTTTCGAGTGGAGACACGAGTCGAGTTCAGACTGCTCGTAAAAATCTCGACTCGACTCGAATGTCTCGAAAATCTTTCTATAGTTTTTAACATTATTTTTAAGAAAATATCCACTCAGAAACAGCCTTGGAACCAATTCCAGCATTTATTATTTTAGAAAGGTACAGAACGCATAAACTTAATAGTTAATCTTTCGAGATCAAGATTAAATTTTTAGCTCTAGGATGTGATGGAGTGGTTCGAGGAACACAGGGGCGAGTTCCAAGCGATATGCTTGCCCCACGACTCGCCGGATCTGAACCCCCCCCCTACCCGAAATTTACAGAAATTAGGTGACCTGTGTGTGCACATGTGGTGCCAACTCTTCAGTGACCTACCAAGGATCATTGTGTTCATGCCAAGACTCGTCGCCGTTGTTATCCGTGCCAAAGGTGGACATACTGACAATTTGGTAGGTAGTCATAATGTTCTGGCTGATATGTGCGTATATTTTAACTCGTATATTTTGTCTCGACTCGAATTTCGAGATGTCTCGTCTCGAATTCGAGTCGAGTCGAGACAGAAACTGTCGAGTCGGAATGGAAACATATTTTCAAGTCTAGACACGAGTCGAGACAACATTTTCTCGAGACGACTTGAGACAGGCTTAAATCTCGACTCGTGAGCATTCCTACATAGCAACTTCGAAGTTGAACTTGGAGGGATGGTAAAATATTTATAATGATGATTATGATATTGGTGATCACATACATTTTGGCTTGGGCTAGCTTTCTGATAAAGATAACCTATTAAACAATAATCATAAATACCGTTGTCCATGAGACGAGTAGTACTTTTTAAATTCAAGGCGAAACAAGAAACATGACAATTTGGTCTGAAATGCTGTTTTATTGTTACATGAATCATACTATAAAAACTAAAATTGATAACTTGATTGTACGGACATAATAGTGAGCATTTATCACCGCTTGAAGATACAATAAATCATTATACAATTTTTCCAACGTATCAGCATCGCCATCCAGCGCGGGAATGTGTCATCGATCTTAGGCACATTACCTCCTGGTAAAGAACTGGACGAGATTTTTCTTCTATAATACGCAATAAGACGGAAGGAGACATATCCGAGGAGGCTGACAACCACTTTGACTATGTTCATGAAGAATGTTTTGAATCCAGTTTGGATAAATATACATTGTTGGAAGTCATGGCTAATACCGGTAAATTTGGGAGTGGTAGCAACTTTATCTACAGATCATTCAATTGTTTATTTAATCTGTTATTAACGCTTGGAATTGTTTTAAATACATTGAAAAATTTTTCTCTACTATATATACATATATATATATATATATATATATATATATATATATATATATATATATATATATATATATATATATATATATATATATATATATATATATATATATATATATATATATATATATATATATGTGTGTGTGTGTGTGTGTGTGTGTGTCACCAATTAATATTGCACATTCATAATCATCTTAATGGATTTATGGGAAAATGATTGAAGAAATTTCAATAAATTTACTCCAATAATAAATATGGGTTAAATTCACACTTTTCTGGATCTCTAAGAACGCGGGAGAATTTTATTCTGATAATTTCTAGATGAAATTAAGAGTAAACTAGGGCATGAATTTTGCGCTAGACTATAAGAATTTAGGAAACGAGACTAGCTAGATTTCTACAAAATTTAAGAGACAACACGAGACAAGAAAACTTTATTTGTCATATCAATTAAGAAGGCACAGATTATTGAAATATCATGAATTGCAAAATTATTTTTCATTCTAAAGGCGTCAGATTCTTTTTTCTTTTCAACCACAATTAGCTAATATTTGTACTCAACTAACTTCCAATTAAACATTGAGATTTTGTTTTACTGATTCCAATATGTACTCTATAGAGCAGAAACATGGACATTGCGCAAAAGCGATTGAAAACATTGGTGGCTTTCGAAATGTGAACACGAAGATAAAAGGAGGGAATTAGCTCGGTTGAATGGAAAGCGAAAGAGAAGGTGTGAGAAATAGTAGGTGGAAAAAGAAGAATTTTAGACGTAATTAAGAGGAGGAAGAGAAACTGGTTGGGACATTAGCTGAGGAGGAACTGTATTGTGAGGGACGTGCTTGGAGGTATGGTAAAAGGAAAGAGAGGAAAGGGTGAAGGAGGTAGTAGTTGAAGGAAGGTATTAAAGCAGAAAATTGCTACGTCAAGACGAAGAGACTAGTGAGGACCAAATCAAAGCTTCTCAGTTGCAGTAAGTGACCTGCCAATAATGGCAGAATAGCTATAATAATGATGATGATAATGATATGTTAAGCAATATTGGCCTAACGAGAGAGAGAAAAATGAAAATAATGATTATAATCAAACCTCTTAATATTTTAGAATAATTTGAGTGAAAACAGAAAACAACTCAACTGTTAATGTCTTTTGTGTAAACTCAACTTATATAAATATTTTTGACCTATATTATTTATAGAAATACAAAATAACGGCATCAAACTCTAAGTTATGTGAAATAACTGTGAAATAATAATAATAAACTGTGAAATAATGTGTGAAATAATTGTGAATAATAAAATATGTGAAATAACTTCTTACTGTATGTGAAATAACTGTACAAAATCACTCTCATTTGTGAATATAGATTATTTATTGTTGTATAATATTACCGCTCAATCCTTGATACCTAAGGAGGATAAAAGTTGTATTGATAAACAATTATTCAACGTATAAGCATCCGCCCATGAAATCAAACTTGTGATCACATGCACTAAGTTTTTGTCAATGTCATGAAAATGTTATTTCGATATTAATTTTATGATCACATTAAACATTTCCAACGGATGCTTGAGCCTCGGAGCCAAGGCCATACCCATGTAGTCGACACCTATAATGTACGGAATTACCGATGTTCAATACTACATTTCTCTTTAGTTTTAGAAGAACATCACTAATATGTTTTGAAATTAAATGAAATATCTAGTTTAACGTCCCACGATTATGCACCGAGGCTAAGGGAGAAGGTGATGATGAGAAATGAATGAAATGGTGAAATGCAGAAAGTTGGAGGAAACGGGCAAACCCCGAGAAAACCCACGCATACCGTGTTCGTCCGCCCAAAAAATTCACATGGCACAACTTGGGATCGAGTCAGGAACCCCATGCACTAGAGGTGAACGCTCTACCACTATTTTAACCTTTTTATTATCATTGAACATTTACATACAGGCACAAGGAAGTCATTAAAATATAAGACACATGGGTAAACAACTGCCACTGAGCCACCGTGGCCATAACATGTTTTAGTTTACTTTTCGATAATCCGTTTCTTGTAGACACAACTATTCTTTGTATGTTTTTCCAAAATCCAATCATGGGCCATCATAAATTAATTAAGTGATGACCAAAGTAAATCAGACACTGAAGTTCTTATACCTTCTAACAATTCATAGAATTATGCTCTCGGTTGTCTTCTAAACACCGCACTAGTACTTATGCAAGACTCTTGCGCAAGAGTCTTGGTCTTGCACCCCTTGGTCTTGGTCTTAGTCTTGCATCGGGATTCTTGGTCTTGGTCTTGCATGCAAGACTTTTGCAAAAATTGCAAGAGCAAGACTCTTGCGCTCATCACTACTGGTCAGCCTGCAAACGAACTTACGCCGGATAGCGTACAGAAAGTGAAGGAACGTTTGGCCCAGGATCGTCATGAGAGGAAGTAGGAATTCTTAGTGAGACGGCTCACCTCATAGTAACCCAGGATTTAAGTAGACGCAAGCTTTGCTCCCGACTTGTGCCACACACTTTGACGCCGAAACAAATGCAAATTTCGTTTGACGCTTGTGGAGGCCTCATCGACATGGTGAATCGAAACCCAAATTTCCTGAAAACCATCGTCACGAGCGACGAGATCTGGTACCTGAGCTACGACTCCGAACGCAAACATGAAAGTATGGAGTGGTGGGGTTCAGGGTCGCCGAAAAGCAACATACTGACAGATCCCGCATCAAGACAATGCTCGTGGTGTTCTTCGACTCTGAAGGTTTGATCCATAAAGAAATTCCTCCCTGAGGGCATCAAGTTAAATGCTCCTACCTATGTGGAAATATTGAAACATCTGCTGCAACAGATCAAGCGGGTACTCCCCCAGTACACCAAGCAAGGTGATTGAATCCTGCTCCACGACAATGTTCGGCCACACATTGTGTTTCTGGTGTAGTAGTTCCTAGCCAACAGGGGACTTGTGTCACTCAATCACCAACCCTACTCCTCAGATTATCTAGAGGTTTTTCTTACATTTCGGACATCCAAAGTAATGCTAGGACTCGACTGAAGACCGTGCCTAAAAACCAGCACGCTATAGTCCTCGTTACCCGAATTGGCGTGTGGCATCAGCCAATAAGCTGGCAGTGCGCTGTTACTAAACCTTCAGGGAGGAATCTAATAATTCATATTTGATTTTGTTCTTATTTGTGGACAATTATGGATTCGCGGCCTATAGACGACGCGGACTATAGGAGTTTCCAGGACGGGAGTACATTACCATCAACGAGATTACGTCGAAGGACAGTAGCTGCTGTTTCAGGTAAGATAACAATCCATTCAAAACATAGACACATTCATCGAACTTTCTGGACAGAGGTTGTATGTAGCATAGTTTGGAAAACTAAAAATGCGAATCACGTCAAGAAATACTATGCAAGCTTCTTGTTGATAAAGGATTAACATACCCCATTAATATCACTAAATGGAAGTAGCTCTATCCAAACTATCTTTCGTACGAACACCTGCATGTATGTTCTGCGAAACACAAAGAAATTTTGCAATAACTCATGGCTTTTCTACATTTAAAGTACCAAGTGAAATTTATTTCAAAACCATAAAAACAATTCGAACTGGATTATCAAATATATACAATTGAATACATTCTTATTTATAATATTGTTAGAAACCTGAAAAAAAATATGAACAATTGATGTCAGATTTCGTTGATGTAGAATGCTGCTTGCACAATGTTAGAAAATTTTTATTACATTACCTCAGCTGGCAATGGAAGGTCTATTTACATATAAGAATTTCTAGAAGCACCTTTTTTTAACCTCCATTTCTCTCTAAATTATTCTGTTAAGAATTTATAGTCTGTCAAAGGAAAAGAAATTCTAGCGTAACCACGCCATTCATACATGTAAATTCTATGCATAAAAGAGGATTTTAAGCATGCACTTCAACGTATTACATGCAATTTTATGATGCATTAAATGTTTCTTCAGTCATACTAGCGATCCTGATATGGACGCATTAATCAATTTCATTGCTGCTATAATCTTTTTCATTTTTTTTTAAAAAAAAAGAAAGAGGTAAAAATGAATGTTGTTGCAGATGCTCAGAAACTGCGAAGTTAATCTTTTGAAACTTGTGTAATTATTGTAAGAATAATAATAAAAATTTGACAACGAAGAAGAAGATAAAAAAGAAATATTTTCTGCAATAATTTTACAAGAATGAAACATGTATAAGACCGAAAATGGAAATGTTAAGCTCACTTTAATATGTTTCAGTTTTCACCAAAAAACTTACTGAAAACGTAAAATACAAATAGACAATTATTCGTGAAACATGAAAAGCGACTTTACGTTTGTTTATAAATACCATAAAACCAAGTGAACAAAAACTAAATCTGGACTCGAACAACCTTTTCGACAAATATAACAACTGACGAATTCTGAATACTATGTGATCAAAAGTATTCGGACACCCCCCAAAACATATTTTCATATTAGGTGCATTGTACTGCCACCTACTGCCAGGTACTCATTATCAGCGACCTCGATAATTAATTAGACATCGTGAGAAAGCAGAACGGACCGCTCCGCGGAACTCACGGACTTCGAACGTGGTCAGGTGATTGGGTGTCACTTGTGTCAGAAGTCTGTTCACGAGATTTCCACACTCCTAAACATCACTAGGTCCACTGTGTCTGATGTGATAGTAAAATGGAAACGTGAAGGGACATGTACAGCACAAAAGCGTACAGGCCGTTCTCGTCTGTTGACTAACAGAGACCGCCAACAGTTGAAGAGGATCGTAAGGTGTAATAGGCAGACATCTATCCAGACCATAACACAGGAATTCCAAACTGCATCAGGATCCACTCCAAGTACTATGACAGTTAGGCATGAGGTGAGGAAACTTGGATTTCATGGTCGAGCGGCTGCTCATAAGCCACACATCACACAGGTAACGCCAAATGACGCCTCGCTTGGTGTAAGGAGCGTAAACATTGGACGATTGAACAGTGGAAAAACGTTGTGTGGAGTGACGAATCACGGTACACAATGTGGCGATCCGATGGCAGGGTGTGGGTATGTCGAATGCCCGGTGAACGTAATCTGTCAGCGTGTGTAGTGCCAATACTAAAATTCGGAGGTGGTGGTGTCATGGTGCGGTCGTGTTTTTCTTGGAGAGGGCTTGCACCCCTTGTTGTTTTGCGTAGCACGCTCACAGCGCAGGCCTACAGTGAGGTTTTAAGCACCTTCTTGCTTCCCACTGTTGAAGAGCAATTCGTGGATGGTGATTGCATCTTTCAACACGATTGAGCACCTGTTCATACTGCACGGCCTGTGGCGGAGTGGTTACACGACCATAACATCCCTGTAATGGACTGGCCTGCACAGAGTTCTGACTTGAATTCTGTAGAACACCTTTGGGATGTTTTGGAGCGCCGATTTCGTGCCAGGCCTCGCCGACCTACATCGATACCTCTCCTCAGTTCAGCACTCCGTGAAGAATGGGCTGCTATTCCCCAAGAAATCTTCCAGCACCTGATTGAAAGTATACCTGCGAGAGTGGAAGCTGTCATCAAGGCTAATGGTGGGCCAAAACCATATTGAATTCCAGCAGTACCGATGGAGGGTGCCACGAACTTGTAAGTCATTTTCAGCCAGGTGTCCGGATACTTATGATCACATAGTATATGTACCTTTGCTCATGGGGCGTTGAGAAGGCTTTTCTTTTATTATTCCCCTTCTCTTAGCGTGGTAGCAAAGCAGTATATATAAGATCAATTCAATTAATAACCGGAAAAATTTTATGCAAAATACAAAACTTCGACAAAATTTGTGCTTCTTTGTTATATCTTGGTGCTGTCCTAAAATTATCAGATGGTTCTAGCACGGCTGCCTGGCTGCCTTTCTAGAACCACCATTGCGACTGAAAAGTGGTTTTATTACGGCAACATGTCGGGAGGAAGGTGGGTAGCCAAGTACATGGTGGCATGTAGTAATGTGGCCCCGACATGATGGTTCAGAGGGTGGTATCATTATAACTTTCACCAACATCCCGACGGCGGGCGTCGCTGCTGGGCTCATTATAACAGCTAGGACCCGGATGCTGAGACGACAACGAATTCCTTAAGGGGACAGCTCCCAACTTCAATATTAGTTCCTAGATAGTAATGATTGTAAGAGATAGCGGGAAACTTTTTCATATGCAACACGCTTTCATTCCTGATGCAACCATAACTTCTAGATATACTTCTTAATGATTCAGCATTAAATGCAAATAGTTTAGAGATCTACCATAGGTACAGGCCTGTAGCCAGCCCAAAAATGTAGGGGGGGCCGGCTGAAGTTAGAGGGGGCCCGATCCAACCATAGTATAGTTCATCACCGTATTATAGTTCATTTGCAAGCCTGCCGTGAAAAGTTTAGGGGGCCAGCGAAAATTTAGGGGGGTCGGACCCCCCTAGACCCCCTCTGGATACGGGATAGGTACACAAGGTGAAACGAAAATCATTTGAATACCACTGAAAATCATTTTGTATTATTTAAAATTGTTATACAGCAATAACCTTCATTTAAATTGAAAATTTGTGTTAAAAAATTTTCATACCTCGAATTTATTTTTTTAAAAGATTAACAATGACAAATCTTTTCTTTAAAAAAAACAATCAAATTGTTGCTAAGAGTTGTTTTTTTCTTCGTGTGGCAAAATTCAGTGAGTGTATTCAGGTAAGTATTTTATTCCCATATTTCCCCAATTTTTTTTTTCTAGTGGCGTTGAGGTTAAAAACGTTACTAGGAATGAGGGTACAGCATATATACAAGAACTAGCATGAATGTTAAATCAATATGCTAGTTTGTAACTTGGCTGTTAAGATTACTTAGAGGCAACGGAGGGAAGGGGAACAGCGCCCTGGAATAAATCCCTCTATGAAAAGGAAACTTCGACGGTTGTTTACCTTAATGGTATCTTCCTCAGGTTCCTTTCCTCTTTGTAATTTGCAGGCCATGGGCGCTGAGGGCCTATACACAATCAATTGGCATCTTTTCAGGCCCGGCAAATTCCCGAAAAATGCCTGGATGTTTATGCAAATGTAACAGTTATCTTCATATTTCTCTAACATTAGTATTTTAAAACATGTGGATACTATTTAAGAGCACTGAATTATTATTATTATTATTATTATTATTATTATTATTATTATTATTATTATTATTATTATTATTATTATTATTATTATTATTATTATTATTATGTTAAAAATCCGAAGTTGGAGCAAAGCAGCTATTTTTTATTTGTTTTGTTTTGTTTTATGCAATTTATTCTTTCAGCAACTTCTGATCTTCATAGATTCATGCCATCCATAATGTACTAAATCGAAAGTATACATTTCTGAATTTTAAAAGAAGTTTTGGATATAGTATACATGAAGCTGCATCAGTTTCCGAAGGAGCAGGACGCTTATACTTTTAGGGATTATTCATTGAGTATGTACGAACTTACAAAGGGGGTAACAAAGCAACTTTTATTTACTTATAGACTGATACGAAAATAAAAAAGAACGTACCTGTACTTTATATCTGCATGTGTAGTGCCCTTGTACTTTATCTATGACTATGTGTGTAGTGGGGGGGGGGGGAATTTAATGCATATCGCATGTCTTGTGCACATGGATACTTCTTACTATTCCACTACTTAGAAAATTTATGGTATTTCATGTAGAAGTGGTAATAGAAAGAAGAAATGCAGTCCAGGGTGTTCTCATGTATACTATTAACGAAGTTTTTTGTTTGAAACTTTGTTTCCTTTTGTCACAGCCAGCGGCGCAAATCTGTCTTCAACATTGGGGGGGGGGGGTATAAGTTCGTTCCCATTTTCTTTTAAGCAATGTTCGAAATATTTATGAAGTTGGAAAACAATGCTGTGGAGGATCAGGGGAGCAGAGTTGTCTTCAACATTGGGAGGCTGACAGATTTGAGGTTTATTCTTGGCGGGACATCAATTTCATCTCACTTGCCTCTGTGACAATCGGACACAAGTCGTCACATTTCTCTTCTAAAAACATATTTCAAATCGGATTATTGGGGGGAAACGTCCCCCCAGTTCCAAGATTAGAGGGGACATGTCCTCCTCATCCCCCCGGGATTTGCGCCAGTGATTTGTGGTAGTTAGCATAGGTATCACTGCCTTTTACAGTTTACGGAAATTAACTTTGAAACTGTACTCAAAATCTGAGATATATTCTCTCGTGGTAGCTATATGTTAACGTACACGGTGGGATGCGCCCCTAGTGAGCAGACATGTTAGTGAAGGTGAGTAAGCGCATAATTGAAGATTTGTTTCAGCATTTGTTAATAAGACTGGTTCTTCGTGTCATTGTCTGTGTCTGCAGAAGCACTTCAACTGGAGCGGTCTTTTTAAAAGTTGACCCTTCATTTTTCCATCTTTCTTTTTGCTGTACAGTTTGCTGTCCACGCAAATAATGTTGTCTGGAAAACTTCAAATAATTTTTATATTTCATTTGATAACGTAACACATAGTGAATCAACTCAGATGTAACCTAACAGTAAAGTAATTGTAAGTGTTGACTTCCTGAGCTCCGTCACGGAATTGATATTAGAAAATACGATCGAGGAGAGAGCATCATTAGCGAGGAGTAGAAGCGCAAGCTCGAAATTTGAATTGAGAGTTTTTAAATATTTGGCCTTCGATTTGACTTTGATGTCAGAAATTGGGACCAACAACAATCAATTTTCTAATATGATAGGATAATACGTAGATTTAAAAAAATGTAAGATTCCTTTAACTGATAATTTAATGGTTTTCAGAATAATGAAGTAGGTTGTCTTTTGCAAGGCTGTGTGCAATAACACAAAATGGAAGATTTCAATATGTGTGGAAAAAATAACATATGCTTGTGATCATGGCTATGGCTCGGATTGAACTATTAAGTAAATAAACCTTAGAGAGCTACCGGCACAAGAGTGAGTACATTTAAACACGTTCAGAAATGTTAGGTGTGGTGTGTGCATGTCACATGTACATAGTTATTGTCGGTAGTTTTGTTGAATTAATAAATCTCTTATTTATTACAGATATCATATTTATGTGTATGAGTGTGGGGTAAGGCATTATTGTCTCATTTTGAATTATTACACCTTCAGACTTCACGTCCTGTTGGCCTAATTTTATCCTCCCCCCAATATAAGTTATCTAATTCGCACACTGATGATATATGAGAAAACAGGTGTATTACAGTGAGTGATATTGCAGTAAAAATGAACATCAGTGTCATACTTATATCACACCATTTGTGGATCTCTCGTGATGCAGAAGAATTCTGATAAACTCTAGAGTTAAAAAAAAAAAAAAAATCAGGACAAATTTTGTAAAATGAGATGAGACATTTTCAAGATGGGACAAGAAAAACTTTTTAAGAATCGAGGCGAGACGAGAAACCTCATTTCTCGTCTTGTCCTGTGGGTAACACTACTTTTGGGTATAGCGAGCCTCATCCTGAGTGAGCCTCAATTGCTAAATGACCATCTCTATTAGGTCCACGTCTCACATCGCCTCAGTGTTGAAAAAGCGATGCTAAACTTAAACAAACAAAAACAACGTGTTCTATTGTGTAATTTTCAATTAAACTTAAGAAGCACAAAGTTCTTGTGTTACCTTACAATCTTGTAAAATCATTGATTTCTCTTCAGCTCCTCCCAGTTTCAATAATCTTCTTCTTTGGAGCTGGCTTTTTGAGTTTCTCTTCGTTGTCCTGTTTTCTTTTTATCAAGAGTTTCCATCATTCGATTTCTAGACAATGAACCATTTTTGCTCCTTTAGTTCTTTCCCCCATCCTTTTGATTTCCTATCTTTTGTGTGTGTATGTTTTTAATTTTGCGACGTGCTGTTATACTTCGTGACCCTCGTAGGTGGGCTCCAGGCGGGTGGGCACCTTGTTTTTTAATACCCAGAAGAAGTAGTATTATTAAAAAAGACCACTGGCAAACTGTATACACTCTCTTGTTTTCGTATATTTTTCCACATAATCACCTTTTCTCATCTTACAATGTTGTTGTTGATGATGATGATGCTATGGTTTTGTTTTCGTTTCGTACACTTCTTTGTGTTGGGATACCGATAATGAAAAATGAAAAAGTGGTGCCAAAGATAGAAAAAAAAGATTATTTCACTAAGACTGAAGAAAGAAAGAAGAAAAAGAATATATTATTCAAGTCGAAAGCTTACAGGGAATTTGTAAGTTGAAATTGTAAATTAAAGTAAAAGTTACAGGCCACGATAACTAATCTATCTCGCTCATATTTCTTAAATTAAAGCACGTTACTCTGTAGTTATTACTGAAATATGATTTATAGAATATGCCCACAATTATAAGTCATTTTTAGAAAACTTCGTCCGGAGAGAACTTACTCATTTCCAAACTCCTTGTGGATTTGTTTTCAAGAAAAATTATTTATTCCATATTGTAAGGTTATTTATTAATAAAACAATCATTTATGAAATACTAGCAGAATACCCGTTCTTCGCACGGGGAGAATACCTTTCATTTTGGACATAAAGGACTAAATTTGGATTTAAACGGCATCGGCAGTGTCACTGTTCATCTCAGCGACCCAGAAAACTATGGATTCGACACTTAATATCGGTCATTTTTTATCTCTTTTAATTACCTTCCCCTCCCCTAAGTTTCGCCGTCATAGTGAGATGATAAAATCCATCCCCGGCTCGAACCTCATCTGCGTTAAAAATTTTGGTCGAGATCGATCAGGTGGTTCAAGAGTTATTAAATCCCAAACATAGTCACTTTCATTTTTTATTTATTTTTATATATCTCCCTCTCCCCCTACATTATACCGTCAAAGTGAAATGAAAATCATTCCAGGCCCGAACTTTATCTATGTTGAAAATTTGATCAAGATGTCGGGTTCCTTTCCGAAATAACGCCTTTCACACCCTGTATGGCGTGTCCTTCGATACGATAGCTTCTCAAACACACGCTTCACACCATTTTGTGAGAGTCGGCGTAAGGTAGTGGATGTGGCAGCTTTTTCATTGCCTGATCCGTGCTAAACTATCTTCCGCGTAACTCTTTCGTAAGAACTGGATAAGTCCAGAAATCACAGGGTTCGAAGTTTGGGCAGTATAGAGGATAGTCTAAAAACTGCTCACCAATTTCCGACAAAGCTTTCATTGCCTATTGCCACATGTGACAAGTTATCCTGCAGGACAAACTGTTCTTCACGAAGCAGTTCATATCTTTTATTGCGATTTGCTCCCTTCAAATGCACTTGCAAAAGATTAGCTTAATAATCTACATTTACAGTTTGCATACTTGGAACCTAATGCTGCGGTACTATTCCACGTATATCAAAAAACATTAACTTCTTAGAGGAACTAGAAACCTGGAATTTTTTGGGAGACGATGAGTCGCTGTTTTCGCATGCTACACTGAGAAAGAAAACGTAAAAACGTAGTAACATATGTAAATTCTGCAGTTTTTGGACTTAACGTACAGCAAGCGTGTAACTGAAAAAGTATATTTTATGCGTACTTTCCGTGTAAGTATTCCTAATAAAGTACTTTCCGTACAAACGAAAGAACTGTATATAGGTGGTCAGGATTTCACATACAGATAGACGGATATAACATATAGCTGACGTATGTAACATACGTGTACGTATGTAATATACAGAAGATTGTTATATGTCAGACATCCTGCAACGGCATGATGTAACATCTAAGGTCAGTGCATATGTAGCATATAGATAACGTATGCTCCGTACTGATTTCTGTAAGGATTCCGTATATTTGTACAATATACTGCTGACCGAATAACGAATTGTTCTCAGGGTAGACTGTAGCTTTGATTCAGAATCATAATATTTGATCCAGGACTCGTCAGTGGTGATTAGGCTGTTCAAGAATTGAGGACATTGTTCCATTCCTTGAAGAAATGTCTGGCAACATTGAACACGATAGAGCATATTCTCCACTCAACAAACGTAGCACCCATCCTGCACAAACACAAGACATTTTCAGGCGTTTCATCGTCAGCTTCACTTCTTGCTACACCAACATTCAATTAACCTGAAAATTCAGGAATCAATAAACCTCTATCTTCTTTCAACGATGTATCTGCTTTCACGATGCTCTCATAGTTCACTGATGAATTGATGTGTGCCCACTTCTCATCTTCCTTTAAAAAAACCGCCACCTTGAATACGGCCGATATGCCCATTGCTTTTTCCACTATATGTTTGTTTAATCATCTCAAATGTTTCCTGATCGCTTTTGCGTAACTTTACACAAAATTCAACAGTGATACTTTGACTTGTAATTAATGGTATATCATTCTCATTCGCCACTGTAATGCACACTGCAGTCTGACTTTCATAGCGAACAACAAATGACAACTATGCACTGAATTTACTTACATTAAGAAACCATACATACTAATTTTAATTGCACAAACTTGGCTACATAGGATCGGTCCAGTGTTATCAGTTCACAAACTTTCTGAACATCCCTCTTATACACCGTCAGTTTTACATAGGAATGCATAATTTACAATATCTATGCCTTAAATTAACCAAACCATAAATACTAATAAGAAGTTTTATTTCCTGTGTTGTTTATGATACATGTATTGCTTTAATTCGTATTGCATACATTACTAGAGTAATTATGCCATAATTTAATAGAAACACTGAGTTTCTTTATGTTTCTGTTATCAGTGACAAATAGTTGAGATCCATGCTGATACTTATCTATTGCAACTCCTTTCTATCTTCCAACTAATTAATTTTAAATCAACTAAATCATGAAATGGTTTGCAACAGAGATAGAATCATCTGAGTGAGTTTCGTTCGTGCGAGTAGCAGTAAGGTGAAATGGCTTGTATATTACAAAGTCCCTCCAAATGTGGAGTGAGATCTGTAATACGACTTCTAAACGCCACAGGACAGAATGCAACTGAGATCCATCAGAGATTGTGTGCCATTGGCGTATCGACAGTAATGAGTGAAGTGAAAGTCAGGTATTGATGCAGAGAGTTTCGAGAAGGGCGTTCAAATGTTCATGACGATTGCGCGAGTAAAAGGTCTATTGTTCAGACTGACAATCCAGTAGAATGCGTTAACGAGAAAGTGCGATCCAATCGCTGGTTTAAAATAGCTGAACTCACCAAAGAGTTTTCAGAAGTGTCTTGGAAAACATTGCATCTAATTGTCACTGACAAGCTAGGTTATCAAAAAAATTGTGTGCGAGGTGGATGCCAAAAACGCTCACAAAGAGCAGGGTATGATAGCTTCACGTGATTGTTTGGCCCGTTGGAGCAGGATGGGATGACCTTTCTCACATAGCGGATGAAACCTGGATATCCTATGCCACTGGGGAATCGAAACAGTAGTCAATGCAATGACGGTACTGTGGTTCTCTAAAGTGAAGAAATTCAAACAAATATAATCAATTCACAAAATCATGGCAACTGTGATTTGGAACCAAAATGATGTGATTCTCGTGGAATTCTTGAAACCAGAACGAACAATTACATCAGATGTATATTGCTAGAGCCTTTCTATTTGAACTGTGCCCTTGCTGGCCCTGCTGTCAATATATGATTTCCCGTACCTCCCTCGAAAGAGGAGGGACAAGTTGCTGCGGCCTAGATCTTTCAATTGTTGGATGCGAGAGCGTTGCCACAATGAATTATTTCACGAACTTCGCTGTGCTCTGTCTTGTTAGTCACTTTAAGCAGCCTACGATCTTCACTCATCAAAACCAAACGACTGAATGACAAACTGGCAACACAGCTGAGGTCATTCACTTCTTTTCGCTACGCAAAGGAAGAGTTTTATCCGCCAGAGTTTGGCGGAGGTGAGGCCGAAGTATAGTTCACATAGTTTCCGAGGGCATAGGTGGAATAGACAAGCTCTAAACACGGAATACTCAGCGACGTGTTATTCAAAGTCGCCCTGGAATTCTTCTGATCCATGGCTACGCCAGCTGCTCGTACTATTGAGACAATTCAAAGATTTCTATGGAAACTATTCAATCATCCCCCTTACAGGCCCGAGCTTGCTCCGAGCAATTTCTTTCTTTTCTCTTCACTTGAAAAAAGTGGGTTTGCATCGAAATATTTCAACAACAGTGACGTGCTCAAGATATCAGTTCTAGACTAGCTGCACTTCAGAGTATACGTAAGCTTGTGCCACGTTACCAGAAGTAGAAATGTCTGGAGGTTAACGTTGACTGTCGAAAAATGACCAAGGCATGTATTCGTATATCAATCACAATAAATTTCTTTTCCTTTTATTTTCTTACTAAATATATATATATATATATATATATATATATATATATATATATATATATATATATATAGAAGATAGATAGATAGATAGATAGATAGATATAGATATAGATATAGATATATTTACATACGCCTTGTATTTTCCTTATAGAAGAAAGAGATTGATATTGGTTCCATCGGGATTCCAATTCGAGACACCTCACATCAGTTGCACACACACATATGCAAGAAGTGACAACACTTTTAAGTGTTTACTTGTTACAATATACTAATATATTTTCATATACTCTTGAAACTTGTACAATGGTTTCTTGATCTTAACTACATTAATGCGTGAAGTGCAATCACATGCACAGTGCATCAGTACTCTATATTTGCTGACTCTCTTTCGCTGTGTCGTACCTTTTACATGTCTACTAATAATAACGCAACAGAACAAAACATATGACGAACGATTTTGCAATAGTCATATAGACAACAACTTTTACAACTTGCTGCTGCTATCCCATTTTTATTTATTTTCTAAAGAAGCTAAGCGTCCTGAACTTTAAATATGCATCCCACTGCTCAGTCTTATTATTCACCAATTCTACAAACCAGATATGGTATTGTTGATTAACTGCCACATGTGGTAAGAAAAACTATATTTCGAAGCATACTCGTATAAATAAGTAAGACAAACGTAAAAATAAACACAAATATATATTCACATCAATTATTATGTGTACTTGAGTCCTGAGCACAGAGTATGTATGTTCATTAAACGTATTGTATTTTGAAGGTGGGGCGGGTACTTATTTAGTCCCTCCTTCAGTATTTCTTCCTGAATTCCATTATGCAAAACTTGTACATACGTACCACATTCTGCATTCACAAATACATGGAACACTTCAATGACTTGGAGACCTTGTTCATTTTTTTTTCTCCCAATAGAGTGAAAGTTTATGGTCTGTATTTGTGTATAACAAAAAGACATTCCAAGAAGAAAGGTGTTGCAATTTTCTCAGCCACTAGGGAATGCCACTATCTGTTAATTTATACCTGTACAACTAACTAGCTAAAAGGTCAAAAGCATACAAGATTGGTTTCATTATAAATATATTTATCTACTTGTTCATAAAACGTGTTTCGTGGATAGTTAACAAGCAGAAAAGGAGAATTGTCTTGTTATTTCATACACTTGTTGTAATTCTACATATTATTATTATTATTATTATTATTATTATTATTATTATTATTATTATTATTATTATTATTATTATTATTATTATTATTATATCTCGGTTTAAACTGGTTTTATATTCATAATCTGACGACCATATCTAGCAAATATAGATTATTGGAAAAGCTTTTCAAAGAACTTCCTAATCACATGGCAGATGTCCAGACTAATTACTGATTTTCGTAGTTCTTAAAAATATATTTTGCATTTATTTGTTTCAAAATTGTCAGAGTGCTTTTAGGGCAGCAGCTCTAGTAGAGGTAATAATTGGTCTTTCTGTAACTTTCCGACTTCTCCACGTCTTTTTGATTTCGCCTGCCAGATCTTTATTATTATTATTATTATTATTATTATTATTATTATTATTATTATTATTATTATTATTATTATTATTATTATTAAAGTACATCCTATAAATACGTTGAGAGTAAATGGCACTGATACATCTATGAGAGTAACGTCTTGGTCAACCTTATTTATGATAATAATTTTGGATTTGAGTTTGCAGGCAAAGTAACATCTGTTCTGATTCTCGTTTCTCGATCCTAATATAGCTGTAATTACGGTTTTCAAGTATTGAATTCGGCTGATATTTGCAGTATAATGTGGTATCGGTGATTAGTTCCATGTAGTGTGCCAGAAACTGTGAATATTTTTTTCTTTTCGTCGTCGTCGTCTTCTTCTTCTTCTTCTTCTCTCTTTTTTTTTTTTTTTTTTTTACATAATTGATGGAAGCCATTAGTATGCGGCATAAGCCTATGATATTTAATTGCTTCTAATGTGTCTGGTGTATTTTGTGTATTTTTCATCTGGTGTTTCTTGCGTTAATATATGTTTACAGTTAGACTTGCCAGATTTCTGAATCTCCAGATCGGGACATTGTTAATGGCAATGTTTTATCAAATATTTTCGTGATAAATTCTCAACTTAACAAGACATATGCACAATGAAAATTCATAGTGGATATTTATTAAAAATTCTAATATAAGATTTATTCTTATACTCCATTCAAAATTCAAACAAACTTATACTGCATAAATAAGAGTATTCACAAAGATAATATTTTGATTTGTAGTACCAAATAATAATAATAATAATAATAATAATAATAATAATAATAATAATAATAATAATAATAATAATAATAATAATAATAATAATAATAATGCAGACATCAATCTGAGGTATTTTAGTCTTAAAATTTGCTGTTCAGTACTCAAATTTGGTATTCTAATTTCTCAGGCAATTCAGTTTCTCTCAAGACTTGTTTCTGCTGAAATATATATACATAAAAAAAATTAGCGAGACAAAATTTAACAACTAACTAGTTTAACATCCACAAAATGAGGAGGAAAGACAGATCTACTGCACATTATTCAGGTTTACTCTTTTCCCTTGTATGATTCTTTCTCAAAAAGCATTTAATGTTCATAATTTTTATCAAAGAATTGACTGTGTCATTGCGAGGTTCATTTTGCAGAGCATTAGTCATTTCATTTTTAACTTTTCCAATACACATCTCAATTTCAAAAAGCTCTAGAAGTTGGTAAATAACTTTGCGACTAGAAACTAAATTTCTGTCTGACCGGGACCGAACACAAAACCGGTCGGAACGCTGGGACGACCTTTTAAAACCGGGACCGTCCCAGTCAGATCGGTTCGTACGGCAAGCCTATTTACAGTAGTTTCTGGTTGGTACATATTATTATTATTATTATTATTATTATTATTATTATTATTATTATTATTATTATTATTATTATTATTATTATTATTATTATTATTATTATTATTAAAACTTATCGTTACGGAAAGAAAAGCATGCAAAGATACTGCTGAATTACCTATCTTCAGAAGATCCTAGTTTACATTCATTCTTCAACTTTATCCTTTGCGCTCCCGACTTTTCATTAACACTCGATTCACCTATGCAAGCAACGTATCCCGTCCCTGTTTTTAATTCCTTATGGTATTCGGTGACCACTACTTGGTAAAATTATGTATTGTGTATTATAATCTTTTCCATTCGTCCTTTTGTTCATGCATTTATGTATTAAATACAGCAAATTCTGTATCATTCAGAATAAAGGTAAGGGTAAAGAATAGAAAAAAAAACAAAACTTTTAGTAAGAAGAAAAGTACTTTGTGTAAGGGTCGCTCTATGTAAAGAAGAAAAGAAAAAAAACTCTCGTTAAATATTTCGTGTGTGGTGGAGTATTCTATTGTACAGAGCAAAAAATGAACGTTTGAAAAAAAAATAGTATGAAAAATGAGTTCAACCGTTTGAAATGTGGGTATGGAGGAGAATGGAGAAATTTAACGAAATACAACTGAAACCCAATGAAAGTCTTAGGAATAGTAAAAGAAAAGCGCCATAGTATTCGAGACAATGAGAAAGAGGAAAAGATTATTAAGACGTTGTGGGAAAATGTTGTGATAAATGGCATAGAAGAAAGAAAAGGAAGGAGAGAAGATGAAGTCTTTAAATGATGAATGGTGCCAAACAGGACAATTCCCAAGTCAAAAGAAATAGGTTAACGGAGTATCGTGGTAGCCTGCAGTTTTTCAGCTAGGGCAAGTTACTTGACAATAGAGACCTGCACGGGCCGAATTTTTCGGCCCGAGCCCAATCCAGCCCGAACGTACCTAGGCCCGGCCCGGCCCGATAAGTTTTTTAAAATTCTTGGCCCAAGCCCGGCCCGGGCCCGATAAATTTTAAAAGTTTTTGGCCCGATCCCGGCCCGATATTTGTTTTAAAAAAATTAGCTCGAGCCCCAATCTTTCTCAAAATTTAGTACTAAATTTGACCTAACCTCAGAAACCTTTTCTAAACTCTGGTTTACAACCTGACGCTTGCCTCCTGAATGGTACCATTGCCTCCTTGAACTTTGCCTGTCATCGAGAGAACAAAAACTCCATTCCCTGTAACAAAAATCTAACTTAATTGATTTTTAGCATAAAGTGAAGATGGCAATATTGTTTAGCGACAGGCAAAACATTCCCACCCCTTCTTGTTATATTTTGAGTTCAGTGAAGGTCAAGGTCAGAGCTCAATTTACCGCATAATGCCTGCAATCCTCTATAGTAAAAGTGGAGCAGCTAAGCAACACAAACTGTAAATAGCTATTTCATTCTTTGTAACATTTTTCACGGACACACTTCTTCAACGTTTGGCTTTATTCCAATTATCGTTTAACGAAAGTCAATAATTATTAAAGAATTGCAATTGATCGGCCCCAGCCCGGCCCGACCTGAAGAGAAATCAGTGTCGGCCAGCCCAAGCCCGGCCCGGCCCAAAGAAATAACAGTGTCGGCCCGCCCAAGCCCGGCCCGGCCCAAAGAAATAATAGAGTCGGCCCGCCCAAGCCCGGCCCGCGGGCCGGGCCGGGCTTCGGGCCTCGGGCCAGGCCCAGCCCGTGCAGGTCTCTACTTGACAGTAATGACAAAAAACTTGCGGTATCTGAATTTCAGGTATTGATGGTAGTGATAAAAGGACGGCAACACATTCAGAAAGTTCACCTATTACCCTTCTTGTTAGTTCTGAGTTTGTAAGATACTAAAAGTATTTGGATGAAATTTATCATCCGGAGCAGAGGTATTCTGCCACTTTTGGTAGGTTGCTTGCTGCAAGCTGAGAAACTTCTACGCACCACGATCTGATCTTCAACTAACCTCTTCGTTTTTAGGCAGAAATCTTTTGTTTTACTACTATTCATCAACTGTAGACATCTTTTGCTACCTGCCTCGTTCCGTACCAAGGATGTTATAAATAGAGGATCTGCCCATATGTATCTTCATCCTATTAAATCGATGAAGCCAAAAAACAACCGAGCATCGGCACATCTGATTGGCTACTCTCGTTTCTGCCATCGACTGATTGGCTACTTTCGTTTCCGCCATGAGTGTTGGCTCGAAACATTGCGATCCTGTTGGGCGGAGTGGGCAGAGTAGGGGTGGCGAAACTGTGACGTATGGCTTCAATATTTTGTTGTAAGGACAGATCCTCTATTTCATAAGATCTTTGTTCTCTACTAACGCATTCCTTTTATCACATCCTTTATGACACAATGATGCCTTCTTAGCCAATCTCCCAACTTGTTTCTCTTCTAAATTTCCTTACATCAAAACTTCTTCTATTCTCCCCTACTATTCGTATTTCTAACAGTTCCTGATTAGTTTTTCGTTCGATCAAGTTAATTCTTTTCATTCTTCTTCACACTCACTTTCGAAAGCTTCGGACATTTTTCATCTCTTTTTGCCTAGTGTTCTTATATCTGCCCCATAGAGTATAAAATACTAAACGCGAAACATTTTATGAGTCTTTTTCTTAGCTCTTTATATGATTACCGACAAAATAGAACTTCTTTCTTCCTGAATATTTCTTTATCCATTCATATCCTTGCTTTTATTTCAGACTAGCTGAAATACCCATTCTTTGTATGGGTCAGATTAAATATCTATGTAAACAAACTGAACAACAAAAGAAAAAAATATCGGTCATTTTTATACTACTTTTACATATCCCGGTAAACGCCCCCTGAGATCCCCTGGTTGGAATTTAAGAAAAACGCCTCTGGCGTCCAGCCGACGGAGGCTGTAGTTGGAAATCAACGCCTGTAGGAGTATCACCATTCATCTTAGCGACTGAGGGAACTATGGATTTGACACTAATGTAGGTCATTTTGAATATTTTTACATGTCTCGGTAACCCCCGCAGGTGAATCCCGGTCCGCATACAATGGTAGCTGAATTTGAAAGTCATCGCTAATGGAAGTGTCACCATTGATCTCAGCGACCGCGAAAACTATGAATTTGATAGTAATATCGTTCATGTTGGATTGTTTTTACACGTCTCGGTATCCCTCCCCCCCGCTAACCCTCTGCCCGCAGCCGAATGGGATAAATTTGGAAATTAATTCGATCGAAGTTTCACCACTGATCTCAACGACTGCAAAAATTAAGAATTCGACACTATTTTCCGGTCGTTTTCTACTACTTTTACATGTTCCGGTAAACGCCCCCCCCCCCTGAGACTCCCTAGTTCGAATTAAAAAAAAATCGCTTCGTCTTGGTCTAGGACCTGTACCGAAATTTGGTAACTCTCCGTCCACTCGTCTTTTCCCCAGGCCGCACACAAGCACACAAACTCTTTATTTTAATTATATTAGATTAGATTCGCATTTCCAGAAGAACTGTATAGATGAACAATTTTAAACATTTGATTTCATGTACTATTTAGTTTCAAGAATAATAAATTAAAAGTATCGAGATCTTTCGTGTAAAGACTTTGAACCCAGGTAACTTCGTTTCCACATCACCATTGTTCTTCCTCTCCTCTGATATAAAATTTAGGCAACTGAAGATATGATAAAGAAATGCCTTTTTTTTGTAAATATCAAGTCTTAATTAGGATGTTTTTTTCGTATACTTGTCAACTTTTCTTATTTATTATTATTATTATTGTTATTTTCATGGAAAATGAAAAATGTTTCCTGTATCACGAAAAACTTAAATGTCCCCTGTCATGCTATAATAATAATAACAATAATAATAAACGGCAAGAAGCTGGGAAAAAGTTAAAAAAAACGATAACTACAGAAAAAGGAAAAGAAAAATCTTCGACTACATAATCTATAGTTGGAAACATATTCTGAATAACAAATATGTATTTATAAGAACTAATACGTACAAAGCGCGACTCTCAATTTATTTGGAGGACAAAAACAAGAACAGATTTTAGAATTTTTGACTGAATAATAATTTCTTTCTGCCCATTTTTCCATCCTACTTTTTTTTTTTTTTTTTTTTTTTTGTAAAACCTTGTTCAGTTCTTTTGAATTTATAATGTTCCATTTCCTTTCTTATACTTTAAATACATATGATTTCTTTTTATTTATGGAACAAGTTATTTTTTTCTTCAAAAAATATCATCTTCGATTATATATTGACGTTTTCTTTCTTTTTTTTTCACAGCTTAGAATAAAACTTGCGTTTGGTTTGAAATATTACAACATATTTTAGAAATAATCAGCATCATACTAGAAAAGAATTAAAATAGCTTCATTATATAGTATTTTTATAACTAATGTTGGATCAAATTCTTTTTTTTTTCTTATACACCAATCACTTCTTTTCCATATAAACAAATAAAACTTACTTTGTAAAGAATAGTTGGAGATTTATAAGTGTATTTTACAATTAAGAAGATTAATCGGTTTTGATTTGTGTGTAAATCCCACAAATTATATTTTTTTTCCTTATATTATGTATATTCTTCTTGAGTTGTGGAAGAAGATAAGCTGATGGCGTCATTACCACAAAATGACAACTTAGCTATTAACATATTTCTGAGAATCTTTTTTCCTCACAGCTGTTAATGCGTAGTGAGAAACTAGGATAGAATATTAATAGTGCATAGATTGTTTACAGTTGTTTAATACGAATTTACACACACACACACACACACATGTCTGTCTATTATTGTTTGTTTGAAGCTCAAAAGTGCTCGTTATATATATATATATATATATATATATATATATATATATATATATATATATATATATATATATATATATATATATATATATATATATATATATGCAAATATTAAATAAACTTGGCTAAGACAACAAAGAGAATCATGTTTAGAAGTCTCAATGTCGTCTGATCAGGGACGTACGCAGGAATTTATTTTGGGAGGGCTCTAAAGCGTTTCGGGAGGGTCCAAATACAATTTGAAGCTAAATTATATGAAAATTTCTAAAATTGTCCCTAAAAGTAGACTACATTTACAAAAATGTCGGGATTTCGGGGGGGAGGAGGACCCCAGGACCCACACCCTGCGTACGTCCCTGCGTCTGATAGATATTAGGGATGGCCAGAAAATTTCAGAAAAATTTCTGGAAGCAGATACCCGATTATCGGTTCCGGAGAAGGGTAAACCTATTCTCGGCTCAGGATTCAATGAGAATCGGGTACCGGATCCAGAACCGAGAATAGGTTTACCCTTCTCCAGAATTAAGAATTTCTCTTGAACCGAGAATCAGGTATCCGCTTCCAAAACCAGAATAGGGTATCCGTCTTCCGGAACCGAGAATCGGGTACCCGGTTTCAAAACCGACAATAGGATACCCGTCTCCGGAATCGAGAATCGAGTACCCAGTTCCAGAACCGAGAATAGGATACCCGTCTCCGGAACCAAGAATCGAGTACCCAATTCAAGAACCGAGAGTAGAATACCCGTCTCCGGAACCGAGACTCGGATACTCTGTTACAGAGCCGAGAATAGAGTATCCGTCTCCTGAACCGAGAATCGGGTATCCGGTTCCAGAACCAAGAATCAAGTACCCGGATCGGGGAGAGAGAATTGGGTACACGGTTCCTGAATCGAGAATAAGGTACCAGTATTCGGAGTCGATAATCGGGTATCCGGTCCCAGAACCGAAAATATGGTTCCTGTCTCCGGAACCGAGAATCGAATACCTGTATCCAGAACTGAAAATCGGCTACCTGGATTCACTATTACCCGAGACTCGGGTATTTCAGGAACCGGTTCTGGCTATCTTTAATAGATATGAACCACTGGAAGATATTTGCTGCTTTTTAACGATGCGCTGTGGAACTTCTAGGATATATACACCTTTGTTTTATATAAGAATGCATATCCACCTTTAAAGTCACCGTTACTCATAAAGATGTTTACGGATTGTCTCCGTTAACAAACTTAGTGGAGATAACCACTTTAGCTATCTATTGAAAAAAAAACAGACTCAAAAAATACCGTGCGAAGTACGTACAGACATAGCTATGGTACTAACATTTCAATCTTATAAGGCCCACACTAGCGTTGTCCTAATAAAAGAGTAAACAAAATTAAATAAATTCTTTCTTCAGAGTTCGAATTCCAATGTATTTTTTCTCTAATTAATTGGACAATGATCTTGAATGATATTTAAATAAATTAAGACATGCGTTTTACCACATAATTAGACCATTTCTCCGAAGACTTGAGAGAATTCGATGCATATCACTAACATGAGAAGAATATAAACATTAAAGAAAAGAGGAGAATAACTGCCATTCTGATTACTGCTACGATGGCCTTTTTTTTTTTTTTTTCAAGTTTTAATTCTTATTTGTGGAGAAGACGACAAAAGAAAAAAAGTTGAGTAAAGCTAGCTGTCCTGTATTATTAAGACCTCAGGCAACATTATGTGCTCTGTAAGGACATTGCTGGTTCTTCAACAAAACAAAACGACATGGCATGCATTTCCTTTCGTCTCCCATTTTGAAGCAAAAGAAACAAGGGAAATAAAAAAAAAATCTTTCTATGTTATTGAAGTCTTGTGGCGACCAAAATGAAAACGTTTAAATTCAAGAAAGGGAACAGATTCGTGTTGGGTAAAGCCTGTTAGTGACATTCTTGATGTATGTAACTATCATACAAAACCTGGCTTTAAGCAAACATTTTCGATAAACTAACCAGACTTTCTTGTTTATGGGAGGGCAGTTTTTGGAGTGATACTCGTTCTGGACTTTTTCATTCTTCTTTTTCTTCATCATCATCATCATCATGTTGTGTCTTTTCTTCTCCCCTTCTTGATGGTTGTGTATTTTATTAGGGCGCCTATATCCAACACCATCCACAGCAAGTAACAACAACACCAGAAAACAAGAAGGTTCTTGAAAGCAACTGAAGACAAAATACAACCACAAAAAGGAAAAAGAAAAAAGAACAACGAAAAGAAGAAAGATATATTTATATGGAAAATATCAAGCTACAACATCTATTAGAAAAATTGTCTTTTGGTACGTCGTCAAACCAAAGGCTTACAGAAAAAGCTAATACTTCTCAAAGTCTTAAATCTATTTGAGTTTTCTTTTATCTGAAGAAAGAAAAACAAAACAAAAAAAAAAAAAGAAAAAAGAAAAAGAAAGAACCAAAAAGGGTTTGTTTCATGGTCTTGAAGTTTTCAGTTGTATTGGTTACTTCACTGGTCTTCTGACTATTGTAGGAGTGTGATGGAATATATGTATATAGTTCTTGTTTTATCATCCTGAAGAACGAACGAAGACAGAATGAAAGCACAAAAAGGAAAAGGTAACAAAATACAGCAGACAAGTAACAACGATAAAAATAAAGGGAAAAAAGAATGACCACGAAGAAGAAGTAGAGAACCAACAAAAATCATCTTAGACATACGAATAAGTGTGTGTGTGTGTGTGTGTGTCGGTCGTGTTAAAGGTGTTAGATGGTCTTAGGGAGGAGTTATGGTATGATTTCGAGATACCAAAACTTAGTAGAATGAAGACAACCATGGATTTCATTCTTGCTGTATCATTGTCGGTGTCTGCAATATAAGCGCTATACAAAAAAATTTTAAAAAAAGATAGTGAAATACCGAAAGAAAGAAAAGACAAAGAATGTAGGAATGAGAGGCTACAAGATTCAAAAAGAAGAAGAAGAAGAACAAAAATGACTTTATGTCTACCACAAAAGCTACCAGCAGTAGATACTATACTGTAGTCTTGCACTCTCACCATTACTTCAACGAAAAGTGACCGACGTATCTTTGTACCATTACGTACACTCTTAAGGCATACAAACGTTTTTTTTTTTTTTTTTTTTCATGTATAGCAGTGGCACATTGGTAGAAGGTTCTACGTAGGGTTGGCAGACATCTCATTTTTCTTTCAGGACAGTTTCTGTTTTGGACTAATCATTTTTGGACACCTATATGGTAAAACGGTTAAAGCTCTCAACTTTAGTACTGTACAAGAGCTCTGTAAGAGTACATATTGTTTCTCTACGCGTCCTTTTGGTTTATAGAATAAATTATCAACGTAAAGAATAATAGCTAGTATTTTCTTTGCATATGTACAATATACGTATGCCCCATTTACATACAAAAACAAAATATTTGACTATTACTAACATTTTGGCTTCATCAGACACTAGCTGATGTGTGTCTGATGAATCCAAAGTTTTAGCTGGCGAAACTATAAGACGTATGTAGTTATTTTAATGCGAATATATTGTTTTGCTCAGCAAATAGTTTGTTTGTGTTTAATTATATACAAAGCAAACCTTCTACTTATGGAAAATATTACATTTCGAATTTCCTTTTCAATAGAACTTCAATCACGTTAAGAATAATGGAAACCATGTCCTGTGGGGAATCTTGTAGCTAAGCTGCATTGCAGACAAGATAATATGATGAGCAAGAACCTGTTTTGTGCAAGACAATATTGCATAATGGTCAATGCACCTATCAACGGTATTAGGTTCAAATCCCGCCGTGATTCCGAGCTCATGTAAATAGAAGCTTCTGTTCGATTCGAACACTTTCATTTAAATAGGACGTTTTTGTTCTGCCTAGAATTAGCTTGAAATTTCAGAATCTTATAACATAGGTCTTTTACCATGCTTCTGATTATTTACTGATTTGTTCATTTACTTTCTCGTGAATTAAAATTCTTGATAATTTTCTATTTTAACCCATTGTAAATTATGCAATATACTGTACGTGCTTGAACAAATGAAATAATATACTTACTTTCACCTAGGCGATAAGTGGAGAGCACATCAGATCTCAAAGATGTTATTTCTGGGTTTAGACAGCAATTCACTACCTTTTAATTAAAATAATTGCTTCACGATGCTCAACAACGAAAGTTACAGTGATTTCAGCAGGAACCGTAGTTGCAAATTTTACCTCCCTTCATTACTTGATTTAGGTTAGGTAATTCGTAATTCTTCATTATTTTGACTGTTAGATTTAGAATTGACAGGGATATGAATATACAAGGATAGAAACGCCCGTATCTGAGGTGAAGTCGAATAAACAGTAGTTTTACCCAGGGTTTTAATCAAGCTTCTTTACAAGAGGGAGAATGGAGAAAAGTATTATATATATATTGAAATGAAAGTAAATATTTTCCTTGTTAGTTGATGAAAGGAGAAAATCCCTTTCATCCTCTCGTTGATCCAAACCCTGGTCGTAAATCTTACGACCACCTGCCTGATATCTTAAACCGTATCACCGGCACTATTTGACTACATAGAAAATAGAACTGAAATTAATTAGAAGTTTTGATGCAAAGTGTTCCTGATTCTATCCCGGGGCATGATGTTTATATTTTACAACATTGTGTTTGTGGGTTTTCTCGGGATTCTTCCGTTTCCTCTCCCGTTTTCATTCCAGCCACTTTTCCCATAATTATTCAATTTTATTAATCCCCAATCTGTTTAGCATACTTGTTGGACGATAAACGATAGTTAAGTCTTCCGCTACAACGCCACCATGTCCTCACTAATGGCTGCACAGAAGTGTGTAAGAGCAATAAAGCAGTAGAGTCCATTTAATTGACAAAGTTCTTGGGTAGACATCTTATTCTGCTTTTAAAATTTAATAAAGAAAATACGTACATTACATAGATGTATCTTATATGTTAGTGATGGGCAATTTATGACGTACTGTGTAGGACAAAATAAGAACGACACTGAGGGAACACACTTAATTTTTCTCTCCCCCCTCTCCCATCCTGAGGGAAGAGGTTCACTGAATGTGCGAAAGTCATGCACTTGTTGAACCTTTGTTCTATTCGGCTTGTTCTTGTTTCATGTGTCTAGGCCAACTAGAATCTGAGCTACGAACATCACTAACTCTATGAAATCTGCATGTTCCTAAGAAATCAGATCGGTATCAGCGGTTTTACCTTGCAGAAAGGACCTCTTAACCAAAAGTTCAAGAAACTACAAATATATTCACATTTAAAAGTCAAGACCTTATTCAGGTATATTGTAATGACCAACTACACTATTTCTGTATGAATGGAGTTTTTTTTTTTAAAGAACACATCTTTTTTTTTTTTTTTTTTTAATATTCGCAGACCGGATTAAACATACTCGAGGGTTGGATCCGGCTCGCGGCCTGCCATTTTACCATCACTGCTCTATGCATATCCATGTTATCTTTGGAGCTAAGAGGATAATTAAGGTATTAATGCAATATATAATTTTACTCTATATAGAGGTGATAAAATACTACACTAATAAATTAAGCCTGAAGTATCTCGTTTTTCTTTCTTTGAATTGATTTAGTTTAAGGAAATCGTCCAGATTTTTTAACTTGTGAAATCTGGCAACCCTAGTTTGTACTGTTTGTGAAGTGGCGGTACAAGGCAGAATGGAAGAAATTAAAATACTATATATACATTAGGACTGAAGAGAGAGAGAGAGAACAGGATTGGGTTGAAGTTCGTGATGGGTACCCAGAAGCAGCTTGTCATTCAGAAGCACGAGCCTCGCGGTCCGCCGTCGTGCCCGACAGACCACAACTTTTGTCCATTTTCTTTTTTTCCTCCTCACCCTCCATCTATATAACACTGAAGAGGTGATGGTGGCATTAGGCAGGCGAGATAAAAGGGGGGAATGAGAAGAGCAAAAGACACTTACGCCACGTGAGTTGGCACAATATCTAACTACTGTTCTAGCCGTTTTTCATTACGGTAATAGTACATTTTTTGTACTTTTCCCTCTCATCTCAGATTTTTTTTTCTAACTTATTCAGTCAGTCCACTGCATAAATTTTTGCCACTGTCCGTTAATACTATCTACTACTGTATAAGTATAGAGCACAAATCTCCATTTGTTACAGCTCTGTTTCTTTCCCTGTATTATTTCCAAGATCGTATCTTTTTTTTTTTCACTCTCTTTTTCAAGCGTTAAGTGTAAATCATTTTCAATTTCTACATGTTTTATTATTTCTGTTTCTAATATTATATAATTCCATATAAAACTCCAAAGGGGATACTAGACTGTTAATGTAGTGCTCTCAGATTTCCAAAGTAAAAAGAAGAGACATCCTATGGAAATTTACAGTATAGTCATACTTATGTACTTGTTTTTCGTTAAAATACCAGAATTAATCAAATAATAATTTAAGATTTACCGAAAGTGAGTGATGGAGAGATAATTATTTCTATTCGTTGAGTATTAATGACAAACTAAAGCGGAGTTCCTTTTTTTAATATTACATTAATGATATTAACTTTTGTTTTGGAGAAAAACCGTGACTTCTGAAACTTTAAATAATGTTTGGGGGTGACTAACTATATTGAAAATAAAACTGAAATTAATTTAAAACTTTGATGCAAAGAGTCCCTGATTCTATTCCAGACCATGATGTTTGTATTTTACAACATCACATTTGTGGATTGTCTTGGCGTTGATATGAATGCGGAACTGTCCTAGCTCAATCGGAATGTCTGGGAGTTCTATATTAATAGTAACGGAGCCAGAAATGTTTTCGATTCCGGTATAGAACCATAAATATGCTAGTAAGGAGCATTACATAGGGAGGATCAGAAACTAACGTTACAAGATATTTCTGAAGTTTCGTCTGTTATTGAGAAATGAGGAGTGTGCAATAATTGTAATACATAGAGTTGGCAACTAGGGATGGCCACAAAGATCCGGTTCCGGTGGAACCGGTTCCACGAGGAACCGGTTCTCGGAGATCCGGTTTTCAGATCCGGTTCTAGACCTGGATCCGAAAACCCGGTTCCAGCACCGGATCTTAGGAACCGGTTCCAGGCTTGGATCCGAAAACCCGGTTCCAGAACCGGATCTTAGGAACCGGTTCCAGATCTGGATCTGAAAACCCGGTTCCAGAACCGGATCTTATGAACCGGTTCCAGACCTGGATCCGAAAGCCCCCAAAGACACGTAAAGGAGGCACAAAGTTCATCTTCAAAACACTGCAAAGAGGACCATGCGCTTGTGCCCTCCCCACCCAGACCCGCTTGTACCTCCAGAAAAAAAAAATTTGGTCCGCCAGTGGGTGTTTAGCCAAATGAGTTGGCCAGTTTGACTTTTTAACCAATGAGTATGCCAGTTACCCAGTTTATTTAGCCAAATGAGACAAGCCACCGCCGCTTGGGCGCCTGCCTGTCGCTTCCACCATTTCATTTAGCACACTGTTCACAGTTTGCCAGCAGCTCGGGTTTAGCGTAGGGATGGTCACAAAGTTTCGGTTCCAGCGGAACCGGTTCCAAGAAAAGTCGGTTCCAGAACTGGATCCGAAAAACCGGTTCCATACCTGGATCCGAAGCACCGGTTCCAGACGTGGATCCGAAAATCCGGTTCCAGACCTGGATCCGAAAAACCGGTTCCGGAGCCGAATCTTATAGAACTGGATCCGTTCGGACCCGAAAACCGATTTCACCAGGAACCGGTTCTGGCCATCCCTATTGGCAACTATGCAGAATTTCAGCTATCCGCCACCTACGGCGCTAGTTTTAGGTAAACACAAATGGCAACTCGTTTGGAAAACTAGTCTCGCGAAGAAGTCCGCTTAGTTATTCGATTTGTGTGGGCGAAACACGTAACTGCGGCTGAAATTCATCGGCAGCTGATAGAAATTTACGGAGAGACTGTAATGTTTAGTCACCATGTCGCAAAATCGTGTCGAAAATTTGAAGATGGCAGAAACAACGTTACTGACAAGCAGCGCAGCGGCCGATCCAGCACGGCATCAACAGATTTGAACACAGCTAGCTGGGGCATCATCGACCACCCTCCTCCCTATAGCCCGGACCTAGCTCCAAATGACTTTCACCGCTTCCTAACTAAAGAACTACATTCTCTAATTCAGTATGCAACAATGGCATTAACCAGTTCTTCAATACGAAAAGACCAAAAAATGACAAGATAGAAAGAGAAAAATTAAATAAAACTAATTTCCTTACATGTCATTGAATAATCTATTGTTACGTGTAATATTACAGCAAGTAATAAAGTGTAAATGTAGAACTTGACAATTATTAACGTCTCCTTTAGTGGAGATAAAACCACACTATCTTCTGAATTTATTATTATGATGCCTGTGTGTAATTACTTAATAAGAAACATTGTAACCATTACATTCAAATGTTTACGCTTAGTGAGAAGTCCATTTATGCAATCAAGACGCTGTTGTTAACTTTCCCAAACCTTGTAAATGAGCTATGTTGTTGTATGATTCTGCAATTAAAGTTCTGTTACACGTTCACAAAATAGTGCCTTTTAAAAAGATATCCTAATTCTCTAGGTGTTAAAAGTAACACATTTGCGTTTTCTCTTTCTTGTACGTGATTATACATAACTATGGGTTTATTACAGTTGCACATTTACTTTAAGGAAACGTTATCAAGATAAAAGATTTGAGTTCTGAGAAACAAGGTTTTCAACAGTGGATTTTACATTTCCTTTCTTCTTCCTTTTATTTACTACAGTGACGCAAGGCCATCTTGGAAATTAATCTTGTAAGTCTGGAATGTTAACGAAGTACGAATAAAAAATATAAAAGTTTGTCTCTATAATGCAGATTTTGAAATCATAAATTTAGAATAAATCGGACATTTTAGTTTCTACGGAAATTAAGTTTCATTCATAAGTAGAGCAAGGACTTTTAGGTTTTTATGAACATTATTTTAATCTTTTAAACCAAACTATATGAACCTGCGCTATTTACACAGCGCACAGTTCTAATATGAGCGTGAGGACAGGAAGACTCTCGAAGAGAGGGAATTGCTGTAAACAAACATATAAATGTAGTATTTTAATATATACTGTAGAATGTTCGGGTGAGTTTGTGGCAAACTTGTAAAAGTAATAGATGATACCAAATGCAAATATGTTTTCTTTATAATTCTATATCCGAGTACGCCTCATTGTAGGTTCACAAACCTTCCAAGTTGCCACCTTGCAATAGGTTTTGTCATTTAGCTTAAAGCAAAGCGCCTGAAATGTCCGTCAACCCACTATACTTAGCTCCTCTACTGGTTGCCTTTCACAAGGGTATCAACCTTAACTTTCTAGTGGTGATATTAAACTAATAGGGTCAAAACGACACCTAGAGTGTGGAATAGAAAAATAAAGACTTTAAAAAAAAAATGAATGAGAACTAGCAAATCTACACAAAATTTGGAATCGACCAGAAAAAAGGCACGTTTCTTGCAGTTGTCGTTTTCGAGATCTCATTATCGAAAGGATTGGAAACAAACATACAGTATTGTAGCAGGTATAAACTTTTCTTTGGAGACAAACATGCAAACCTAGCATTTTAATATATAGACTAGCTGAATCTGCGCTCTCTACACAGCGCATCATTCACATATGAGCATGAATCTCCTTGTTATTCATCTCATCTGTACATGTCCCTTTACAAACACAAGTGAAAGACGTCTTGATAAAAATTGGTAAGAGATACCATAAAGGGCAGATTTTTTCGTTTACTTTGACAATATCTCGCACTGTTTGCAAGATTTAAGCCTACTTCCGGTTGGAGTTTTTAATTCTTGTATGACCAGTGATCAATGTTTTGACATTACGAACTTTAACACAATCACCAAAATAAAATAAAATAAAATAAATAGTCCGGTCAAATTAGGCTTTAACCCAGACATTTAAAATAACAAAACGAAACTTGCTAGAATATGTAGCACTCGTTATGATGTACTTCTGACATCCTCAAAAGATCCTCAAGAATCTCGTGACGGGTTTAGGAGCTATGACGTCATCAATATGGCTGCCGTTAAAATTCATAGTGAAATCTTTAAATGCATATAACTTTTCACGTAATAAAGACAAGACGTTCATTTTTGTAACAAACTGAAGAGAACTGATTGGAAAATTTGTAGAATAAAATATAGTGGTTAAATCGAAGTTTTTCTTTGAAATATTTTCACATAAACTGCAAAAATTCACTTTTTTGAATACTTGGTTGAAGTTATACCCACCTCTCGTCGGCTCCTCGTATCTATTAGAGCTTACTTCACTGACCACACACAGTGGCGCTCTCTATCGGTAGCGCTCTACCACGAGCTGTAACTTTGTTGTGCGAGTCGCTTGAAGTGGAAGCACTGTTACGTTGATATATTTGGTGTTTCTATTCCGAAATAGAGACAATTGATGCAGCCGAAGAACGAAAGAAGCGAAAGGGACGCAAGAGAAATGAAAATTGTGAACTTTGGCAAAGGATTGTTTGAAGGGGCCCTCACCTTGAGGGTCCTAGAATGGTGGGAAAACTGTGCGAAAAACACGTTTGTTTTCAGTTTTATTTCTTTTTGACAATGTTGTCATCACTTTCGGGCCACGAAAAAAATACATGTTGTACCTAAGGACATAAATTTTTTAACCAAAAAATCAGCGACGTGTCCCTACAAAAATTTTTCTAATTTTTTTTGAAATTTTCAACACGCAAAAAAAATAAATAAATAAAAATAAAAAAGTAAAATAAATAAAGAAAGAAAATACTTATCGATGGTTTTGAAAAAAAAATGCACATTTACATCTATATAGTATCTACAATCTGTGAAACTTTCAAAATTTTTCGACCACCCGCACCAAAATTAAAACAATATTCAATTTTGAGCATGTATGATACGATAATTCGGTAAGGGGAGCGGGTAGGAGTCAATTTTTTTTAGGTAGTTTTAGGTCAAGGGTAACCTTTTGGGTCAATAGCGACCCAATTTGGATTAAGGGCCGATTTCACTATCTTACTAGGAAAGACCCTTTAATAAATCTGCACAATTTTCTTGACATTGTTACTGTTCCACTGAAATTATTGCATTACTTTTTTTAAAAGATAACTCACATCAATACAACACAATTTAAAACCTAAGTTTGCATTTTTAAAGTGTTCAGTTGAGACGTGGTTGTACAAAACGCAAAACAAAACTTTCGTTTTTAAGTTGAATTGTTACAAAACACGACCTTATAATGTTCAGATTATCTATTACGAAAGTATTATTGGAAATTCGACGTGGAATTGGGAGGAAAGAGAATGGAGTTGCAATTACCACAATAAGATATCCTTATCTCGGAATTCCTTGAGATCTGAGACATGAAATTTAGATTTTTCATCTATATAAAAGTGAGAGTCACTATATTTGTGACTTTGTACCTCTTAAACCATTCAACCAATCTCGATCAAATTTTCAACATAGACGAGGTTCAGGCCTGGGATGGTTTTTATTATTTCACTTTGACGATGCAACTTAGAGAAGGGAGGGGAATATTTAAAATGGTCGAAAATTACCGATATTAGTGTCGAATCCATAGTTTTCAGGGTCGCTGAGTTGAACAGTGACACTTCTGATGCCGTTTAAACTTAAATTCAGTGCCGGAACTTGGGGAGAGAGAGATATATAAAATGATCTAAATGACTGATATACGTGGCGAATCCATAGTTTTCGGGATCGCTGAGACGAACTGTGACATTTCCAACGCAGCTTAAATCCAAATTCAGCCCTTTGTGTCAAAAATGAAACGTATTCTCCCCGCGCGAAGAACGGGTATTTTGCTAGTTTAAAATAATTAAATATTATTTTTTATTCGCCCTAGTATTCATTAAACCCTTTCCTCGTCATACGCTTTCTAATATACGTGTAATGTTAGTTATTTCATGACACACTTCAGTTCGTGAATGAGATTCTCTTTCACACAGTCAAATGATACCTATGTTGTGTAGTTGGTATACATATATCTGTTCAGTAGCTCAGATAATGACTTATTCGAAGAAAAACCATTGGCGCATCTAATGGAAGTGGTGCATCTTAGTTAAAAAAAAAAAGAAGAAGACGATGATCGGGCAATATCGTATTATTTTTACAAGACAAGAGGTGTCAGATTGTATCCAATCATTACTCGCAATTCTATGACATGTATAATACCTTATAATGATGGATAGATGAGGTATGGCCATTGCTCTGGCTCGACGGACGACGACCGCCGGGTATTGTTTACATTGGACTTATTGGTACCTTCAGCTGCCAACGGGTTCTTCACTGCCTTCACTAGAAGATGTGTGTATTTTTTTCCCCTAACGCTTCAAGATTATATGTGTTACCTACCACTTCCTCACGTTCTTTCAATTATTCCTCTAGTACGTGGGTTCTTGTTCTGGAATGTTTTCTTTTTTTTAATTTCCTTTTTGAGAAAGAAGACGCGCTTCAGGTGAAGAAAGCACAAAAAGAACTGTGCAGATCGGCTTTCGCACATCTGAAGGATACTTTTTTTTTTTTTTTAAGTATGCTTCCGCTGTGCGAAGTAGTGCCTACCAGTAAAATTGTACCCTCCTGTTCTCTTTTAGTTGTTTCATTAAAGGTAGAAAAAGGATTTCCTTGCCATTTCTTTTTAGAAACGTTATAATTTAACTGAAGCTTTACATAGTTTTCAAATGTCAAAAGTACAAAGCACAGTAGCTATGTGCATTCATATTCAAAATTAAATTAGCAAATGTTAGATTAGGTTTGGTTTATTAACATATATATATAATGAACACCCACATGTTCTTCGAAAACTTTCTATATCTTTATTTTCTTAGGCAGGACAGCCGTTCCTGAACCAACGGAGTATAGACTATATGTTTTGCCCTTTTAAAGCTTTTTTTTTTTTTTTGAAAACATTAACTTGCTATCCATGGAGCTCACAAAATGAAGGTGGTATTAAAGTTCTTATTGACTTGTCTAGTTTAATTAAGGCCATGCGAGGTATAATTCTACAATTTTATGTATTGGATCAGAATCGCTCGCCGAGAATCGAACTCAGACTTGTTATTTCATCATCATCACCATCACGTCTATTCTGCCATTATTGGCAGCTCACTTGCTGTAATTGAGAAGCTTCCATGTTCGACGGTCTTCTGCTAACCTCTTTGTCTTCACGTACGATTTTTTTTGTTTTGATATCGACCATTAATTGTAGTCTCCTTCGCCCCCTCCCTCTCTTTCCTGCCACCATACTTTCTAACACATCCCTCATGATACAGTTCCTTCTTATCCAATATTCCAATCAGTTTCTCTTCCTCTTCTTAATAATCCTAAAATTGTTCTTTTCTGCCCTGCCATTTCTAATATCCTCTCATTCGTTTTCTGCTCGACCCAGCTAATTCACTCCATTCTTCTCCACACCCACATTTCGAAAGCTTCCACTCGTTTTTATGCTTATTATTCCAGTAAGCACATTTTTAAAGAGCCCTAATAAAGAAATAATACGATGGACTTGTTCCGCTTAAATTTAACTAGGATACAATTTGGTCTATGAATTTCTGATTATTCAAATCCAAAAAAACATTAGTTTCTCATAGAGAGCACTGCGGATTAGTGGTAAAGTGTCTACTTGCGGTCATGTGAGCTTGTAGTGGACAACATTGTGTTAACAGATTTTCCTGGGGTTTTCTCGTTTCCTCCTACATTCTTATTTTACTAATTCTTCCATATTCATTCACTTTCATTAATCATCTGTCTGTTTTAGCTTATAGAACATAATCGTCGGACATGAAACAACATATTTGATTTCATTTCCATATAATAATGTGAACCTTGCACCATGATAACATTTGTCTACTATGTCTTATTTTTGTCTTTCAAAATTAAATGTGAAATGTTCCTCTTCCCCATAATCCAGGTCTGACTCTTAGGGATTTTTTCCCCTGACTTTGAAGAAGCGTCTTCGTTGTTAACACTCTTCATCGTCGAAGCATCGTCGACCTTTACAATATTTTTTACAGCAGTTTGGAGACTGAAAGAAACACTGGAATAAGTGCATCTCATTGAATGGGTACTACTTTGTGCGGCTATTTCTTTAAGAAGAAATTCATAATGTACATCTCCAAATCCGAAATTTCCTACTGATTTTTCGTTTAGTTCTATTTATCCTATTTTAACGTTAACGTCTCCCGTGATATACTTTACGTAATTATTTCCTTTGTTATTAAACTCTGTAATTTTTTGTTTTTCGTAGAATTCTTCCACTTCATCTTCTGAATGACTGTTGTGGAAGCATAACTTGAATCATTTGTAGTGTGTATCTTTGAAAGAGTTTGACAACAAGCTTTTCTACTCGATTAGAAGTATTATTTATCTCCAGGACATTGTATTCCAGTAACACCTCTGGTCTTGCCACATTCTGAACATCTGTAATAGAATATTTGACCGATCTTCAGTTCGATTAGTTCTTATCCTTTTCTTCTTACTTTACCTAATCGGACAATGTCCCAGTTGATCTTCTCTTGCTCTTCTTCCAACTCCTGGAATCTTGCTTCTGATGCGGGAGATCTTCCTGGGCCAAAAGTCAGGTGACAGATCTGACACAGAAAAGGCTATAAGGCTGGTGGAGTGGAGTCCACTTACCTATAGATGATGTTTGCAGGGTGAAGTAATTTCAAAAACTTTTTTAAGTAGGAAGGTCGACAAGCGGCATTCGATGACATTTTTTTTTTCGCAGGAGTGAAATGCTACTGTCTATTTTGTCCTACCATTAATCGTCCACTGACTATGGTCTGTTTTTCTCTTGGTTTTCTCACAACACATGCTCGAAATGATCATCCTGTGCATCATGGTGTATACTAGATGTCTCTTCCACTTCTCATGCACATCTAGCAATGTCTCTGATAGCCCTACAGCATAGGCATTCTCAATTCGCTGCATCAAATACTGTAAATTCCAGAACTTGATGAGGTACATAATGACCTTAAGGTGGTCCCACAGGTGTAGAAATCCAGAGGAGTGAAATCCGGAAAGCATGACCTCTATTTCATTGGTTCTTGATTCCCTACCTCCTTGCAGGAAACTACTAATTCAAGTTCTGCACACCACGTCTGTGTTAGGGAGGGGTTATATATTTTTCTAGTGCTTGAAGAATGTTGAGTATGAACTAATCTCCGACAAAACTGATATCAAAATCTGCACATTCAGTAGCCACAGGTCTTGGCAGGTATTCTGTATGCCGTTAATAAAGACTAATGATTTTCATGTCGAAAATACCATACAGACCATAACCTTTACACCACAAGTCATCCCTGATGTATTGATCAAATGCGGGTTACTGTAATTGTAGTGGCAGTGGTTCTATTTGTTTACTTCTCCGTTCATGTAAAAGTACGTCTTGTCAAAGAACAAGACGTTCAAGGGGAGATACTGGTCGTTACCTGTTCCATTCTGTAAACTGCATTCGACGATCTGGATTGTCCTCTGTCAGATGTTGATGCATCTGGATTTTGTATAGGTGCCATTCATTAATGGAAAATACTGTCCGTATGGGCTTCTGACTCATTCCATATTCCTGGGATAAACACCAATTTTTTCATTGGGATTTTGCTAAAGGTTGCAAGGACAGCAACAATAGTCTATTTGTAGGTCTTTTCAACCACTCGTGTAAGTTTATCGACCACATATCCCGTCTCCTGGAATTTGCTGAGAGTTTGGTCACACCATTCTGGGAAACAGCATATTAAGCTCTCCAGTCACCACACGCTAACTGCGGTTTCTATATATCAGAATTATCTATACACGTTCGTGGATCGTCAGCAATATTGTTTAGACACTGAAACCTGCAAAAATAAAAAAAAAACTCCTTAATTAGTGAACTGAATGATAGAAGAAAATAGGAAACTTCATTACGCTCCTACAAAAAAAAAAAGTTGCATGTAAAACGCGTCGCATACCCACCTTAATATATATTTTTTTAAAAAATATAATGATATTGAAGATGGAAGGATACAACATTTTGACCGTGGTGCTCCCTTGTGTTTTTGACATTGTTTCACCTCCAAACATTACATATGGGGAATATCTATCAACCCAATCCAACATCCTGTATCAAGATTGTAACCTCACTTTTGGTCCAGCCTGTATATCAGTTTAAAACTTCCATAACTATACCGATTTTCACAATTAAACCACACAATAATTACAATTTAGGAGTATCGATAGTGCAGCAGTAATGTACATAGTAGCCTTAGCCTATGTTCCAGATAAGCAGATTAATTCAGCCCCTGGGGAAGGAAAAATCCAGCCCAACTTGGTGCCGGTCACAAGCCAAGGAAATTTAGGAGGGTTGATTTCAGGAAGGGGAACCGGTCATACAAGCTATGTCAAAATCATCATAATGGGTTCTCTAAATAAAGCTTCAGAAAATGCTACGGCGTACTCCGTAGGCAATACCCAGATACTTCGCTTGACTTCTGTAAGAAATCGGCAAGTACTACCGAATTGAGGATGGATTCGGTTAAAGAAAATAGTCCACGAGAGTGACAGTGGGAACACTTAATGTCAGGAAGATGAATAAGCAAGGAAGAGAGACTGCAGAAACATAATAAGGCAAGATAGCTAGGAGGTGGCTACAAGTTGCTGTATAGTGGAGCAAATCGGCAAAGAAGAAACTGCTTGGGATTGCTCTTTAACCAGAAAGATAGTTTGAAAAGTATTAATATGAAGAGCGACAGATTGATGGGCATCAAGATATACAGGGACGAAATTACCAATGTATTGTGGGCATATGTTCTGCAAGTAGTTGGCGAGCAGGAAGGAGAGATAAAATTCTAGGAGGCTTTGGACCACGAACTTCGCAGCATCCTGTTACTGAGAAGTATAATTTTGGGTGATATCTTAAATTGGTTATGTCGACAGATGCATGGAAGAGATTGAGAACATACACGGTGGCTGGAATTTAACAAAAAGGAACTAGGAAGACTTTGTGACGGAATTCAATTTGGAGATTCGCAAGTTTTCACAATATGAAGGAGCACCGCCTGACTTTCAAGAGTACTGAAGAGGTAAATCAAATCGATTATATTTTATGCCGAAGACAATGTCTCAAGGAAATTAACAAATACAAGGTAATAAGTGGTAAAACCATAGTCTCACAACATAGAATGGTGAGCGTAACCTGAAAGTGTTCGTGAGTAGGAACAAGAGGAGGCCGCGGAGTGAAGAGCCGAAAATTAGATGGTGGAGATTGAAAAAGGAGAAATAAAAGGAATCATTTAAAGAAAGTGTTATGAAAGGATTAAACTTGAAAGAAGAGGATGTGCAAAAATGATGAAGCGTGAACAACAGGACCATACTAATAGCCAGAGAGAGAAGATTTTGCGTAGAACTTCACGAAAGAGTCCCAATTTAGGGAAAAGAAGGGAGAAAGTGCAAGAAACTATTAACGCAAAGAGAGAGGCAAAGAAAAAAATGGAATACTTCTGGTACAGAAGAGGATAAATGTAGTTTCAAGGCTTCTACCTAGGTAATAAGGCTAGAGCAGTGGCTAGAGCGAAACGTCAAGTCCGGGATGAAATATATGACAAACTTGAAACACAAGGTGGAGTGAAGAAGCTACTTAGGTTAGCAGAAAACAAGATACAAGGCAACAAAGGATATTACTCAAGAGTACAACGGACGCAATTTTTATACGAAGACATACCATGGAAAACATAAGAGAAAACAAAAAGAATCGCATATGAGATTGTTCCTCATGCTTTTCTTTTTAATCATGCATAAATAGATGGCTAAATAGAAAAGCATGGGGAACGCTCTCATGTACCTAGATTATAAATTGATTATATATGAGATCGCGTATCATGCTTTTCTCTTTAGTAATACATAAAGGGATTTTTAGTTTTAAAAAATAATTTTCTTAGAATTATTTTTTACTTTATAGTATGATTTTTTTCTTAAAAGGAAAGCATGTTTAAATAAAAATATGTCATTTTATTTACTTTTTAGTACGAGCTTTTTTTTGAAAGAATGCATATATTTTTAAAAAAATCCTTACTTTTTGTCATGTTTTCACTTTGAATCAGTTCTTGAAATCTCGTATTTCACAATCTGAAACGTAATTTACGAAGATTTCCTGTATATAATACTGTACCTGCCAACTCTAGAGAATTTTTGATTGCATAACGGAATAGGATATAATAATAGCTTAACAAAAATATATAGAAATAAAAAATGACAGTGATAAAATATTCGTATTTGTATTAATATACTGTAGATATATTCGTATAATGTTGGTTTTGTGATGTTCAGTTTTTGTAGCTTTTACTGACTTGAAATTACGTATTCATTTATGTTATCTAAATTTTATATGTGTATGTTTTAATAATGATTTGGATGCTAGTCAAGTTGAGGGCAACACATTATGCAAAATTTACAGGTAAAATTCAGTACTCTGCTTGGAAATACACTTTTATAAGGGACGAATTTCTGCAGACTGAAGAATTAAATACTAAGAAATACAGTTGTATTTCAGGTTTACAACTGTAGGATTACTGTGCAAAATCATTACAAGTAGTTTACGGTGGTTAAAATAAATGAGTACATATGAAAGATGAGTGCATTAGATACTATTTTCTCCCTGTAGAGTATTTCTGCACAATGTAAAAAAAACTCTATTTTATGTTTACAAGTGTAGAATGTGTTTACTAGTGTGAAACCATTACAATTACTGTTGAAACTCGTATCATTAAAAAAAAAAAAAAATTTTTTTACCTTTTGTTACGTGTATGCTCACCGTCGCTGACGCGCCTGCTCATTTCGGATGAACATCCGCGCTACTGTGCTGGCTCCCAGCTTAACCCTGCTCTGACTCGCTTAGATAGCATTTGTGGTTTTAGTGGACGCGTAGCACAGGTTGATTTGTTTGTTGCACTGTAGTTTTTTTATGACGTGCATCCGGATAATGTACTTATACACAAATTGTAAAAGAATTATAATTTTTCAATAGTTACTTCTGGTGGGCCCTATTGAATTTCAGCTATGCTAAGTGGAATAATGTCATGGCACCCAGCGAAAATCTTTTGGATCACAATGAAAAGGAAATTAGTGAAAGAATTATAATTTTTCAACTATTATTTCGAGTGGTGTGCCTAAACTTAACCTGCACAATCAATATATAACTGATTTATATATGAGACTGTTTATGTGTAGTTAGGCCTAACTAGTAAGGCTAACCCAATAAGTGAAGATAAGTATATATTGCAGCACTCAAAAGAATGATATAGCTGTAACCAGTGGCGTCTTTACGATTTTGTTTTGGGGGGCTTTACTAACTTTCGGAGGGGGCTTTGCCTGAAAATGTAAAAATTCTGCAAGATCTTTCATATACTTTACTATAAAAAGTAAGATTTCGGGGAGGGCTTAAGCCCGGAATCTCCCCCTTAAATACGCCACTGGCTGTAACAGTATAGTCATCCAACGTACGTCGCTGTGTAAAATTCCATCATTCTATGATGAAAAAAAAAAAAAAAAGAGTTAAATTAAGTTGACATGATATAAGGCAAGATATGAGGACAAAGTTGAACTAGGACATCGTTGTGAGGTAAAGAAAAACATGTAGAAAAATCGTAATTTTTAAAACCTGAAAAAGAAATTTATAAAATTTTATTTCTTTGTACAGTTGTTTAGTAGTTTGTATATACGAATCCGTTGGTCCATTTACTTTTGCATGTCTACTTGAATTGTATGCAGTATATAAAGGTACTTCAATTGAATATTATATTAATATATGAACGCTATTGTTATGTACAGTTCTTCATACCAGGTAATAACAATAAAAAATATATAAAGCTTGGTCAGTGACGGATCCTTAAAAACTGAAACTATGGCAGTTTGTTTTGACTCCAAGAACTGTAGTGATATGTATCTAGGTAGAGGAAAGCATAAGAAAATAAATAGTATTTTTTAAAAAAATGTACGTGTATGAGTTAGACCTACATAAATCTGTAGATTTTTCTCCTTTTGAAATGTAAATGAGTTACATAACGTTCAGAAAAAGAAAAATAAATAAAATAGCGTGTCTGCAATACAGCCATTCTGCTACCGGCTTAGAAATGTCGCAAATAACTCAAAAAATTCTCTTATAATTTCTGCTATTGCTACTGTGTGCTCGCGTAGTTTACCATAGTACATAGATAGATATATGTGAGTTGGGTGCGTTTCTTTCTCATATAAAAACGAAAAAAAAAGACTTATGTTAGTACATTTACAGCCAGAGGCTACCAGTTAACCCATTGAGTAATAATAAAGTGTGCCAGTTTTTTTTTTTCTGAAGAGGGAAAACGGTCAGCTTTAAGAGGCCCTATATTTATATATATGACGGCTATATAAATATATGTATATCGTATATGAAGTGTCTGGTAGTGTGACTTCTTTCGAGGCTCTTAAAGTGCCCCCTATGTTGAATTTAATTCTATAAAAATACATTTAAGATTTTTCTTATATATATACAATGTTGTTTGTAAAGCTTGTTGTTTCGCAAGCAGATTTATAAAATATATGCTTTATTTATTTTTTGCGTGTCCTGGCGAAATTAATTGCTATATTTCTTTCTTAAACTGTTATTGTCAAAATTTTTGCAACTCTTTGAACATTATAGTCGCCAGAATGCTACGTTAAAAGCGTTGTAGAATAAATATATTACTTAATAATTTATAATGAGCTCGTTATCATCAAGGAGAAAAAAATACAAATTCCACTGAACAGACGTTACACCGATGGGAAGTTTCTATAAGCTTGTATATTTGATAGGTGTGCCTAACCACACCAGGTAACTTATTTTCATAGTGGAATTTGCTCTCAAGAAAATACTTCACGTGGTTCTTCATCATTTAAAGTAAAACAAAAGTTATGTTACTCCCTGCTGTAAATTTAAAATACCAAAGTAACACAATTTCGGCACAGAGAACTAACATTGTATTACTGTGTCCGAAGAAGGAATTGTATCATGAGTGACGTGCTAAAGGGTATAATGGCAGGAAAAAGAGGAAGGGGAGAAGGAGATTAGAATTAATGGATGATATCAAAACAGAAAGATCATACGTGAAAACGAAGAAATTAGCGGAAGATCGTGGAGCATGGAAGCTTCTCAGCTGCGGCAAGTGACCTGCCATTAGACAGAATAACTGTGATGATGATGTATGAGAAATGAATTGATATCTCTAAGTTTTACGTCCCACGCTTATGCCGGTTAGGCTAAAGCAGACTGTGATGAGAAATGAATGAAATGGTGGAATGAAGAAAGTGAGAGGAAACGGAAGAACCCCAAGAAAACCCATAAATACGGTGTTTCTCCACCACAAAGTCCACACGGCGCGAGCTGGGATCGAACCAGGGACCCCAAGCACAGGAGGTGAACGCTCTACCACTGAGTCACCACGCCCCCTAATGATGATGTATGAGAGGTGAAATTACTACTTCTTCATGACCCCGCCTAACGTAGTCACTATCGCTCTCGCCTTTGGTGCTAGCTGTCTCGGGTTTGATTCCCCTTGGGGACACTCGACGATCCATCCTGAGTGAGGTTTTTTCCTCATTCACACCAGGCAAATGCCGGGATGGCACCTAACATAATAGTCCCAGGTAGCTAACTTCCTTCTCCATCCCTTTATTCCTCTCCAATTCCCTGAGCACTGTGATCGTTGAGAGACGTCACGCCGAAAGCTCAGAAATATAATTCCTAATCCTAATCCTGACTACTACTACGTGACAAAGTCATTAACGCGCGTACTTCTTTCCTATGTGCGCGATCCCTGGTTTGAGTCTAGAGTTACCCCCGGTATGAGACTACGCAGAATCTTCGTGGCTACACGAGACGAGACGAAACAGAGCTCTTGCAATAGAACAGGTACACTTTCCCAGGTGAGACTACTTTCACGACACTTTTCGAGACAAAACAGTCACAATTCTTGTCTTGCAGGTAACCCTAGGTGAGAGTACCTGCTTCGATTTCAAACTCTAGTAGTTTCTGCGTATTCTATTTTAAACAGTAGGTCTCACCTCATACAGTTACGGCGCTGAGAAGAGACATTGAACTCCAATCGATATCCGATTCATTTTATGAAATATAGTATTTGGTTTAACGGTCCATAACGTTGTCCTAGAATCAGGGCCAGATCTTGAGTCCTGCAAACTACGCGTTCGCAGGAGGCTTTAGGTGAAGAGGGCGCCAAACTGGAAAATGGATTTTGTGTGTTAAATGTGAATACTTATTACGTTATAGTGAAAAATTTTCCAAATACCTTCAAATAAATATTGCACAGACTGGGATACAGATAAAATACATGAAAAGGACGATAAAGTCGGTGCTGTGAAACACCCCTTTACAAATAAAATGGACTAGTATATCAATTGGCGCCAATGCCACACTCACAAGTGATGCTAGTTTGAGGAAAATTTCCCGCGGATTCAGGAAAGACTTTTCAAAGAAAGGGAAACGGGTGATTTTATGAATATGAGTTAAAATGTAGGGAGTTGTATAGTTGTATATGTATAGTTGTATGTTAATCAACTATATCTCCTGTACGATTAAATGGACTAGCTCTGATGGCCATTGATAATGACATACTCAATGAAATGGATGCGGATGCAATAATAAGAGATTTTGCCAAATTGGAAGCCAGAACAGTGTCTTTATAACATGAACTTTTCGGTAACAAAGAAAACGAGAAATTAAGTTAACTACTATAATCGTTTCACTAGAAAATACTCTGTAAATATACTTTTAATGAAATATAAGAACATATCACTTTGTCAAAATCAAACCTGTGATAATGTTAGACTTCAAGTTCATGAGTTTTATTCTGTTTCGGCTTTTATGTTTCCATTGTACTTGTCAAAATACATCTTCGGCATATATTTTAGTTGTGTCTTGTACTTATTTAATAAAAAATGCTATTAATTGTTAAAATTGGTACTTTGATCAGTATACATTTAATAGTCAATTAGTTGTACTTTATCCATTTTTTGTTAATATTCACAGGGAGACTATAGATATTGAAGAAATTTGCAATTGTAACAATGATTAGAATTAGTTTTGTCCATAACAACTTTCTACTTTTTTTTTTATTATCATTTAGCTTGAGGCGCCTAAATATTGTTTGCTTACATTTAAGAAATGTCTAGAACCGACCCTGCCTAGAATAAGTGAGAGACGAAAGTATTATTACTTTTGAATTACTTTAAGTTACTTTTAGCTACCCTATGAACAATTGGTCGATGGACTTGTCGGCTCACTGTCGGCCGAAGTCTGACCCTCATTCATAAAATTAGACCTAAATCACTATGTTATCGGCTTACTGTCGGCCGAATACTGACTCACGTCTGACGTGTTGACGTCGGGCATGTTCATTGGGGCATCTATCTTTACATTGTGCTATCTCCAAGTGTGCATTCAACCCTTTCAATAGTAGTATTGTAGCTCAGTTAGACCTACTCTTTACTATGTTTGTTTCTGAAAAGCTAACTTTGTGCATCAAGATAAATTAAGTCAACATGATAGGACCCTACTTCATCGGTTTTAAGATTTAATTTTTTTGGATGGGGACATGGAAGTAAGAGAAAATTTTACTGTTATCAGTTTTTTTTTTTTTTTTTTTAAGACGGTGGACGTAAACCAACGAAATTTGTTTACAGAAACATTTTCTTTAGAGAACAAGAAATTCATTCACTCTCACGAATTCCATTTGTAGCAGGGGTGCCCACTGGTAGGTTTTTGGGCGGAAGTAGAGACGATGAGATATTTTTGGGAGGGGACATCATATTTCATTGAAAATAGCGTAATGGAACTTTAATTAGATATAACACCATAATGATGCTTTTGAAATTGAATTAAAATTTTGGTCTACAAAGCAAGTTATCTTAGTTTTGTCAGAACTAACTTCAGTCGCTTATATTTTATTTGGGAAGGGGGAGGGGAGATTATAAATTTGCGGGATTGAACCAAAGCACTTGGGAAGAATGTGTATCTCGGACCTGTAGAAAGAATAGAAAGGAACGGGCCACAGAGAGGAGAGGAAGTCAAAAATTTGTCCTTAGCAATTTACTTAAGTATTTAGTTGTAATTATATACTTGTAGTAATACTCAAATAAAAATCTTTACATTCAAATACCGAGTTTGATCATCCATAATTATTTATGTAAATAAATATTATAGAACATGATAGCTAAACTAAACATGCAACTAAAGAAGAAAGAAAAGAAAGTATCAAGTTCAACGTGTTTTTTAAAGAGGTTATTAACAGGTTTATTAATTAAAACGTTTACTTTGCATTGAAGAAACACTCGATTATGACTAGAAGGAAAAATAAAACTTGTATATTGTAATCCTTCATATCATCAATATTTGTGACATATGTAGTTCCATTCCACCCGTAACCCCCCATGAATCACCTTCCTGGTTGAGAGGCACGGTGGCTCAGTGGCAGTGTGTTCACCTCTGGTGCAAGAGGTCCCTAGTTCGATCCCAAGTCATACGAGTTTGTGGTGAAATAACATTATGTTCGTAGGGTTTCCCACCAATTCTTCCTAATAATTCGTTTTCATTAATCATTGTCTCTTTTAGCCTAAAGGGTATAAACTTGGGATGTTAAAATTAAATATACTATTTCGTTACAATGAAAAAGAAACCTGGAAGCATGGAAAGCATGCGTTCTAACACCCAATAATCTTATACGTTCTAATATCAATACGTTCATTCTCTGAATATGTAACAACCAATCGGGTGTTAGAGGTCTGCATGGGCCGGAATTTTTAGCCCGGGCCCGGCCCGGCCCAGCCTGTGAATTTATAATATGAGGCCCGACCAGAGTCCGAAATATGTTTTAGCATTTAGGCCCGAGCCCGGCCCGAGCTCATGTGATAATCAAATGGGCCGGAAATAAGCCCGAATTTCAAAAACTTAATAATTAACGTAAAATTGTATTTTTATTTACAGCAACTAGAGGTTTAATTTTGCAGTTGTGATTTAAAAGTTCTCCAGAAAGAACGGTCCAATAAATATCGTTTTACAGAGTTAGGCCCGAATAGGCCTGGCAAATATGGTTGTATATTTAAAAATTTACAGCTCGAGCCTGGACCGGGCCCGAAGTGATACATGTTTTGTAGGCTCGAGTCTGGCCCGCTGGCCAGGTGGGGCTTAAGCTCGTGGGCTCCGCCCGAGCCCGTGCAGACCTCTATCGGGTGCACAGAAAGACATATTATCATGAAAACACTGCGTCATTGTAATATATGCAATTATTACCAAATTTGTCAGGGTACCGCCATTTTTGACAGAAATCACACATTGAGAACATGAAAAGAAGACCATGGACTACAAAATGGAGTGAATGATCATGAAAGGACTGGTGGAATGAATAAAAAAATGAAGGTAACAAAATAACCTCGAAGATAAAATCTAGGAGCTGGAATTGAACCACGAACCCTAAGCACTCTAATACTGAATCACCGATTCCACGAAGAAGACTATGAAACAAAATCTTTATGAACTAAATTACTTATGCTTCTGATCTAAAAAAGTTGCAGTAACTATGACCGAATGGTGATATGGAAGGAAATGAAGGTTTGTAAAGAAAATTAACGTGGATTTTCTTTAGAAACAATCAAACAAACTGGTCACAAAAAATCTGCATTCATAAATAAAAATAAGTTAAGCAAACGTGTATTTTCTTTTGTTGTTAATTATTTTTAAAAAATCGAATCAAAAGTAAGGTATTGAATTGTTCTACATTAGTAAAAATACGATCTTTTAAACACGTTACGTTGAGTTGCGAAAACAGATTTTCTGAACAGAGTGCATTAAATACTGAGAATACGGTGTTTTGAACATTCTACGTGGAGGTATGAGAATGCCATCTTTTAAATAGGTTACATTGAGTTGTAAGTACATAATCTTGTCAAAGGACTACGTTGGGTTGTGAGAATATGATTAGGAGCGTCATTTCAGATTTTGCTTTGGGGGGGAGTGGGGGGCAAGACCCCTTGATAGAGTTTATAAGTCACGTTTTTCACTGATTTACTACTATTCTATTAATAAAATCTATATAAATCTCAAACTCAGGGGGGCAATTGCCCCTCCCTGCCCTCCCTAAATGACGCTCCTGAATATGATATTTTGAAGAGACTACACTCCCTACACTCCGTTGTAAGAATACTATCCTTTAAAGACTACTGCGAGTTGTGAGAATACGAGCTTTAAAACATAGGCCTACTATATTCAATTGTGAGAATGCAATATTTTAAACAATGTTGAGCTCTGAGAACATGATCTTTCAAACAGAGATGGAGCTTTTCTTTCTTTCTTTCCTTTTTTCTTAAATAGAAACAAGGCTATATACACCTGTTATATCATTAAGTTAAACCTTCTAAGGTTCTTCCGCGAATTGAAACCTAAAACTAGTCACAGAAAGAGAAAATAATGCAGTAAACATGAGTTTAAGGACATTATTAAATCTAGTAAATATATCTGTTGCAAGTACTGTAGTATTCACCTGAACAAGAGGAGGGATGTGTATGAACTATATCCGTTTAAAATATATGGTTTCAATGTCTTTTTCTTGGTTTCTAGCTAAGATTATTACTACTTGTTACAGGGTGGGATTGTCAAAGATATTATGATAAGTAATATTATAACTCCCTGGCGTTACAATCCTTCAACAAGATATGGGCTGCCACATGGCTTTCAGTTGGGTGACATGTTAGTATATCGGCTCCAATCATCTTTTATTATTATTATTATTATTATTATTATTATTATTATTATTATTATTATTATTATTATTATTATTATTATTAATAATAATATTATTATTATTATTATTATTATTATTATTATTATTATTATTATTATTATTATTATTATTATTATTATTATTATTATTATTATTTTGAGACCAGAATTCACTACTTCTTAATTCAAGTATACCCTAATTACTTAAGGATGCCTGCACAACACCTAACATCATACATTCTTAACCACAAACGGAGGCACGGTAGTTTAGCTGTAGATCGCTCACTAATGGTGTGAAGGAAGTCCCTGGTTCGATAACAGGCAGTTTGAGTTTGTGGTAGGCAAGATCATGTCCCTTGGTTTTTTGGAGGTCTCCCGCTTCTTCCAACTTCCTCATCTCGTTTCCATTAATCGCCCGTCCTCTTTAGCCTAAATAACACAGAATAATCGTGGGACGTAAAAATGGAAGATTTCATTTCATTTGTTAACCATAAATCAAACTCGAGAGTCCTGTGTTAACTATACGGCTCCACAAGAAAGTGGCATGGATGATTCTACAGTCTTTCTAAGCCTTGTTTCTGAGAAAGACATTTACTTCTTTAATAAAAAAACAGCTTGCATTATTATGAAAAGAGTATTGAACAAAACTTAATACTATTCATGCTAATAAATCAATAATATGAGACATAGTTAGAGATTAATTTTTTTAAAGTAACGAATATAGAAAGAAAGGCATACATCTTAAAACAGTAGCAATTGTTAGGAATGAATAAACGTCGGGAAATTGTGTGCGGAGGAAGACAGAACCATTATTAGAAAAGATTTTTCTCTTCTACAATTGGTTCTATTTCTTATGGAAAACCTCTTCTGAAAACGTCAGAGGGCGGTAACAGTAATTACGGTTCAAACCCTGTAGTTTGGACGTCAAGACAAATAAAATGAGAATGAACGTCGAGAGAGTCTCTTTTTTTCTTATTATTATTTTCTTTTTCATTATTATTATTATTTTTGGGCTTCCATATTTTTTCTCCCTCCTTCCTCTTTCTTCTCGTGACCGCGAATAGAGATTTACAGATTAATTAGAAGAACATGTTTTTTTTTCTTTCTTCAATTTTTATTTTTCAAGAAAATGGATCAAGTGTGAGAGATGTTGGCGGTGGCTTTATGAAAAATGTCGACTCATTCCCTCAGCTCTCTGCTAATGCATTGTAATTATGTTTTCTCATTTCCATAACTATTTTGAACACCTTTTTATATTATCAATTGTCTTTTTTTATCGTGTTCTTATTTTCTGTTATTGCTTTCTCATTTTGTTTCTGTCTTCTTTGTTCCGTATATTCTTATCTTTCTCTCTGTCTGTCTTTTAAATTCTTGCAATAATATGCATTCATTGTCACATCTCTGTATGGCGTAACTCTTTTATCCATCATTAATGCTTGGTAATCGTTTCTGGGATAGTTAAAGTGTACTTGTGTTGAATACTGATTTTGCAATCGTCAGATCTTATAGAGTTATTTTTTCTGTGTTCGTGGTAGCCAAATTAGCAAATTGATACAGTGTTAATATCGAAGTCTCAGAAGTGTAGCCAAAGAGAGGGAGGGTTCCCAATCAAGTCAATGTTCCTCCCAAATATGTTTGTAAACTGAAATCTTGATAACAAAGACCAGACTTAACTAATGAGGAATGTAATAAGAATGATCATATTGTTTGTTTTTATGAAGCAGCCTGTCATCAATAAAGAGGCTTTTTAAGAGTAATATTCAAGCTGACCAGATACCTCGGATTTACTTGGACACTCCTGTCTTTTCACTAGGTTTTCCTGATGTCCCGAAAACGTTTTTCGGGACATCTAAATGTTCCTGTTTTTAAAAATGGACACTTTCATAGAAGACCTTGATTATTTTAACAGTGTAAAGGACTATACATCCTTGTTGAGAACATCTTCAAAAATGGCGCAGTTTGTTTTACGTGTTGCTGGAGTTTTTGCTTATGTCTAATGCATCTGTAGTCTAATAAACATGTAGAAGTTGTCTTAATGTGGAAACTTCAAAAGAAGTCCTTATAGTGAAAATATACGTACATACACACACACACACACACACAGACACAGACACACACACACACACACACACACACATAATAATGGTGAACACGCCAGCACACTGATGACGATAATAATCCTATTTGAGCATGAATTACAAACTTATATATCTACTATTTGTGTGAACTCTTTAGTTGAATGATTATTTTAGAGTTTAATATCCGTTTTCAATACCAAGACTACAGAAGACATGGATCTACATTTAAGATGGAATTCGAATTCGAGCCCTCTGAACTCCTACTGGGAATCCAATCTTGATCTCCTCCTCCTAGGGTAACTTGCGAAACTAGACGAAACACAATTTTCGTGACGAGATGAGATGAGAGATAAATATCATGACATCTTTTGAGACGACATAGTCCCAACTATTGCCACGTAGCCATTCCTACTTGGACGGAAGGTGCGTGTACTAATCATATAGTTATAGATTAACTTTTAGGCACTTCTATTGCCGTGAAATTCGTAATGATGATAGGACTCGGATTTTTATGAGCTAAAAACTTCGCAATTATCCATGCATTTATGCCCTAAAAATGGCAATATATGTGTGAAAATAACCCTCAAAATTAAATGAATATTTAACAAAAGTTCTTAGAAATAGCAATTTATTAGAAGTTTACAATTTACTGTTTGTCCTGAATAAATATCTTTAAGCTCCTCTGAAGTATAAATCATTGGACACTGCTGACCCCATGAAAAGAAAAGCTGAACATCCCTCATCTCGTTGCCAATACTGGTAAATAAATATATTCCTACGCATAAAGTGAAAAGACAAATAAAAACCGTATTCTCGTGTTGACAAAACTCAGATAAGAGCTTATATATTAATTTAGACATGTAATAAAATGTCAGGATGAAAAATATGACATGTCATAGAAATCCGAATCTTTGTTATTATTTATATCTGAGAGTTCTGGCCCATTTATCTAACTAAGCTAAACGGGACTAGTAAACCAATGGAGCACGGTTAAGGTGTAACTTTTATTTCTTTGTCTTTTATAAGAGAATGTGGAAATCCGAAAGTGAGATTAGCTGAACTTGGAAACCAAAGACCTGCACATCATAATATTATTGTACATGTCAAACTCTTTTTTTTTTCCAGGATAGAGTATACTTTTCAATGGTATCCCTCGCTTGTCCGTATTATACATCTAAAACGGAAAATAAAAAAAACGAGATTTTTCTAAAAAAAATTTTTGCGCCCCTCTGGCTCGGGCCTGGGTTCACGTAAGGATCTGAATTTTCTTGAAACGATACGTTGTTATGTACATAATATGTGTGCGAAATTTTAATCTTGTGTCTTGAAAACTGAGATCGGGAGAAATGTAGGATGAAATTTAGGAAGTCTGAAGAAGACCCATTTTTCACACACACACACACACACACACACACACACACACATATATATATATATATATATATATATATATATATATATATATATATATATATATATATATACTCTGTGCGTGTGTACATAAAAATATTTCAAAAATGTACTATGTCATTACTAATTGACCTAGAGTCGTGGTTCAAACGCCATTTTCTTCACTACAAAAAGCCCTTACCAAGGTAACACTCACATGTCCTTATCTTACACCTGAACCGAAATATGAAAAACCGGAATTTTTTCTGAAAAAATCACCCTGTCGGAACAATTGTGCCTCTCGGACCAGGCCCCGGTTAAACATAGGGATCTCAAAAGAATTTGAGAAATATCCAAAGGTACACACAATCCGTATGCAAGTTAAAATCTGATATGTTGAAAACTAAAGGCGTGAGAAGTTTTGAAATTTGCCTTAAGAAAAATAAAAAAGTCACACCCCTCCGCCCACACCTGGCGCCGACAAGTTGACCATTAGGTTCCAAAATGCATCTGGGGTGTTCTTTGGTCCATCAATCCTTGATTTGGCCAATTAAAAGAACCGGCTTAGATACCTATTATAGAACTTAAATAAGCGATCAAAGACGATACTACGCCATGGTAACAAAAGTTACCAAAAATCCTAAGGGGATTAATGGAGTTAATCCGTTAATAGCAGGTAACTGTTATTTACGTCAGTCCATTACCTTGGAACGAAAGCGATTTTTTTTATTATTTATTTATTTATTTATTTATTGCAAAAGATAGCTTCAATGATTATCTCGGCCAACTTCGCCACTGGAGTCAATTTGTTTACATCCTCGTGCGTAACGGAGACTTTAAAGAAATCTACCAGTTTGTCGTCCCACGGTTATGCAGGCTAGGCTAAAGGAGATGATGATGAGAAATAAATGGAATGGTGGAATGAATAAAGTAAGAGGAAATGGGAGAACCCCGAGAAAACTCACGCACACGGTGTTTGTCCATCACAAAGTTTACTTGACGCGAGCTGGGAACGAACCAGGGACCGCACGCACCAGAAGTGAACGCTCCACCACTAAGCCGCTGAGGCCCCAACGGTGTCTTTATTGGTGGCTATACATATCAGATTTTCTACCATTGAAACAAAAGTGTACAATTATAGAATGCTAGAATTTATACATCACGTCGGTAGATGGCAGCAAATATCCTACAGCGGTTGAAGTCTATTGGAAGAAATTCTAAGTTCGTGTGATCCTCTTTATTGTTTTGGCAGGAGTTAATTGATCTCCATCAATTACTCCACACGATAAATCTTGAACAAAAGTGAGTTTTTGAATTCTGTTTCATGATTTGATTACAAGAAAAACATTGTAGAGGAAAGTCACCATAATCGGACCCGTCCCCTACGTCGGCCAACCATTTATTTCGCAAGACAAGTGGCTCTTCTTGTTGGAACGGATAGGAACAAAAAGACAAAGACGTAATCGTTACGTTATGAAGGATGGAGCACAAAACAGCAATTAACACCCCCAAAGTTGCAGCATTCTTTGTTTGGAGTGGAGGAAAGCTTTGACGTCCGTGCAAAATCCTGTCAGTTGGGAAAGTTTTAGGAGGTTTGTGGACAGACTTCGTACAGTTTAATCTTTAGGAAGTACTATTCTTTGTATCTGTGCTGTTTATTCGGTAGCACATACAGTTGAAACTGGTTAAATGCCAAGTGAAATGCAAACAGCAAGGTTCCCTAAGTCAGACCCCATGTCATATTCGAAGGGGGACCACTGATTTCTTTGTACAAGACATCCCTTATTGTCAACAAAGGATTGCAGCCTGTTACTAAATCCATCCTACATATTGTTTCAGAAGGCAAATTCATCCTTTGCCATAACATCCTCTCCATACAAACATGATCTACTTCAGTCTGTGGCGAGCTCAAAGGGAAAGGTAAAGAAACCTTCGTCCACTGCAGCAAGGGTTCACATGAACAAACAGAACAACACTTCTCAAGACAACGCACTACAAGCACGAGGATTTAGGAAGTGAACTAGAGATCTCGTACTTGCACAATGCTGAGATGACAGTTTAGAGTGGTCACGTTTCGTTCATTTCTAGCGGAGACAGCCACTTGGATATTCTACAAACAGGAGTGCCAAACGTCAATTATGTTGATTGCTTGTTTTTTGAGGGAGAAGATCCCTATAGATTGTACGAATGAATAGTGGATACAATGTGCAATGTGTGGTATGTGGATACACGATGTATGCATAGGAAATGACCGTGAATTATACATTTGTGACTTCTGTCGTAAAAGGGACGATTAATGAGGTTTTCCTTTTTTAAACTTAATGTACCGTGCATTTTTATATTGTTCAGGAATGTGTATCGTATTTGTAAAATAAAGTTTTGTGTTTTTTCATACTTTACTTCTGACTTGGGACTTTGGAGATCTTTTTCCTAAACGCCATTTTCATCACTTTTCACTAAATAATTTTTTAGCAAAATCTTATGAGCTAAATGCTGAACTGATTGATTCTAATGTTTGACAACATACCAAAGATATTATTCCAATGAAAAACAAACATAAATAAATAAATAAATACAATAAAATAAAACAAAAAATAATTAGAGATACAGTCCTAAAACAAAAGGGGGGTCCGACTTTGGTGATTTTCCTCTATATACAACATTCTTACAGAATGTGGAATACAAAAGAAAAAAAGATTAATTAAGATATATTTAAATGAATCCCAAAGTAAAGTCCGAGTAGGAAAATACTTATCAAGTTGAGAATGGCCTAAAACAAGGAGGTGCGTTGTTCCCATTATTATTCAACTTTGTTCTGGAGTATGCTATAGGGAAAATCAAAGATAGCAACCAGGACCTAGTTATGGGTATGCTGTTGATGTAAATATAACGGAGGATGATCGGAGAACACTAGAAAGAAAGGAGAGGTCTTTTACTAAACGCCTGCACCGAGATGGGTTTAGAAGTAAATGCAGACAAAACAAAATACATGAAAGTTTGTCGGGATCGAAATACTGCAAATTATGGATGCGTTAAAATATCAAATAATATTTTCAACAAAGTGGATACTTTCAAATATCTAGAAACTATATTAAAAGATCAAAACCATATTCACGAAGAAATTAAATGTCGACTTAAAGCAGGGAATTCGTGTTATTATTCAGTTCAAAATATTTTGTCGTCGCGAATTCTGTCAAGATATTTTTAAACTGAAACTATATGAAACGATAATCATGCCTGTTATCCTGTATGCTTGCGAAACATGGTCACTTACTCTAAGGGAAGAACGGGGTCATACTGAAACAGGGTCGTACTGCAACCCAGGGGCCCACGAGAAAGGTACTTTTTAGGGGGCCCATTCACATGTACGTACTACCTCGTCCCCAACAATAAAAGGGAGTCGGAGAGTGTCAGTCCGATCGAGTTTTCATTTTTTGTTTCAGGACTCGGCAACCAAGGAGGCCCCCAAAATTTTTTAAAAATACTGAAAACATTTTCACCATAAAAGTTTAAAAAACATTACATGAGTCACATGTATATAACTCTGAATACTGTTGAAAGAGGGCCCATCATAAAAGTTTTTGATGGGGTCTCCATATATTTTTCTGTTTCAGGGCCCAATGGTCTTAATCCGGCCCTGTATATTTCCTGTATGGGAAACAGCAATGTTATAAAATGTAAATTATTGTTTAGTTTTCAGTTAGGCATCATTTGACATTTCAGTTTAGCTGAATACTTCAATATTAGCAAAGTTATAAAGCAGAGTGGAAAATCAGGAACCTTCCAAGGGTTGAATTACGAAAAATTTGAAAGGCTGTTTTCTCAGCATGGTGAGTTGGCAACGCTGGTTTGGGGTTAGCTGACTGCATTGCCGGTACTCGACATGTTATCGTCCTCCGTTCCGTTACTCCTGTATACGAGGAGTGCATGACCTGTGCCTTTTTGTACATATACCGCTACTTAGGATACGAGGCGGAGAGCCAACTAAAAATTTCACCGTCTAGGGCCCACCGAGAAATTTCCCAGTTTCCCGCCTGACCAGTACGGCCCTGGTCTGAAAGTATTTGAGAACAAGATTCTGAGACGAATATTCAGACCCAATAGGAACTGAAATGGGAAGTGGCGGAAACTTAATAACGAGGAACTACATAATTTATACGGTTTGCCAAACATTGTTAGGGTCATCAAGTCTAGGAGGCTTAAGTGGGCAGGTCATGTAGACAGAATGAAAGAAAGTACGAACGCTTTCAAAGCTTTAACTGGAAATCCAATTGGAAAACGACCATTAGGAAGACCTAGGCGCAGATGTGAGAACAATATTAAGATGGATCCCGCAGAAATAGGAATAAAATGTAGTAACTGGATCCAGTTGGCTAAGGACAGAATGGGTAGCTTTTGTGAACGCGGCATTGAACCTCCGGGTTCCATAGACCATAGAGTTAGTTTCCTCGGCCGACTTCATTAATGGAATCAACTTGTTAATACCTTCAAGGGGTAACGGTGGCTTTCATTATGCCATTCATTTAGTAATGTGCATTTAGCAGAGTTTATTTTAGCATTTTTTTAACTTTTACTTATATCAAACTATAAAGATTAACGGTGGAAGTTCGGCCTAATTATCCATTTTCTCGAAGTTCCAGTTACGACAAATGATTCTACGTAACCAATATGGCGAGATTTCCACATGCAGTAAATGAAGGTTTCTTTAAAGCCACAACAGTTAACGCTGTGAAAGCTCTTGTTTCTGCATAAGAATCGTGCATAAGGAATGTGACATTGCTAAATACCTTCAAAGAAAAAAAAACTCATTGTAACAAGTACGAAAGAGAAAAAATCACGAAAACCAGTTTTATCACATTATAAGATTTTGTCATTTAACACCTTTAGAGGAGAGAGAGAGAGAGAGAGAGAGAGAGAAAGAGAGACCTTTGCATTCACATTATACAACAAAGGTGCCACCACGCACGACCCAACAATTATGAAACCAGTCCACTATCATACAAGAAAGAACCGAAGAACCAGCAACCAAAAGAATGAATAAGTATCACCATTGCCATTGAGAATAAGAATTCCGCACGGAAAGGTCCTTCTCTTTTTCTAAAATGGTCTTACGAGTGATTAGATTAGTATCTGCGTTAAACAGTAACTGCTATGTGTGATTACAATTGACGAAATAAAAAAAAAAAAGTTAACGTAAGGACTTCAATTCCTTTCTTTTAAATATGTATATATATATTCTTACGCAAAGAAAAATCACGATTACGCTCTGTCATTACAATATTGCAAAACAATCGAAATTCATTTTGTACCTTTTTTTTTCTTTCCTTAAGTAATGTGCAAATCATAACTGAAGACGGTGAAAAGTGAAGGTAAATATGCAAAAACCTGCTTTTGTTATTAAGGCCACAATAAACTTTAAAAGGAATTTATATAGCAGAAAAAGGAAAGGAAAAACAAAGGTTATGTTAGACACAATTCTAACACTATTAATCAATATAGGTAATTTATCCTTTTATACTTTTCAACTGTATTCTTTGTCTCCCAACATATACTGTACAATAGACTGAAATCATGAAGTCAAGTGTGTGGAAAGATTGCTTTTCAGAACGACAAAGACCTACCAAGTTATTGTCTTTTCTGTTCGTTTTTCGGGCATTAGTTTTCTCTTTTAAAATTTAAAACAAATCTAAATAGAAAAAAAAAACATTAAAAAGTAATGTCTCTCGAGCTGTATCAACTCTTTTGTCTCGCGGATGAACCTAGTTGTCGGTAAGGCAGTTACCTATCACTCGGATAACCTGGATTCGATACCTTGTGGAGATAGAAATATATTTCCCAAACTCGTTTGCATCAATACACTGGAAAATTTATTTCTCTCGTATCAAATCTAAGGTTGCCTAGGATATAAGAACTGAGGCTGCCTCCTTTTCAAAAGATGTCATGAAAGTGACGTCTCGTATCAGAAAGTGTATCTGTTTCTACTTGAAGAGATGCTCTGGTTCATTTTCATATCTCAGCATGAAAATTGGATTGGATTTGAGTTAAGAGTTCCCTTTTTGCAGCGAGGCTATACGAGACGTAGACCTACAGCTTAACGTGGGATCCGAGCCGCATGAGCTCCTACCGGGAATCGAATCGAGATCTCCCACGCCAAAGGCGAAAGGGAACTCTTTAGGCAAGATGGGATTGAACCAGAAGCACTCCTTTAATTTGTCACTTAAAAAAATTCAGGGCCACAATTCTGGAATTTTGCGTGTTCTCATTCCTAGGTAAGTCTATCTAAACTTTATATCCCTATTCTCCCTTCCCGCTCTTTGAAAATATCGGGACCTAACATCATTTAAAAATTCGGTAAATAACAGAATTTTTCCTCATTCTTATTTTCCCCTTGTTTCTCCTTTTCTCTTCTCTTTTTTATTTTTCTTCTTTTCTTGTGTGTTGGCGCTCAGCCTCCCTACAAAATTTCTAGGGGTGCACGAGCATCGGAACACTTCCAGAGTCGCCGCTCCTGACGAATACTCTCTAGTCGACGTAGAGGTACCAAGGGGTTATATTTGGTGTTAAAGTTTTCATACTATTTACACTGGATAAAATGGCAAATTAAACAATTTTTAATTTTTCTCTTGTCTCAGACAACTCCTTTCCTGAATGTTTTTCTTAATGGCTACAGCTTACTAGGCGGGTCTCGAACACAAGAGTAATACATCTTGTGTTTGTCAGTCTAAAACATCTTTAGGGAAATGATAAAGGAAGTTGTATTCTTCCTGAAGGAACCTTGAAGTGCTAAGAACATCTTTTACACAAGTTAAGGAAAAAAAATCTATCTGCATAAGGGAAGAAAAAAAAGCTTTAGAGACACAGGAGTAGGGGTTACAAGCACCTTCCAGGAAACAGGAAATTTATCTCTGAAGCCAGAAGACAGAGGAACAGAACATCTTAACGTCTCTTTACTCAACAGTAGGTTTCCTCTTTTATTTTGTTGGTGAATAATATTTTTTGTTTGTTTTGTCTTTTTCAAAGAGGCTCATGAAGAAATTCAATACAATACATATGCTCCTTTGAGAAATGTTCCCCTTTCATATATGTTTAAAAAGTCTCTCTACGAGGTACTACACATATGCACATACACACACATACTACATATTCACATACGTACAAAGCATATTTTACAATGTACAGGAAACATCTGCTCCTCACAAAGTAATTATGCATGCAGCTGGTAGTGGGTGGATGGATGGACCTTCTTCTTCCCTCCTGCTGAATCTATCTGTCTATCTGTCTGTCTTCTCTTCAAGTTCAAGAGCAAGTTTTTTCTATAATATGCATGTGCTATGTAATACACGTAGCTACGTACATTATACCCACCATTTTTTTTTTTGTCCACTCTCAGTGCAGTTATAGTAGTTAGAATGCCTGCTACCACAATTTGCATGTTTCTGAAAGAAACGGGAATAAACTGGTTATCTGAAGGTTCATCGCAGCAGAATTTTAACTTCTCTAGTAGGTGCCAGTATGGATTCGTGGTCTGCAGAAGCAGAGGTTGAAATATCAAAGGTATGTGCGTACCTACGAATGTTCCTTCCCCGGTGCTCTTGAGTCTTATCCTAAACATTATTAAGGAAATATTAACAGGGAAGCATCTTCAAACTCAATTTTTATATTTATTGATTTAAGTATATTCAATAATATTGATTTATTATATATAACAATTCAGCATGCACACGGTGTTTGTCCACCACAAAACCCACTTAGTGGAAGCTGGAACCAGGAATTCCATGTGCCATAGGTGAACGTTCTACAACTGAGCAACCGCTGCTCCGATATTTACATCTTGTTCAACAACATCTGTATAGAAGTTTTGCATATATATAACGTATAAGCGTACATTAATAGTGATTGTTTTTCTTAGTAAAAAAGGGATATATATATATATATATATATATATATATATATATATATATATATATATATATATATATATATATATATATATATATATATATATATATATATATATAGTTCCAGCTTCCACTAAGCGGGTTTTGTGGTGGACAAACATCGTATGCGTAATGAATTGTTTCAACCTAATTACTTTAAAATAGGACAAGAATCGTAACCACGACGACTCAATTGCCCCTTAAGGTTGATGTAAAGGGACAAGTTTTGCCAATAGATGTCAGTATAATCTTCGTATCTCTCTCATGTATTTTTTACCTTTCACATATTGTTAAAGAGTTATATTGTTAAAGGTTTGAATATCCCTTTCAACAATTAAGCCATTTCAACAAAGAAGAGAATTCTAAATTTGAAGTCTCTAGGTTGAAATTTGAAAGAGAAATCGTGAATTTTCGTGAAAGGTAAAAAAATCATGAGAGAGATAAGAAGACTGTAGTGACATCTATCGGCAAAACTTGTCCCTTTAAACTAATCTTAAACTGTGTTGTTTCAATTTGACAATTGAAAATGATGATGCTGAACATAAACATGCTTTGCTGTATGTTATTAAACCAAGGGCTGTAAACAGATTTAAGTTTGAGCATTAATATTGGTGTAACCTCAAATCTGTTGGTGGACAAATATCTTTTTAGAACAAACAAAAAGAAGAAGAAGAAGAAGAAGAAGAAGAAGAAGAAGTTAAATGTAAAGACTTTGAAATTTTAATTAAGCGCGATTTTAACCTACACTATGCTGTCATTCGGTATTGGACACCCATAGCAGTAGGTTAATCCAATCTCTCAACACCAAATCGGGCTCTTAAAGAGCCATCTTTTGCCGCAATGACATTCACTACCCTTCGAGAGAGAGACTTTTAAAACCTATTAGTGGTGTTCTTCTTCCAAAACTAAAGAAAAATGTAGTATTGAACATCGGTAATTCCGTACACCATAGGTGCCGACTACATGGGTATGGCCTTGGCTCCGAGGCTCAAGCATCTGTTGGAAATGTTTAATGTGTACTCATAAAATCAATATCGAAATAACATTTTCATGACATTGACAGAAACTTAGTGCATGGGACCGAGAATTTGATTTTATGGGCGGACTTTGAATAATTGTTTATCAATATAACTTTTAGCCTCCTTAGGTATACGGCACATCGAAGATTGAGCGATATCAGGGTGGCCCAAAAGTAGGTATACAGTCCCGTACTGATCAACTCATTGCTTTTTATATCATTTCTTATTGTTATCCATCAGGTAGACTTAGTTTCTTTATTTTTTATTCTTAATATGTTTTTACTTATATCTTACAGCCGAAGATAATAGACCTATAAGCTAGAATGTTATACTTGATCAATGCAGATGTGTATACCTACTTTTGGGCTACCCTGTACAACAATAAATAATCCATATTCATAAGTGGGAGTGATTTTGCACAGTTATTTCAAATAATTTGAAGTTTGATACCGTTATTTTGTGTTTCTAATATAGGTCAAAAGTATTTATATAAATTGAGTTTATGGAAAAGACGTAGACAATTCAGTCGTTTTCAGTTTTCACTCAAATTATTCTAAAATATTAAGAGGTTTGATCATAACCATTATTATTATTTTATTTTTTCCTCTCTTTTTTGGCCAATATTGCTAAACATATCATCATTATCATAATTATTCTGTCATTATTGGCAGGTTGCTTGCTGCAACTGAGAAGCTTCAATGTACGGTGGTCCTCAGCTAGTCTCTTCGTCTTGACTTCAATTTTGTTTTAATACCTTCCTTCAACTACTATCTCCTTCACCCATCTCTCTCTTTCCTTCCATCACACCCTCTAACCCGTTCCTCATAATACAGTTCCTCCTCAGCTAATGTCCCAACCAGTTCCTCTTCCTCCTCTTAATTACATCTAAAATTCTTCTTTTCTCCCCTACTGCTACTATTTCTAACACCTCATTCGTTTTCTGTTCAACCCAGCTAATTCTCTCCTTTTCTTCTCCATGACCACGTTTCGAAACCCTCTATTTTTCATTGCTTTTGCATGATGTCCATGTTTCTGCCCCATAGAGTACATATTGGAATCAATAAAACAAAATCTCAATATTTAATTGGAAGTTTGTTCAATACAAAGATTAGCTAATCGTGGTTGAAAAGAAAAAAATCGAGAGTGTAAAAATTATTTTGCAATTCATGGTATTTCAGTAAACTATGCCGTCTTGATTTTCTTTCATGCGTCTCAGGGGTAGCCTCCCTAGTTTGGGAATCAGTAGAGTATTAGCTCTGTTAAAAAGTATAAAAAGATTACGAAACGTTGTGATTTACCTTATAAGTAGTGACGCGTGGGGACCCATTAAAAAAATAAAGGTAATCGCCTATGTTGTACACTATATATCATCATATTTACACCAAGATAAACTGTATCACATTCAACATAGAAATATACATTGTATTTCCGTTACTATTGGCGCATTGTAGAATTTATTATCCCTTACATCCAGAGTAAATTTTAACTATGAAAAACATAAGACTTCTTAAAAGCAAGACTTGCAAGACTCTTGGAAGCAAGGCCAAGACCAAGAGCAAGGGTTCCAATGCAAGACCAAGACCAAAACTGGATATGCAAGACCAAGACTGGATCTTGGTCTTGGTCTTGCATTTACTCATCACTACGGAGTCCACGTTAATCAGTAGGTCCACGTCTCATATAGCCTCGCTGCTGAACGGGACGTTAAACTCAAAATCAGCTCAACTCAATTTTCTCGTATACCGAGAAATACTGTATTATCAAGGCTTATATTTTCAAAAGTTAACTGCTAAGTTTTCAAAATACAATATTTTATAATTCCATCTCTCAAATTTTATGTTTCCCATGTACAATTTTCTCTCCATCCACGAGCCAGACAAAAGGAATAGAGGGTCCATACTAGACAGACTATAAATCACCTGTAGTCGAAAAGTAGACCACTGTTCCATTAGCACATCGTTCCGTAGTCTTTTTCTTTTCTTTTCTTCCCATGTATAATAGAATGAACAATTGCAGTCTATTTCACGCTTGAGTAATGGAAGACAGAAATCCAAATGAGCAGAACATTTCCAATCTCTATTGACTATTTATTCTCCCTCGTTTTTTATTTGGATGTTTGGATGTTTCTATTAATAAACCTGTCTAACATTGGGATATTTATAGGGATAAATACAAATTACTCTCTCTCTTTAAAAAATACTTCAGTGCTAACTATACTAAATAAACTATAATATAGTAGTTAATATAAATATATTAAATATTGTAATACGTACGCAAATTAGTATGTCTTGACATACGAGGGACAGTCAAAAAGTTCCCGGAATGTTGTAGTTTTGGTATTTACTATTTGGTCTTGTGATGCAATTACAATGAACCTTGTTCATTATAGTTCTTAGGTAGGCTAGTTATGAATTTGACAAGTGTCAGCGTCATAACAGGCAGTGTATGAAAAGTGTAGCTGAACGGAAGAGTATTCCTAACAGCACAAGATGTGCTAGGCATGTGCCATTTAGGTGTCAGAGCTACTTTTTAGGTACCCGACACTTGGCACATATGATATTCATGTGCTAAGTACGTACTTCAGCTACCTACAGTTTTAAGTACTTGTTACACCTAATTGATATTTGCAGCTATGTACCACAAATATAGCATTTATATACCTCGCTCAGTTTCGCACTCTAACAGTCATCTGTTTTTATGTCGTCACTTGGAACATAATTCTGTCATGTTCTAGGTACGTCCTTTAGGTACATACTGATTCAGATATCCTAACAGCACAAGATGTGTTAGGCATGCGCCATTTAGGTCTTATAAATTCATCTCCCACATTTGATGCATTTGTTTCTTCTTTTCCTAAGCGATTATGTACTAGAAACAACAAACGCAAAAACTTTACTAGATGGCAACTGTCGCCGATCATTTGAAAGTAAATATGGAAGAACCATGAAATAAAGTATATAGACACTTGTCATTTTGTCATAAAATTACATGGCGAGCAGATTTTATCTGATCGCAAACGGTTATGTCGAATATACGCGGTTAAATTAGCACTCTGATTAGTCAAATTCAAAAGACCTCAACAATTTATCTTTCTACAAGCGATGTTCTATTCATTGTCTCCGTGGCTAAGTCGAAGAGTATGCGGCTTCTAATCCAAAGGTTGGTGGTTCGCGCCCATCCTGTGGTACATTTTTTTTACTTGTTTAAAGTGTTTTTAGACTCACCTTAATGTAAACACATTACGCATATAGGCGATTTAACATATTTTTGGGGAGTAATTTTGTGGTTCATTGACTCATATGGCATGGGGGAACATACCTAGAACACACTAGGCACATTCCCCAGGTACATGTGAGGCATGTACCTAGGGGCGGACATAAACCGTGACTATCACTTGCCATCCACGTGATTTCTCTTTTAGAGGTACATAAAGCACATACTGGTCACACTCCCATGTAGCTGAGGGAACATGATAGGCATATGCCTGCTATGTAATTGTGCTGTTAGGGTTGTGGTGCCCAGTTGGCGCAACACAGATCGAGCAACGTGTAAACATCAAGTTCATATGTAAATTGGGGAAAAAATCTGCTCCAGAGACTTTGATATCCTTAAAAACAGTTTAGCAGCATCGAATGTTTGGATCTTCCCAAAGCTAAAAATGAGCTCAAAGGTACCCATTTTGCCATCGTAGAAGACATCAAAACTAACGCGACGGCTGAACTTCGGAAGATACCAAAAGAGGACTTTCGTCGGTGTTTCCATCAATCGCAAGAGAGGTGGAACAAGTATGTGTGTGTGTGTTCCAAACGCGACAACTTTGAAGGCGATTCAATAAATGTGTACCGGTACTTGTATTGTGATGATAAAAAGTTATAACAAAATTCCGGGAATTTTTTGATTGTCCCTCGTATACTTCCAAGAACTGAACAACCTTCTAATATCTAGGAGGGTCAACTGCCCCCTAGACCCCAGCTGCGGTTGGTCATTCATAATGTAAGGAAAAGTTTGTGTGAACATTGGCACAGCGCTTCATATCTTCAAAAATCAAATTTCACATTATATCGTTAGTGATTACTTGTAGATAGCGTATGCGTCTTATGAACACGAGTGAACATAGCGAAGGTCGATAATTAACAACTCAAAATTGTATCGAAACATAAGTGGAAGAAAGGCTCAGGGATAGAGCCCTCACCTGTAGTGCAAGCGGCCCCTGGTTAGATCCTAGCAATGTCAGCTTCGTGTCTCGTTTCTTCCCACATTCTAATTTTACGATTTTTTTCCATAAACGTTCATTTGCATTAATCATCCGTCTGCTTCGGTCTACAAGGCATAAGCGTGGAGCGTAAAACTTGTATAGAAAAGCTTTATAGAACTTGTATAGAAAAGCTTAATTTAATACAAATTATTTGTGCGTACAAATGGAAAATTGGAAAATGTATAATTAAAACTCTTATACGGTATAATAGTATAAATAGATACAGTAAATAGTAACTTGTTTCCGGATTCATCCGGGAAAAGGATAACCACATGATTCCAAATTGAGCTAAACAGAGAACGTAAAAGGTTAGAACTTTCCATTGACACTCGTAGAGTACATGGCCTTGCTTCATTCCAAATTCTGAAAGTTCCTCTCCGTTGATTTTTCATTTTTAATGTTTCTAAATAACTTTGAATAACTGTAACTTAAAATTTAGTTAATAAATATTATATGCCGAGATTAAGGTTAGTACAACTGTACACTGAGTTGTAATGTACACCCATGTCCAAAATTATTGTCTCATGTCTATAAATATGTTGTTGTGGGAATATAATTTGATAACGAATTCGCCCGGTATTTTTTACAATGTTAGTATGTGTATAATCGACAAAATTTCATGTCAAAACAGCAGTAAATAAAAACAACAAAACGAAAATTAAACTTTCTTGTCCTTTTAGCAACATTTTGTTTTACTCATTCGAACTTTCGTATTTATAAGTCTTTCCCTAGTATGAAATTTACCACAAATATACATTTCCCGATTATACACATAGTATCAGTATTAAAAGTACCTTGCAAAATCATTATCAAATTATATTACAAGAAGACAGTTATAGATATGCGACAATCATTTTGGACATGAGTGTACATCTGACCTTTACTTTTCACGACTTTCTACAAAGACAAAAATTTCATTGTACGCAACTTGCCTCTTCTTTTTTCTGGCAGACATAAAAAAACAAGAGGACCCCATAATTTTTCGTTATTGAGAATTTCGAAGAAAAGGACATATTTTTCCTCCTTTACGCCCACCACACCGATTCTTCTCTTTCCCCCGCTTTATGGTGGCATTTCCCTCTTATTCCCTTGAAGTCGGATATAACAGTTATATGATTATGCGTCATCAAAAGATGTTACGGAGAGACATTGATAATCACAGTGTCCGTAATTTGTGGTTATAAGAAGAATGACAAACCCACCAAACCAACCAGATAGACAACGAAAAAAAAAGGTCATAGTAATCATTTATTTTATTTTTATTATTATTTTCCTTCTTATATTTCTGAGATTTTAAAAGTAGCTAGTACGTCTCTCTAAACCTTGTCGGCCGAATCTACGGAAACTAGAATTACAAGAAAAATATGTCTTTCGTTTTCCCTACTTCTGTAGCTTATTATTACCTAACATACCTTTTCGGAAGAAGAGACTATGAAAAAAAGAATAATATCTCAAAAGAGGAATAAAATCGTATTTGTCCACTTTAAAAAGATGGGGTTTTGCGAATACACCAGCCAATTTTTCTCTCAATTTTGTCCCTCCATTTGTAGTTCTTTATTTCTTCTCACAGATTGGAGACTCGAGTCTTTTTTTTTCTTTTTTTTTTATTATGACAGGTTTACGTATCCTTCTATTCCCCTTCCTGGCCTATTCTTTTGATAATTTTCTGTAGAATTACTTACGAGGACGACGTGAGGAATAAAAAAATACTCATGTTTCATCGATTTCAGAAAAATTTTAAATACTTTTTTTCTTTTTTTAAAAAAAAATTCTCTTTCATCTTTTGTTTTAAATCTTGGAGTCGGTGTCTGTCTCGAGACGATTTTTTCTTTCTTTTTTGTCTCCCTTTAATCGTCAGCTTGAGCTGTTATTGGAGCTTTTTTTATTGTTATTTTGTTTGATTTCAAGGTTTCCCACGCTAATTTCCTACCAGTAAATCTCTGAAATTTCCCTTTTTTTTATGTCGGGGAAGCTTTGTAGAGAATATGTGCAGTGACATTCATTCTTACCTTTGGTTACTAATATAGAAGAATACTGAATCTAAATAAATTGAAACCAATTCTTATATTACATTCCAATGTACAGGATGACTGAGAAATATGGCTACACGTTTGAAGTAAATGTATTGGGCTAATGTACATTGTTGAGAAAAACGGTGAATAGTAGTACTCCAAAAGTCCTGAGCTTGAGGTCACCATGGAGACTAGAAATATATGTCTTCTGACATCTAGGTTTTTATTGACTTAGAATTTCTTTTCTATTTTCTCTTTCTTTTCTTTCTTTCTTTCTTTCTTTCTTTCTTTCTTTCTTTCTTTCTTTCTTTTTTTCTTTTTTTCTTTTTACCTAGCAGATGAGCTTGAGGAACTCCGTAATAAATTCGTAATGAATTCGCAATGAATTCGTAATGAAGTTCAAAGTTAACAATTTTCTTTGAATTTCAATGGCGTGGGAGGCCCGGGTTCGATTCCCGGCGGGAGCTCATGTGGTTCGGATTCCACGTTAATCAGTAGGTCCACGTCTCATATAGCCTCGCTGCTGAAAGGGACGCTAAACTAAAATCAACTCAACAACTCTTTGAATTTCAACATGAATAGCCCGTGCTTAGAGAACTCTGACCCATCCGGAGCAATGGACAATTTGTATATCAGTCCTCTACTCAAACTGCAAGGACTTGACATAGCAAACGCATTGCTGCTTTGTGCAATAAAACTTAACTTAGGGTAGACCGGGGCTATTTGAATAATTGTCCGATTTTGCGCATGTGTCGTTACAAAAATGGTAACAAGGTGCCATTATTTTGAATAACTGTTATTCGTTACAGTTTAGTGTATCTATTGCTGGAAGTTATTTGGTTTGTGATTTCAGAAGTCCGTCCAGAGTAAATTGAAGTGACGAGGGTAAAAGTCGTGGCAAAAGTGACCCGTGATCCGTCGGGATGAGATAACCTCAAATCTCATGTGAAACCCTAATTTGAAAGTATAATAATCGTTAACTTTGCTTGTAATAATACTGGTTCGCTCAGCATAGACAGTAGGGTCAACGTCGGAAAATACCAATTGTCAATCATGCAATTAGTGTACGTAGGTTCAACCAAGTATGTTGCTAGTAGAACTGATTTATGTTTTTATTTATTTTTCAATTGTGTTACAATAAATTATTTTAGGCCTATATTGCATAATTGGAGGTAAAAACGCTGGTAGTATACTTTGTTTCTTGTATTACTGTATCATAATGATATATTTTACAAAATGCATAATAATAATAATAATAATAATAATAATAATAATAATAATAATAATAATAATAATAATAATAATAATAATAATAATAAGCTCTGATAAAGACTATAAAGAGGATCACGCAAATTTTACAAGTATATGGGATATGGATAACCACCATTAAAGTCGCCGTTACCTACTATAAGGTATTAATAGATTGACTCCATTAACGAATTTCTACGATGTAATCGCTCGAAAAGAAAACAGAATTCAATAATATCGCCCTTGTTCAAGAGTTATAGCACGAAGTAATGGACAGACGCACTAATAGCAAATTTTATGAGATCTAGTAGCATATGATCCTAATAATACTTTTAAATTTTATAGGTTTTGTGCAAATGCAGAACAAGCTGTGGGACGTTAAGAAATTAGTGTAGTCTTACGTTTAGTTGAACTGATAACGGTAGTAAACAATTTCTGACACCAATACAAATGCACTTTGTTTATCTTTCACCGTTTGTCTTTATTCTTTATAAGCTATGTTATCTATAACATGATTAAATCAATGACATATGTTTGCAGTTGAATTTCGGGTTATCAAAAATAAGTTGATCAAATTGAATTTATAAATACTTTATTATTATCGCTTGAGTCAAGAGAATTATTTGCACTGAACATTTCCACACGAAACAGTTTGTGTGAGATATCAATTTGTCTAGATTAAACGAATGTTTCTCAACGTTTGGTCCATGGATCATTAGTGGGTGGATCATTAGGCGTAGAAACCACATTAGGAGTCCAAATGTCAATATTTGAATTTTCCAAAATCAAGATTGCTATGACAGAATCCCGTGTATAGTACCTCCACTGAGGAATGAAACCAGGAGCAGCGAACAGGATCCATGGACACTAATACTTTCGCCCATCGTTCGAGAGTTTCCAGAATTGTTAAAATTTACTCAAATACATAAATACGCAATAACGAAGTGATGGTAACTCTCTGTGGATGGTAAGTGGTTTCTATGGCATGTCTACAATTACTATCTATCTGAAAATAAAAAATAAATTTCCATAGAGTATGGTATAATATATATTAACTCTGAGAATTGAACACACAATAAAAATGACATATATCATAACTATTGGTTAAAAATTCATTACCGGTAATTTCTTTAAAGTCATAAAGTGGGAGAAGGTATAAATATAACAATTAGAATTATAGTATTTCCTTCATACTCTAATTTATATATATAAAAAAATTAAATCAGCTTTTAACAACTTCTCACAAATAAAACTGTTTGAGGTAGCACAGAGAACATAAACAAATCTATCATCTAACGTTAATTAATTATTATTATTTTTTACATCTCCCAGTTATACAGCGAGACTAAGGAAGTCGGTGATTAAGATGGATGATAATGGCGGAATGGCGAAAGTGAGAGGGAACGGAAGAATCCCGAGAATATCCACAAACACGGTTTTTGTCCATCACAAAATTCACTTGCGGGGAGCTGCGATCGAACCAGAGACCCCACTCGCTAGAGATGAGCACTCTACCGCTGAGCAATCGTGGCACTTAATATATTGGCAAGTAAAGGAAATATTTTAGTGATTGTCATCGCATTCACTTATTATTAATAATAAAAAAAAGTCAATTAATATTTTTTCCACTATGTCTTTAAAATTACCGCATTAGTGTTTTCCTCAAAATTTAGGATATTGTGTCTCCTCTATAATAATAATAATAATAATAATAATAATAATAATAATAATAATAATAATAATAATAATAATAATAATAATAATAATAATAATAATAATAATAATAATAATGCGTGTATGATTATATTGTAGTGGACAACATCGCAGGTGTGGATTTTCTCGGGGTACTCTGGTTTCCCTCCACGTTATCATTCCACAAATCTTTCCATCATCATTCACTTGCTTTAATCGTCATTTTCCTTAACCTAAAGGGGCATAATCGTTGGACGTTAAACTGAAAGATATTATAGCGTACTGGTGAGCACGAAATTTTTTGTATATGCCTGGATCAAAAAGACAAAAACTCTTTTTGATATCAATTATCATTTTCGTTAGATGGAAATCGATATTGAAACCGGAAGTGCTAGTAAATCTCAACCACTTCCGTTTTTTTAGAGGGTTGAGAGTGATTATGGTATGTCATCATGAACCGCTGAGTCGATTAAAAAAAAATGATTGTCGCTATGTATTTCTGTTTTATCCATTAAGGATAAGTGTTGTCACTGGAAAATTTAGATTTATATCACTTTCGATTTTAAAATGAATGATTCATTATGTTATTATCTTATAAGCACGTTGAATATGTACATCTCTACTGTAAAAATACGAACAAAATGTTTCCTTTTATTGTTACCAGGGAAGTGCTCCAGCTTCACATCGATCGTTGCAATGGCAGAAATTTATTTTACCAGTACAATAATAAATTGCTACCTAGCAGCTTCAAATTGGTCCCCACTCACCGTATTCGCCCGATTTGTTACCGTCTGACTTTCATCTGTTTCAAAACGTCTAAAAGGAAAATAAAATGAAATGAAATGTTTAAAGTTTTACGTCCCACGATTATGTCGGCTAGCTAAAGGAGACGATGATGATGAGAAATGAATGAAATGGTGGAATTAAGAAAGTGTTAGAACCCCGAGGAAACCCACCACACGGTGTTTGTCCACCAGAAAGTTAACTTGGTGCTAGCGGGGATCGAACCAAGGACCCCATGCACCAGAAGTGAACGCTCTACCACTTTTTATTTTTTTTAAATTTAACTGACTCACCGAACATGTCTCAGTAACTTACGTAAATTACTTATTACTAATTTTACTTGCTTTACTCGTTTAACTGTCTTTTCCAATCTCCTAGAACGACAGGGACACGAACACAGAAACATCGAGGACAGTTAAAAATCACAAAGGCTCTCCCACCGGGAATCGAACCCGGGACTCCATACACCAAAGGTGCACGTGCTAGCCACTAGACCAGCGGAGAGGACTTACCACTGAGCCACCACAATCTCGACGTCGAAAAGATGTTGGGAGGTGCTCATTTTGGTACCGATGCTGTAAATGACATTTTGAACAATTTCAACTTTTTTTTTTTTTTAACCATAGTACAACATATACACGGATTTGGAGATTATGTTGAAAAGTAACACTAAACTTGAAATCAGGGGCGGATCCAGGACTGACTTCTGGGGGGGCGGTGGGTTGTCATACTGCTACTTTTAAGGGCTCCAAACTTTGGGATGGGTTTTATTTATATATAAAAAATAAGAAAATTTCCTCTTCTGGGGGGGGGGGGGGCGATCGGGGCTCCCTGCTTGAAATGTCAGCTGCTATTTTCATGGTTATACTTAAAGAATTTTGTAACAACCCTAGTTTAATGAAGAAATGTGTCAGTGGACTAATTGTTTCTTCAGATATATATTTTTTATCTAATTGACTTAAATATCTTAAACAGTGAAAAATCTACTATGTTTGTATACAAAAAAAAAAAAAAGCTATACTAAAATAAAAACAAATAGATAGCGTTGCTGTCAAGTGATAAGATTTTAAAATAAAGCTTTTTATTGTATCTGACAGTTTTTACTGTAGCATTTTAGAAGACAATCATGTGGCTTGCTAAACATTTGTGCAGGCAAAGTGAACAAGTGCTTAGTAACGATAAAAGAGCAACATTTATGGTGATGAAGATACACCGTCGTTCCTGTACGTGAGTCCACATTATAACTTGATATGGACTCAAGCCATCGTTTAATGAATAGCTTGCGCTCATAATTAATTCACACATATAGTCTCAAACGCTTTGCAGAATCTTTAATTTCTTCTCCCCTCTCTGAAAAAAAACAATAGAATGACGTCAGTTTACGCTTTCTAAAAGTCACATCTTATATTCTAAAGAGTTTTTGCACGCACACAGTACCTGCTGCGAATACAGCAAAATTGATGTGAAAATGTCCATCCACCCGCACAGTGGCAAAAATCCATTGTTATAGCAGTAAGAAAAGTAATCATACATAATCATCTTGAACTATAAACGAATTTAATGTGTGATTTGTTAATGGACATAGAATCATTTATTAGGGAATGAATACTAACACGTTTTGGATATGGAAAAGTATATGTTGAGCTATTATCGCCAATATAGGAAATTAAATTAAGGTTTAACGTAGTGGAAATGCCTTGCTGGCAGGAACGTATGCAGGGGATGGGCCCTGGGGGTTCGGACCCCCCGAAAGTTCGACTTTTGTGTAAGTTTAGCCTAATTTTAGGGGCAATTTTAGGAATTTTAATATAAAATATCCTCATATTGACTTGGGACCCCCACCGAAATAAATTCCTGCGTACGCTACTGCTTGCTGGCGACTGCAAACTATTTCTCCCCCTAACCCTTCTGTGCTTGACATAAAGCTTTTTGTTACCGTTGACAATACCTTGTAGGTGGTAGTTCCCAAATAACAATACGGGTTAAAAAATGAGGATGAAAAGTTTCACCCAATCATAAAGAAAATTAGATGTTTCAGTTTTACGTTCCATAGTTATTGCCTTTAGGCTGAACGAGATGGATGGATGCTTAATGGAACTGAACATTATTACAAAATTAGTGGAATGAGACCACCACAAACTTACATAGCCTAGGACTGAACTACAGACTTTTCACACCAGAGGTAAGTGATTTACTACTGAGACATCAACCTCCTTCAGTCAATTGTAGTGCAGGGTGATATGAGCTTCTTAATACCTCATTCAAAATTTCAGAATACGTAGTTACACGAATTTTACTTACTCAGTGGCACTTGAGAATTTCTGGGAAAGCAGGGGTTCTGATTTCCAGTAACACTCTTGGGTATGTCGTTGAACTTGCGTCCTAAAAAAATTGAGTTAAGCATTCTGTTGATTAGTAGTGAGATTCAAGAGAAGAGACGAGGTAGTACTTTTAGAAGCAGCCCACAATTTCGTCTCATGACTAACGCTATTAGGTTTTTTTTTTTTTTTTTTTTTTTAGTTTGACGTTCTTTCCAGTACCGAGGTTGTATGAAACAGTTTGACCTACAACTTAAGGTGGGTTCTGAACGACATGAGCTTCGCCAGGAATCTAATTAGAGTTGGATACAAGACGGGACGAGGCAGAACTTTCGTGAGGAAATACGAGACGAGACGGAAATCTTCCAATGGAAAGAGATAGACTTTCCGAGACGAGATACCACTTTTACAACACGTTTCGGAGACGAAATAACTTCAACTTTCATTTTTTGGTAACCTTAAATCGAACATTAATCGGGACGCGGGATGTCCTTACTAAATAAATTGATAGAAAGTATTGTCTACTCTAACCCTATAATTGCACTTAAGTTTATAAATGTATTACGATCTGGCTATTATTCCAAACAGCTTACAAACTCAGTGCATGAGCCCACACGCAATCGTTTATTCAAGTATTCATGATATGATATGAAGAGCGTTTTTCATTACTTTCCCTTTTCCAATTTTAGATTTCGTGGTTTTGTTGTTATCGCTTTCCCCCCATCCTTTTTACACTCTCCACGATCTCTTTTCACTCAACAAACACACTCTCTCCCCGACTCTCCGAAATTTTAACCATGCACCGCACGCTTTGCATTATCTGGCAAACATTTCCTGTACGCAATTTCCGTTTTCCAAGTACTGGGGGTATTCCACACTGTGTGCAATATGTGCGTGCACGTGTCTTTACTGTGAGTCTGTGTGTGTATACGCTGAAGTCCGTCGTCGTAGTAGTAGTAATAGTACTGCGAATATGATGGATGCAGATCAGCTTGCAAGATTAGCTAAGACATCAACACTTACCTCCTTCTCTTACCTCCAGGTGGCAGCACCGTCCTCCTTTCACCACCTTTTCCATCTATCCCTATTCGTTTCCTTTCTATCTTTTCTTTCCCATCTTTTATAACTTTTTTCTGTTTTTTCTTGGTCTTTTCTTGTATCTTCTCACGCAATCTCACGTTAGCATGAAGCAAATTTGCAACCACAAAGAAGTAAATTTCTTTCTAATTTCTTCCCAAAACAGTGCTACAACGTTTTATCTTTCGTAAAGTCTTTATTTTTTAACATTTTTAAACTTTATATTTAAAGTGGAAAATGTAATAAGGGTGCATTCCAAGAATAGTATTATCTAAATAAAGCATAAAATTGTATGCACGCAATCTGCTTTATAAGATTATTCACAAAGTGACAAGAAAATTAGACTTATTTTCTATTCCTGTATTACCACTATCCTTGTATTATTCTTGTATTTAAACACCAAAATAATTTTGCATAAAATCCCTGATAAACTGCTTAAGCTCAACCAGTATTTTCGTTCTGAAAGTAGTAGGCGTTATCAGTCATTTTTTTAAAAAGTAATACAAAATATAGCTTATCTGTGCGCTAAGATTATCATACATTTAACGAAATAATAAGTGTTTCTACGTAGCACAACATGTATACAAAAATTGGTATATATTTTAAGTTTTCTTCCCTAAAGCTTCTAGCGATAAAATTTTAACTTTTACAGGTGTGATTTCCCCCAAGAGCTGCCATTGAATTATGGATCACTGAAAGTAATTATCATTATAAGGAATTTAAATTGCAGGTGATGTGTATAAGTTACAAACATTTTCCCCGAAAACAAACTGATCTGTATACTTTTATCGATTAACACTTTCAACTCATTTGAATACAAGAAGTTTTCATCTTTCTTTTACCAAAAGATATTCTCTCCCAGCAGGCGTGCTCCCAGAAATTTTTGTTGGAAAGGGTCCAAAATGTGGGGGTTAAATACTACAAGACACTACGTCTATATAATATTGAACCATCTTATTTTGCATCCAAAAAGACGATAGGTAGGGCCCAGTGGCGTATTTACGATTTTGTTTCCGGGGGCCTTTGCTAACTTTCGGGGGGCTTGCCTGAAAATGTGAAAATTCTGCAAGATATTTCATATACTTTACTATGGTGTCTTCCCGTTGTGCCTACTTCCCGTTATGCCTACAGGCCCTCCAGCACTTTGTAGAAAATATTTTTAATGATCTTATCTGTAGGCAGAACGGTAATTCCCGTTGTGCCTACTTCCCGTTCTGCCTACTCTTTCGAGACGGGGAATTCTGTGCAGGGAGGGATCTTTTCTAGGGATTTTTTCTTTAGTAATTCTAATAGATTCTGTAAGAAGAATAACTATTCCTTTAAATTTCATCATATATTTTAAATGTTATCTTACTTGCTCTTCTCAGAAAAAATGACTAGGTACAGTTTTGTTATTAGCAGCGTTATTCACGTCTACTTTAGTAGAGATGTGTTTTTTTAATACTTACAGAGAAATGGAAAATTAATTGATTCAGTTACAAGAAAATAAACTTATTTCGGTCTAATATCAAGTCATTTCACAACAAAATTTTATTCAGTTTTCCAGTAGTTCATCTCCAACATTCTAAGGCTCGCAGTACGTAATAGGTGCTACAGTTCACATCCTCAAAATATATTTGGCCATATATTAAACAAACAATGCAAGAAGATGCATAATTCGGTCTCTTTTCTTTTTCTAAAAAAAGCCTTTGTCTTCTACATCACAGATCTTTTTCCGGCATCACCTCTATATATGATCAGGTGCTTTGTCCTCTATACATGATTCTGTATTACACGCAATATGTCGTACTTATATTGTAAAAAAAGAAAAAAATGGGACCGCAATGGCTCAGGGGTAGAGCGTTCACCTCTGGTGCATGGGGTCCATGGTTCGATCCCAGCTCGAGCCAGGTGAGCTTTGTGGTGGACAAACACCGTGTGCGTTGGTTTTCTCGGTGTTCTACCGTTTTCTCCTACTTTCCACTATTTCATTCATTTCTCATCATCACCGTCTCCTTTAGCCTAGCCAGCATTACCGTAGGACGTAAAACTTAAAAATTTCATTTCATTTCATTTATACTGTCAATGTAAATACTAAATACCACATATCGTCAATATACCCAATGTAATTTAAATAAAGATCTCATAATCGTTGTTCAAAATGTAAACAGTATGCAACCACATCTATGTAAGCCATCAAGCCTATTACACGTGGTTCCAGCCTTCCTAATAATCGTAAATATCTGTGATTTTATTCTGTATGTGACCACACAAATAGCATTTTAATTTCGATTATTTTACGGTAAAAATATTCTGTGAAATGTAATGGAAATTCAGAAGGAGCCTTCTTTGCGAATTTCTCAGAGTTTTCATTCTCACCGTCGTGAGTAATCCGATTGGGTAGAGAAGCGTGATTATCTAAGCAAACTCATCACCAACAAAACGCCGAACACGTATTTCATACTTTGACCGTTTCTGATTTTGAAAACACTCCTGTGTAGACTATAAGTCATTACTAGGCACCTTGCTTATCACACTGACACTAACAAATCATATATAATAACTTTTTAACGTAATAAGTAAAAGCTTGTTGTGATTCTTATTGAAACGTTTATGTTGCGAGCGGAGCAAGCAAGAAAATTTTTATCATATCTATTTCTTTGCAAACTAACAATATTGATTTGGGAAACGAAATCTACGTTAGCAGTGATTAGTATTTCATATATAGGCCTACTCATTCGGTCATTTTAGTCCTTTATGTTTTTCCATTAGTTTCGTTTGTCATTGTTGTATTGCCTATGTGTTCTACAATTGTGAGCTCAGAAGTGTCTGGATATGAAATGGTGCATAGTGTCTTTAATGGAGTGTGGTAAGCGTAATTATTATTCTCATTCCATAAAAAATCATTTCTGAGATCTGCATGCCAATACGAAATTTTAATCTGCTCATACCAGAGATCTGAAATTAACTCTATACTAGTGTAATGATTACAAAACTGAATACTTATAAATTTACCGTGTTACTAACAACAAACAACAGACGTTATCCTTAACGTTATCTACGACAGACGTTAACATGCAACTTCCAATCGTTGTTGAATGTCTATTGTCAATCTTTGATTTGTTTTATGTAATTAATGTTTCTCTCTTTTCCAGAGATATATGGAACCAATATGATAATGTTCACATACAATGTCTAACATTCTTGCAACTGAGTCAACCAATTTTCCATGTATGATGAAACTTGTAGAGGTGGTGGTTGTTTTTACAGAAGCTTTTAGAAATACTAAAGAAATATTCCCTACAAAAATTCCTCCCTGCACATAATTCCCCGTCTCGAAAGAGTAGGCAGAACGGGAAGTAGGCACAACGGGAATTACCGTTCTGCCTAGAGATAAGATAATTAAAAATATTTTCTTTAAAGTGCTGGAGGGTCTGTAGGCAGAACGGGAAGTAGGCACAACGGGAATGAACCTCGCTAGGAGATATGACCAGTAAACCCTTTACTATAGTAAGTAAGATTTCGGGGGGGGGGGGCTCAAGCCCGGAAGCCCCCCCTTAAATACGCCACTGGTAGGGCCTAATTGTTAAGTGCTTCCACCTATATTATCACGAAAAAAGGATAGAACTAAATTGTTTTTTAACAAAAGAAAGAGCACAAATGAAGTGTAAAATCAAATCTTTATATCAAACCGATCATTTCTCTGCTTACCAAGTGTAATTTAACAAAGTAAGTTTTCAAATGTGTCGAGTTACGAGATTTTTTGAGGGGGGTCTGGACCCAGTGCCACCCAGCGTGGTGCGCCTCTGCTTCCCAGTGAAGACATCAGAGGAGGACAAGTGCGGTGAATATCCCCCGGAAACTAACCTAACTCCTTGACTGCATCTCTTCCCAGGCGTGTTGTATATTAATGCAGGGTAAGCAATATATAACTATCCTTTTCGGAAGAAAAAAAAAATGTCTCTATAAAAAAATATCCTTCGTTTGCTCCTTAAGAAATAGTAAAACTGGCGTCGTCACTGTTCACTCCTCGTCCCCGAAGAAAAGGCTGAATATGGCTTTCTATTTACACATTCAATGGTAACATACTGTACAATAACAATCGAGTGAATGTAAAACCGATAGGTATAAATCGTATAACCTACACGTGTAATTCGAGCATATTATAGACACTTTTTTCCTGTTTTACGGTACTGCTATAAATCACAAATACATGTTGATTTTAAATGATTCTGTAGAACTTCCTCGAGGCTCAACAGTAGCATACACACCTTTGGCGTGGGAGACTTAAATTCGATCCCTGGCAGGAGCTCGTAAGAAACACGTTCGGAACTTGGTATTGAACTTTCGCCATTCATTTTTTTTTACATTATTGTATCCAATGTCTAACGTACTCGTGAAAATATTTTTTCCTGCGTACGACCAGTAACAGTGTTACAAGCCTCTCACAAACTTCCAAAAACAAAAATATATTTAAAAAAATCTTTTTCTTCTTCTACATGTTTGGCACGAGGGCAACAAAAGCTATCTCGTTAGAATCTGCGATCCATAAGCTTTATAACGAAGTATTGTTCTTGTCCCTATGACAATTAGAAGGGGTACTAGGGCCGCCAACGTAAAAGTCGACAATTTTCTTGAAATCCCTTTCCGTCCTGAAAAGGTTAAATGGGGAAATTGTTATTCTCTTTTCTTTGCGATGAACTGGGGTTTTAATGATTTTTTTAGCTGATTTCTTTTTCAAAATGAATTTGAAATCTGTGAGTTTTACGTCCCACGGTTATGCCGGTTAGGCTAAAGCAGACGGTGATTATGAGAAATGAATGAAATGGTGGAATGAAGAAAGTGGGAGGAAACGGGAGAACCCCGAGAAAGCCCACGCACACGGTGTTTGTCCACCACAAAGTTCACTTGGCGGGAGCAGGGTTTGAACCCACGACCCCATGCACCAGAGGTGAACGCTCTACCACTGAGCCACCGCGGCCCCTCAAAATGAATTTGCGCTATACATTTAACATAAATTAAATTTAATATTAAATATTTAAATTATGGTAACGCTATATAGCAAAACTTTAATTTTCACAAAGTAAAGGATATCGAAATAGATTTAAGGGTGAAAATTAATAAAATCAAACCTTAAAAATTCTAGTTTACTTCAACGAAATTTTTTTTAAAAAAAGTTCTCTATATGAGAGATGGGCTCCCTCATTCAATTTTACCTTCACCCTCACCCACCCTGATGTTGGTAGATAAGAGTGAGTGTGAGTGAGGGGAGGGCATTAACAGTATTTGAGTGTAAGGGCTAGTGAGTGTGAGTGTGAGCCACTTGATTGAGGTTGAGTGTGAGTGAGTGTAAGCTATCAATAATGTTTGAGTGTAGGGCGAGGAGAGTGAGTGAGTTGATATAATGTGAAGGCGAGTGTGTGTGTGAATATGAAGGAGTTGATTGAGGGTGAGTATGAGGGCACAGACAATATTTGAGTGTGAGGGCGAGTGAATGTTAGGAAAAATGCCCATCTCTGCTTCATATCTATATACGTATAAGCGAACGTGAGTTTGTGTGATCGAATCACGCAATAGCTACTAAGCTAATTAAAATGATAGGTCTACTTGACATGATTATCAAGCGTAGCCGTCCTTCAATGATCTTATGACGATCTTCGCGTAGGGAGCTAAAAGCGGTGACATGTAATAATAATAATAATAATAATAATAATAATAATAATAATAATAATAATAATAATAATAATAATAATAATAATAATAATAATAATAATAATAATAATCGAAAACAATTTATATCACTGTCCAATATCCATAGTTTTCGTCTCCTTGAGATGATTAGTGACACTCCAATCGATGCCGTTTACCTGGAAGTTCAGCAGCCCCCCATCTTCATGGGAAGTGATAAGGGTTGAAGGGTGATGGTAGGAAGGATATTTGTCATTACGCTTTCATTGAAGTGAGCGTGTCGTGATAGGAGGAGTGTTCAAATTCTTTCCATTAACTTAATCTCCCATTGCACAAAATTAACTAGAAATCAATAACATTTAAAAAAAAGTACAGGTATTAAACACAATACTACTTTTTTATGATTTCTATTACTCCTGTAGTTTCAAACTTGTGGAAAGAAGAGGTTGTTAAATTTTGACAGGTGGTCTCAAGAGAAAGAAAAAATGTTATTGAATAAAAATAAAATAGATCAATACCATTATTACAGACTACTCCACTTATATGGTATATTATCTTATACAGTATGTAGCTAGGAGCAAAGTTTTTTTTTTTTTTTTTTTTAAATCAACTGTTTTTATCTGTCTAGAACAGTAGCAGAAGATATGTTTAATTTATGTTTTACTGGCTATATATAGTTAGCATTTTGGTGTGTTTCCCTGCACAACACACAGTGTATTTGTTTCCTACCGTATATAATAATAATAATAATAATAATAATAATAATAATAATAATAATAATAATAATAATAATAATAATAATAATAATAATAATAATAATAATAATAATAATAAATCTACTTTTCAAGAAATGGACATCAGAAGAACACAAACTACCCCCGGTAGGCCATCTTAATGGCCATTCAATCTTTTGCATAGCATACCAGCAACCTGAGTGCTTGTGATGGATCTGACGGTCTTACGCATGACGTGATATTAACCGCCCAATTGTTAAGCACCGTGTAATGCTCGCGACTCCCACACGGCCTAGCGGCATATGGATGTACTAACCTCCTCCTCCTTCTGCTCTTGAGGAATAAAAGTATTTTTTAAAAAGATAAAAGACAAGAAGAAGAAGAGCAAGTGAGCAAGTTTTATTAGCACAAGCGAACCTGGAAAAGTTGAATGATTAAAATCTTGAACAAAAGAAAAGAACCATATAGGAAAAGAAGAAGAAGAAAAAAGAAACCGAGTACCCACTTATCATTCCAAAAACATTTTATGAGCTGTAATTATCATTCAGTTCGTGTTACATTAATTTGAAAGCCTTACAAAATACGAAGGGAAAGCCATATTAATGTACTCAAGTGGTTATAAAGTGTGTTGGCAAAAGCAACTGAAGTACTACTACGCCAGGTTCATATCCTTCTTTCAATTGAAATTACGTTTAGACGCTGTTCTATGTCGTGAAATGGTATTTGTCTATACGTATAGTAACTTCTGGTACACACAAGAAATTGCTATTAATAACCTTTCAGTAACTCGAGGATAACATTTGCATATTTATTACAGATTGTTTAAACACGATCAATCACCCAGTTGCAATACGAATTCATTAATGTATCACTCAACTGTCTATATATTTGCTAATGATTATCCATTCAGTAACAATGTACGGATGAGTAGTCATGTCCAAAATAACTCAACAATCTATCTCGTTCAGAAACACAGCAAATTCACTGTGTGTGAATTACTGTAATATAATCATAAACTAAGAATAAAAAAAATCATCATTTTTATTCATAAAAATTATAATGGCAATTTGGTAGGTTAAAATAAAACGAAGTTTTTTTGTAATATCTTAACTGTTGAATACGTGCATAACATTATTTTTAAACATCACAAGGACAGTATTTGTAATCAAGAAATCGAGTGGAAGCAAAAGCAAAATAGTCAAAAATCACCTATAGTCAAATAACAATGCTTGTCACTAGTAATTAACAATTCGGATAAAATCACACACACACAAAAAGCAAACCTCAAGGTAAATTAAGTTCAAAAATACTTATTTTTACATCATTAAATAACAACAATATTTTTCAAAAAATGTAATTAGGACTTTCCTAAGATTTTGTAAATTTTGATATTGGATTTTGGCAAAGTAAAAAGGAAAAATAATTAAGGCAAACAAAAACAATAGTCCATATAAAATAACCAAGTTTGCAAGTAAAAACTAATTCTGCATTCTGCATTCTGGGTCCTACATCCAGTATCGCAATGAAATGGTCTATACAAAATTACAAATACCGCAAAAGGGACCTTTGTCTGGTCAAAACCATGCAAAATATGCAATAAGGTACAGTATGAGTACAAAGAACTTTAACTGTCTATTTTGCATGTAACATGATGTTAGGAGCTCTCTGAAAGTAACAGAAAATTTTGTGTACTTAAATATTTAGCTTATTTCTGTTTTGTTAAGCATTAAATAAAATTATAAATAATCTGTGTTACAGTTAAGCTAACATACTATGTCTAGTTATAAACTCAATACTCTTAAAGGTCCACAGCTAAATAATTATATTGTTACAAAAACAACTATACACTACACTATCATTGTAAGCTACTATAATTGTCATTTGTGACAATAAGAAATTGCAACCATTCGTTTAATTTCACTCGTTAATTTAACAATTTAATTTAATTTACGTATTCATAGTTTCCATTTTAGTTATTAATATAATTACAATTAATTAAAACTAAACTAACTAACTCTATGGCCTATGGAACCCGGAGGTTCAATGCCGCGTTCACAAAAAGCTCTCCACTGACTTCTATTCTTAGCCAATTGGATCCAGTTTCTACTTTGTATTCCTACCTCTGCGAGATCCATCTTAATATTGTCCTCCCATCTGCGCCTAGGTCTTCCTAATAGTCGTTTTCCGATCGGTCTTCCAGTCAAGACTTTGAAAGCGTTTCTACTTTCTTCCATTCTAGCTACATGACCCGCCCACCTAAGCCTCCTAGACTTGCCGACCCTAACAATGTTGGGTAAACCGTATATAAGAATTAATTATTAATCTTTATTCAAATTTATATTTTATTCTTTTTTTCAAGGTACGATACATTACATACTGATTTTCCAAGCTTCCTTTGTAAAGATGAATATTCCATCCCTGTTTGGAAAGTTAGTCAAGGTAACAAGACATACGAAGGAGACAGAAAGCAAATTAAAATTTACGAATACAAATTAAAATTTATGAACTAATACAAAATTAAGAAGAATTCTTTTATAAAATGAACTGAAAGGAGAAACATAAAGGTTTTTGGTGCAGAATGAACAAATGAGGCTAAGTCTAAAAGCACTGGGAGCTCTTCCTAAAGCTAAAAGCTAAAGTTCTCTTTATAATGAATATTAGGGAAGTGGCTCTTTCGCGTCCAGTGCTGTTAGTCACAGTCCAGTTTCTTCATTTTACCCTACAAAAAGGTTCATTTTCCAAACTTTTGTTAATAAGGCAATAAACGCTGAATTACTCCACCAATTTCCTCTTTTTTAGTGTATTTTATATACAAAAAATAAACCAGTTAAGAGTGCTCGAAGAGCATTGCCAGAACGAACTTAAAGAGGATTAATTTTTTCGAAATTTATTGAATTAATAACTAATGACGCAATAATTATTGAATCAATAACTAATGACTCAATAATTATTGAATCAATAACTAATGACGCAATAATTATGGAATCAATAACTAATGACGCAATAATTATTGAATCAATAACTAATGACGCAATACTTATTGAATCAATAACTAATGACGCAATAATTATTAAATTAATAACTAATGACGCAATAATTATTGAATCAATAACTAATGACGTAATAATTATTGAATCAATAACTAATGACGCAATAATTATTGAATCAATAACTAATGACGTAATAATTATTGAATCAATAACTAATGACGCAATACTTATTGAATCAATAACTAATGACGCAATAATTATTAAATTAATAACTAATGACGCAATACTTATTGAATCAATAACTAATGATGCAATAATTATTGAATCAATAACTAATGACGCAATAATTATTGAATCAATAACTAATGACGTAATAATTATTGAATCAATAACTAATGACGCAATAATTATTGAATCAATAACTAATGACGTAATAATTATTGAATCAATAACTAATGACGCAATAATTATTAAATTAATAACTAATGACACAATAATTATTGAATCAATAACTAATGACGCAATAATTATTGAATCAATAACTGGCATTGGTATTGATCAACACCAATATTATCTCATTATGACTTACAGTTCCCAAGATATGGCTCCTTAAATCTCCCGAAATCGGAATTATTATTTTAACCAATATCTCGGGAACGGTGAAAGTGACGTGAAAAACTCCATCACTTCTTTCGCATAGTTTTTGATGTTCCATCGAATGAAGGGCTCAAAATTAAAAAAAAAAAAAAAAAATGAAAATAATAGACAGACACACACACATACACATACAGAGATTTCAATAACGAACTTTGTTTACTATTATTTATTTATTTTTTAGTACTTATTCAATCTTTTTAATTGCACAGTTGAAGGTAAAATGATCTCTTTCTCCTTAGTATGAAAAAGAAGAATGCTCCTTGAACTTTATAATATGAAAACAACAGAATGCTTGGTTGTCTGCAACCACCCAAACTTTCATGAAAATTGGGGTTGTATAAGTAGCAGATGTTTAATAATACATATTTCTAAAATGATTAATTTTGCAGTCAAATGATAAGCCAGAGGGAAAATTAATGTGAAAATTATTGTATTGTCATCCGATTTACGGATGTGTACAAACTTTTAATACTTTAGTTTCTTATAGAAGTGCATGAAATTTAATTTTACTTTGAGTGCTAAACAGCTTTCGTTGTAACTTGATTCATAAATCAATTAAGTAACTGCAGTAATTATTGTAAGACATTTGACCTGCTCTTGTATTATAGGCTAAATACAAATGTGCTTGATTATGTCAAAGTTGACAAGTTGCAAATTCTGGCTTTAGGCCTTACAACAAACTTCTTGACTTGGAAATTTGAAAATCATTTCATACTCTGTATATTAAATAAAAGTGAAAAAAAATCTGTTGAAACTCCAAAATCTAGAATTAATTCGTTTCGAATTGTTTCGACTTTGATTTCCTGTGGAAACTATTACCAAACTGTAAGTCTCCGCAATGTATCTTGATTGTATGGACCTAATGAAATGAGCTGGTTGTATAGACTAAGTCGAAACTGATTTACTTTTTTTTTCATCATATAAAAGTAGGTTCCAAATTTTTAAACTTAGAAAACTAGAAACTTCTATGAAATTTGCATTAAAGATCGGGACACACTATGAAAATTTACAACATATTCATAATTCTGCACTAGCTTTTTACACAAATATCATAATTTGTAGCAGTCATCAAAAGTGAGTGACTGGATTATTTCTGTTAAAATTGAATATTAATGACTAATGATATCACATGAATGATGTTAACTATGTTGTGGAGGAAAACCGGAACATTTGAAGTTTTGAATAATTTCTGGGAGGACAGTTTTAAGTCTGGGACTGTCCGTGCTAAACCGCGACGTCTTGGAGCTCTATAACAAAGTCGTTTGAATTTGAGTTATGTTCAGACAAGTTATTATAACAGGTTATCAAATCTTATTTCTAACAGAATTGATCTGATATTTTTAGAAAGATAATATCTGACAGCGCTGCAATAATTGTACGCAGTTCCAACTAAATAATGCTGGAAGGACGTTTAGTTTTAAGGTAATATTCTGTTTTTCTTTCACCTGATTTGGAGGGTACCATCATAATTTAAGCAATGTTCAGGATCTTGGGCTACCTAACCAATACCATGCCCTCATGTAAGGTTAATTAGCAATAATTAAGGAATAGTAAAGATAGATTTGCTCACAAAATGTGGAAATTACCCTTAAAACTTTATATTTCTCTAAGATATATAAATACATTTTAAGTCTTTCATTCCTACCTTATGTTCCAAATATATTCATGGAATTTCGTCAGGCACGGAATAAGGACGAACTTTAAGAATAACTCACACGCACGCACACACACACTCCTCGTAAGAAAAACACTTCCACACAGAAAAAAAAACACAAAAAATTAGATTAATTATTTGATTTTTTTTTTTTTTTTACAAAACTTGAAAAATAAATTTTACTCGTAGTACACACTAAGTATGTACCCGAAACTAATGCATAAAATGCAATTTTCTGCAAAAAGCATTCTTATCTACCGTATCTCATGATAGTACCTTGTTTTTACTCTTTTTTCTTTATTTTTTTAAGTAATTTAAACTGATATAAGGTTTTTGGAAAGCTTTAAAATAGTCTTAAAATGTTTCTTTTTTTAAAAAACTTATCTTTGGCAAATTATCAAAGGTAAATCCACAATGATAAAAAAAATATGGAACATCAATTCTAGTTAAGACCACTTAATTAAAACTGACTAAACAAAATAAACAAAAAGTTCTTTTTTTAAGAAAAAAAGAAATAAAGCCATTGTTTTCTTTTTTAGGGAAATAAAATGAGTCGAACTTTGAGCTGTATTCATTTTTTTGCTCTTATCCTGACAAAAGCTATATACATTATGTAATTCGTTTTTTCCTTTTTAAAACTTATTTATCAGTTGCAATTTTTCCAATTTCCGTATCTAGCATATCAAAACTTGCAAGACTTTTCATTGACTTTTTTTTTTTTTTTTTACAAATTTATATGTTAGCATTATCAACTCGTAAAATAACACGTATTTTTTTTTTTTTTATAATAAGAAAGAATAAATTCGTTTCTGTTAAATCTTAAACAAATTAATGATTATGAGTTTCATCTTTCGGCTGCACTTCACACATGTATTTCAGCTCTAGATTATGGGCAATAGCAGAGAGAACATAGATATTTATTATTCCCCAGCCAGTATAAATCCAGTGAAATCTGTGTTGGTCATTATTAGCTCCATTGAAAAGTGTATAGCATAGATAGGAGCCCAAAATGCAGAAGAGAAGTGTATTTTGAAGCGAAGCGTGTATAGATGGTAAAATACACATTTTTAACATAATAACTAATTGTTTTGCTTAGTGTTTTATAAATAATATATTGTAAATATAATTTTTGTAATATAAAAGCATTTGATATAATAGATATCTAAGTTTGTCATTTGCGCACTGTTGTAATTTAAATACTCAAATTACCTACAATAGGCTATAGGACATTAAAAAAAAATCCTTTTCTACTTTCTAACTATGATAACGATTGATGAATACAGTCATCCTGTCTCAACCTAGTAGCGGAACATGTAGATCAATCATTTCAAACCGAACGATGTATGACGCTGAGAAACACTAAATACTGGAGATAATCCGTTTCCAAATGACTGATATATAACACTGAGAAACAATGAATACTGGAGATCAGCCATTTCTATTCGACGTTGAGAAACACTGAATACGTAGATCATCTGTTTCCAAGTGACTGATGTATGACACCAAGAAACACTGAATACTGTAGATTAACCATTTTCAATTGACTGATGTATGACGGCAAGAAAAACTTACTGTAGAGCAGTCCTTTATAGCTGGTCAATATATGACGCTGGGAAAGAATGAACACAGTAGGTCAACCGTATTCAACTGACCGATGCATGATACTGAGAAATGCTGAATACTGCCGGATAATCAATCATTTCCAACTGGGCTTTGTACGATACCAGAGCATTCTTTTAAAATCAGAGATGCGGCGCAGAGAAACAGCAAGAGCCAAAGAGAGGAGAGGCTGGTGAAAAGTGTAGAGAAGTGTTAACAGTGTATAAGTACTTATGGATTCATGATGTTCTTGTTTATCTACCAATTATTGCCTTTTCCAAGACCAGTTTCCCTTGTCTTACGTCTATTAGTGGAAACGAAGACGTAATCTATTGTATGACGTCAGAGAACATCAACTTAGACGGTGTAAATGAACGATATGTATGACGTAATCCAGGTGTAAAAAAAGACTACAGACGCTTAAGAACCAATGTACATTGAATACAGTATTTTAATGTGACTTTATATTGTGGGTATGAAAGCAACAATGTTGTCTATAAATGGAACTACAATATTTAGAAAAGCACAAAAAAAAAAATCTATTGTACTTAAACAATTACTACAAATTATAGCCACACATTAATAATAAAGTCAAGTCAAGTAACACAAACATTGTTGGTATTAAAGGTTCAATTATATTTCATAGTGAAGTGTATTTTACTTGAGATAAATAATTCAAAACAGAATAATCTAACTGAAAAGGTTCATGTCGGATTAAACTGTCAAAACCTTACAATATCACATTAACTGGCGGAGGAAACAACTTTTAACCTCTTGAGTAACAGAAAAGGAAGAAAAAAGCATTTAAATATTTCAGGAAGAGATTAGGTTTTTTTATTATTATTATGTACAACTATTTATTCTCCATTTCTTTAAAATGTTTTTTTGTATAGTGATACATATAGAGAACTGAAAATGCTATTTATTCAAGAAAAAATGTGTATAAAAGGAAAAATTAGTAACATTTTCACGTAACGCGTTTGTTCCATAACATGAATGCTGTTGTCGCAAAGGGTTTTAAAAATTATCTACAAGCCCAGTGTTGCCAATAGCAGTTATTTACTGTCAAACCTAATAATGTTGTCTATTTATATATTGGGTACTATTCTGCTTATTTTCTTACAATAGTAGTACATTTACATATAGGGTGAGTCAGAAGTCATTTGTCAAAAATGCATTCTTGCAAGAAGCACGAAACTAGAAATTATTGCAAGTTGTATCATCATAGTAAATTAGGTTACCTAAATTAAGTGCTCAAAGTGTCCATTATTACTTTCAATGGATAATTTACATTTTTTTTATGCACAGAAAAAAGTATTATATCACTAATGTTATTGGGTGACAATTTATCAAATTCAGAAATATTATGCCCTTTTAAATGTTCTGGATCCGTAATTAATTACAGAAGAAACTTAATATTTCATTATTGTCCAGACGGAAAAGTAAATTGGACTGAGTTATTCGTAGTTGTAGTCATATAATCATCACTTTTGAAGCACAAAGATAATATCTTAATAAACGTTTATTCATTGCAAGCTTACTACAATTACAAAAATGTAACAAGGTTCCATTTTTTTTAAAAAAAAATAAAAGTACTACTTACAACGTAATGTATTGTTTACGTCAATCAGCTTCTGCTACTCCAGTCAATTGAAAATTAAAAGTTGTTAATGTCAAGCGACTAAGGCCAAAATTGTAGAGAGATCCTGTGTAAGTTGATTTTTGAGTGCCTTGCAAACATTCTCTACCTTTAGATGAAAACAAACCAATCTGTTATTTTCCTTTTTGCCTGTGGTTTATAAGTTTTGCAAACCAGCTCTTGTAATTCATCAGCTACTCGGATAACAAAGTCTCCACGTCATTCAAATGTACCAGTAAGCAGAATTCAACTTTCATCAGTTCAGAAGTTTGAATTAAACGGATGAAATCGTATCTAGACATAACTGCACTCCCATAATTGAGATTCTGTGCTTCTTAGTTTGTGACTTTTCGATTATTTGTTTAGAGAATTAATGTCATTCTTCAGATCCTAACGAGATCGGAGTTTAATGTGACATCCGAACTACATGAGTTCAACGGGAATAGAACACGGATTTCCCACTACAGAAGAAAGAACACTAAGCATATAGGTGTTAGTTACTCATTAAACGTAATTGCTTAGAGTTAAACTTCAGTATATATCGTATATATATTCTTACCAGGGATTGAACACAGTACCACGAACCGAGAAATTATATACGGTTAGGAATTTAATTTACAATCAGTAAGTCATAATGCTTTGTGCCTTCTGCATTCCAATCTTACTACTAGGACCGCAACCAGAGGGGAGCTAGGGAGCCTGGTCCCCCTAAACTTTTCATGCCCCCAGACCTCAACGCAAAAAACAAAATTTAGATATATGTAAAAGATTTTTTAATGACTTGCCCCCCCTAACATATCCATGCCCTCCCAAACCTCTGTGCCTGGTTGCGGGCCTGCTTACTACTATAACTTTATAAAACGAACTTCTACGCAAGTATAATTTACTTATACACGAACTATAGTTTCTACTAACTTGAATATTGCTAATATACACAGTTATGTAGTTGATGGTGATGGGATTAGAATTTACCGTCCCTTTCAGTAACGAGACGTGTACCTATAACATAAAGTGGAATATGAACCACTGCGACATGTTCAAATTTCAAGTCTCCTACCGAGAATCGAACCAGGGATCCCAAAGCCGCGCTAGCCACTAAATCATCGGAGAGGGTCATATAAAGTTGGTGTTATAGAGTATGGAGACTCATGATGTCAGCATTGTATGAATTTCTTTTCTTTTCTTTTTTATTTTTATTATTATTATTATTATTATTATTATTATTATTATTACTATTATTATTATTATTATTATTATTTATCAGAGCACATAAATTCTTATTATTTGTTGAGCTGATATGTCCTTGCACAAAACTTTTCGGTTATGGAAACAAATATGTACATAAAATCACGTCTGCGATTAAGCTGAACCCGGAAAATTGTAGAATGTCAGTTTCATTGCGATTCGCAACTATCACATACTTCTAGCAATGTCTTTGAAACACATTAAATACATACATACATAACATACAACAATCAATGTTCGATTTTATTTTACTTGTTTCAAAAGTGAATATTTTAATTATTTCTGAAGATTTTAATATGCTATTTTTGAATTATTTTCCGTCTTGTTACATTTATTTTCAATTTAGAAGGAGTCAAATTACAACGAATTATTGACAAATAAATTCCATTGTACCGTTGATAAAGAAATCACTGTAACAGATGTTAGAAAAAATGAGAAAGGGCTTTGAAGAATATGGGATGAAAATAAATGTTAGAAAGACAAAAGCCATGGTGATTGGAACGAAGGGGTTTGTGTAAAATATAAAAGTAGGAGTGGAGAAAATAGAACAAGTGAATAAAGCAAGGATAGAAATGGCAAAAGAAGCCTTTAGGAGGAAGAAAAGTCTGTTTTGTGGGACCTTGAATAAAGAGTTGAGAAAAAGACTCATAAAATACTTCGTGTGGAGTGTTGTACTGTATGCGGCGGAAACGTGGACATTACGTAAAAGTGATGAAAATCAACTGGAAGCCTTCGAAATGTGGGTGTGGAGAAGAATGGAAAGAATTTGTTGGGACGAGCGGAAAACGAATGAGAGAGTGTTAGAAATGGTGGGTGAGAAAAGAACATTTTTAGATATTATTAGAAAGAGGAAGAGAAACTGGTTGGGACATTGCCTAAGAAGAGATTGTATCATGAGGGACGTCTTAGAGGGTATGGTGGCGGGAAAGAGAGGGAGGGGGCGAAGGAGACTACAATTAATGGATGATATAAAAACAGAAAGATCATACGCGAAGACGAAGAAGTTAGCGGAGGACCGTGGAGCATGGAAGCTTCTCAGCTGCGGCAAGTGACCTGCCAATAAAGGCAGAATATCTATGATGATGATGTAACAGATGTAGAAATATTTGTTTGTTTATCTAAGTTTAGCATCCTTTTTCAGCACGGAGGATATGGTGAAATATGAACCTACAGTTTAAGGTAAAAATCGAATTACCGTAATGCGTTCAATTTTGTTTATTAATGCTCTCTACCCAGAAATTGAACCCGAAATCATGTTTACCGAAAGCATACACGCTAGCCACTAGACCAGTTAGAAGAACTTTAACAGAAGTAATGAGATTGAAATTAAAATAACAATGATAAGCCATTATTTTAATATCACGATTTATGAATATACTTTATATTACGCAAACGTATAGTTTAACAGCGATATTAGAACATCTCGTTTGTAGATTCGATGTGGTTTGACTGAAAAGCCTCCCAATCTACTAAATTTGATTGCATCTGTTTCTACGAGGTACGTTTGGTAAGTAATTTCCGATTGATTACTATGCGTGAAGTAGTAGAGACAGCGCTACTAGCTTTGCACAGACGTGCAAGGTAGATCAGTCTGCATGCAGCCGTGGTAGAGTGAAGGTTGTCTGATCACTAGTTCAATTTTGTAGCGTCTCAATACAATAGACTAACAATAGAAAACTCTGCCAAGTGCAAGTTGCCAACTAGGGATGCGCACGAGACAAGATTTGTGGCTGTCTCGTCTCGAAAATGTGATGTAAAAGTGATGTCTCGACTCGAAAAATGTATATTGCACTATTGGAAGAGCCGTGTCTCAACTCGAATTTTGTCTGGAAAATCCTGTCTCGACTCGTCTCGTGCGCATCCCTATTGCGAACAGTTTTCTTACGGCAAAACAATGTTCAGCAGCAGCTCTTCATCAGGAACGTTGTGCCGTGCATGGACCAAGTGTGAGGCAGTTGTGCCCAAGAGGAAGAGTTGTTCGTGAATGGATTCGTTCATTTAAAAGTGGACCAACAAATATTCATGACGAAGAGAGGAGTGGCAGGCCATCAGTGGACACTGATGAACCCGTTCAGAAAATTGATGGAAAAGTTCGTGAAAATCGATGTTTCACAATCTCGGAGCTTTCCAATGAATTTCCACAAATTTCCAGGACTGTGTTATATGACGTAGTAACACAGGCTGGAAAATGCGGTCACAGGCTGGCTTAAGGCACAGGCAGGATATTTTTATACTGATGGAATTTCTAAGCTAGTTCAGAGATATGATAAGTGCTTGAATGTTTATAGAAACTATGTTGAAAAATAGAGCAAAGCAGTAGTTTTCAGATGTATATAATAAATTCTTCTTATTTACTTTGGTATTTCCTTTTTTAACCAATCGGAGGTTATTTTCCGAACGGCCCTCGCAATTGATTTGATTCAGTAGATACTTGGAAGCAGGAGTGCGATTTTTAAAGTTTTTGGACTTGCCAACCCTGAATATGGCTGGGCACAGAAAAACGTAAATATATAATTAAAAAAAAAAAAACAACAATTATGCAAAATAGGAAAGAATTAATAGTAAATAAGAGGATTATTTCAGAAAAAGGAGATTTAAAATAAGTGTTAGTACTAGTACATGGGAGACAGAGACTTTTTAACCAAATATGGAATGTAAAAAGTTTGTATGGTAGTGTGTTGAGAACATGCTCCATTAGACATACATATATATGATAGTACAGATATAATTTCCCAGACTTAGAAATGCATATATATGTATTCATTCCAGACAACTCTCTACTGTCAAAAGTATTTAGAAAAGATGGAAAGAAATATAATCCAGTGGTATGGCCTAAAATTTTTTATTATTATTTTGTAAAAAAAAAAAAAAAAAGAAAGAAAAGAAAAGAAATGAAAAACTTGCTGAACATTTTTTAAAAAGAAAACGAAAGAAGAAAAAGAAGGGGGGATGTGTTAAGACACTGATAGCTAGAAGGAACCATTGAAATGAGTTATTTACATCATAATGAACTAAAATCAAGGGAGGGGAATGAAAAAAGCACACACACATACATACATATGCATATAAAGGAAGGAGAGGAGAACTCCCTTCTTTCCAAGATATTTTTCCAACAACACATATGTGTGCGATGCTTACTAAGCACAGATTCATCATAAGTTTTATATTTTTTTGAAGAATGTTTCTGTCTGGATACTTTTTTCTTTTTTAAAAAAAATAAAAAGAAAAATCCTATTATGTAAAAGGGGAGAAAAGAAGAGAGAATGGAACGGAAGAAAGGGTGGAAAATGAGAAAGGAAAGGGTTGATTTTTTTTCATTTTTTCAAAAAGACAAGCAGATGGAAAGGGTGAGAAATAAGGGAAACAAATAGTTCTGCTCTCTCGAAAGATATAAGGTCTCTACCAGACATAAGAACATTCCTCGTTGCTAAGAAGAAGTGTCGGGTATGAATATGCTCTCTATTATATGAAAGAAGAAATTCTGGCTGACTCCCTCCCTGATCAAACACTCACGTCAAACTGCTTATGCTAGAAGATTGAAATTTAGACAGTACACAGGGTTTGTGACGTAATGTACCATTAAGGAAGGATTTGTTTTGGAAATTGGACAGAGAAGGAAATAGGGGCGTCATTTAGGGGGGCAGGAGGGGACAATTGCCGCCCCCAAGAGTTTTATTAGTACATATGCTTTAATCGATTGTCTACTAATATACTAGTACAAAACGTGAAAGTCTTATGTCGGTGGTGTTTTTGCCCCCCTCAAGCAAAGTCTGAAATGGCATCCCTAGAAGGAAAGAAGATGAAGGTTGCAATTATTATTATGTATATATTGGAAACTTTTAGAGTTGGAGACATGAATTTCAGCATTTAGACTTTCTGTTTAAAATAATTCAACACGTTTTCAGAGTATGTTCATGCTTGGCTTAGAAAGGAAGAAAAAGGAAATAAATCTTTCAGCCTAACATCCCACGATTATGCCCTTCAGGCTAAGGTAAACAGATGATTAAAGTAGACAGATAGGTGAGCACACTATCCAGGGAAAGGGAAGGAAGGAAGCGCCCTGGAACCTATAAGTTAGGTACCACCTCAGTATTTGCCTGGTTTGAATAAAAAAAGAAACAGGAAAATCTCATTCAGGATGACTGGCCTGAAAAAATGTTTTTACACTTTTTCAACCGAGTGCCCCCACCGGGAATCGAACTAGGGACCGCTCGCACTGAAGGAGAGCGTTAGTGTGAAACTTCGAGTTTGGATGAATTCTACGACATATAAAAGGTGCAGAAGAGAGAGCGGAAAATGTTGTTCGCAGTAACACATCGGGGCATTTCCTAGTTTATAATAACTAAAATATATAATATCTACTAATAATAAACTTATTTATTAATATTCAAACAAACATTATTATAATAATTATTATTATCATTCAAATGAAATAAAGGTTTTCAGTTTTTAAGCTCTAAGTGATGTCTTTTGGGCTAATGAACACGGATGATTAATGCAAGTGAATTGTTATGTAATGATTGGTGGAATCAGAATGTATCAGGAAACAAGGAGGAAAATACATGAACACGATGTTGCCCCGCACGAATTTAAATTACCTAAAATCAAAGCTCTAGCCGTGAGCATCCTAACACTAAACTACGGTGCTCTATATTATTATTATTATTATTATTATTATTATTATTATTATTATTATTATTATTATTATTATTATTATTATTATTATTATTATTATTATTATTATTCAAATGAAATTAAATCCTCCAGTTTTATGTACCATGATTATGCCCTTTAGGCTAAAGAAGACAGAAAATTAATGAAAGTGAGTGATTATGACAGAGTTTCAGGAATGAGAATATTGGATAAAACGGGAGAACTAGAAAACCCATGAACACGATGCTGTCCACATAAACTTATATGGCCAGTGATCGGACCAGAACCAGGGACTCCTAGCACCAAGAGTGAGCGCTCTAACGCTGAACCACCGTACCCATTATTATTAGTGGTAGCAGTATTAGTAGTAGTAGGTTGCTTGGTTGGATTGGAGTTTAGTGTACCTTTCAGCACCGAGGCTATGTAAGACGTGAACCTAAAATTTAAGGTGAACCTGAAACAACGTAATATCTTTAAACCTTTCGTAATTTATGGAATATATATATATATATATATATATATATATATATATATATATATATATATATATATATGTGTGTGTGTGTGTGTGTGTGTGTGTGTGTGTGTGTTGAAGGCCAAATAGATGACGTTATGACCCCCACCAACTTGACGAACTCCTCAAAAATCCCGAAAAGATTAAATGTCAATTCTTTCTCACCGGAAATCTTGAACCAAGTGCTTGCGTGATAATCACGGGAGACCTTATGCATTTCTATCATTATTCTGTTCAACATTCTGGATTCTTTTGGCTGCTGGTAGGAGTGGGGGTGTGGAGACACAGTACGACAAGATATTCAACAGAAACAGCAGTGTAAAGAACTTACACATATAAAATCAAGTGTCTCGCTTTTCTTCGATTCGAAGTCATGAGATAAGTTTAAATTAAATAATTAAATGTGCTAGAAAATATGAGAAGTGTTTTGAACCTTTTGTCACCATACATGAACACTGGTGTCATTACGAGAGAAGAGTCCTATCAGAATTGAAATGCAGTTAAAGTATGGCCGACACGAGGTAAATAAACAAGTAGAAAGTATTAGCAGATGTTATTATGGTGTCAATAAAGTAACAAAGTGTATTGCATACATATTTAAAATTAATTTCATTACTTACTTATGTAGGAAATGAATTGGTGCTATAAATAATATTGCGAGGAAATCGTGAAACATTTCTCCAATGCTATTATCATTTAACGGAGGAAAAATTGTCCAAAAATGAGACACATACCAAACGATAGTTCTCATTAAGCTGAACGGAATGATACTGTAAGTGTAAATTCTCATGCGTAGTTTTAGAGAAAATCGAGAAAAACTATTTTTTTTATAAATTTAAAAATTGATTCTGCACGAGAAAAATGAAATGAAATCTTCCAGCGTAACGTCCCACACTTATAAAAAGACTTAGAGAGATGGATGATTAACGCAAGTGATTGATGATGGAAGAATTGGTGGATGAGATTGTAAGAGAAAATTAATGGACACGATGTTGTCCACCGCAAACACACTTGCCCGGGGATCGAACTAGTCACCTCTTACACCAGAGACACGCACTCTACCACTGAGCCACCACCATATCCATTACGATTAGGAATTAGATTTCTGGTCTTTCAGCATCTACGGTTATGTTAGTCCGTTACGTATGGGAGATTATGTCCCTTTGCGATCACACTAACGAGGAAAAGGAAGGAAGAAAAGATTGGGGAAGGAATGAAGCGGTCTGGGACACGTATGTTAGGTACAGTCCCGGCATTTGTCAGGTGAGAATAAGGAAAAACCCAGGGAAACCTCACTCAGGATGGCTGGTCTGGAAAAGCTTTTACACTTTTCTCCACCGAGTGTCCCCATCGGGAAACGAACCCGGAACCACTAGCACCAATGACGAGAGTGTTTGCGACTACGATACGTGGGGGCACATCACTACATGGATGTCATCTATTAAGGTGAAACTAGTGTTGTTTACCCTCATGAAGCTTATCATTATAACATTAGCGAGACGACAATATACAACATGCTTAGTGAATATATAGTCCAAAATTTTAATTAACTAACTTTTAACTTTTTAAAATTATAACGTTGTCCAAAGATAAGATAAATATCAACCGATATATCACATCGAGTTGAACTTAATAACAAGCTTTGAGGATAAATTCTGGCGCGTAAGTTTCGAGGAAATCACGAAAAATAAAATATTTATGTCATTAAAAAGCAGGTTGCCATTCGTTATCAGTCTTTTGCAGTTTGATTCTTTTTGTTCTTCTAGATTAGATTATTTCAGATAACAATACTCTTTCTGATAAAAAAAGTAACAGATTGCATGTTTTTTGTTTGACTACTACTTACGGTGGCACATGTAGTCTTATCAGTGACACACATACTCCTAACAGTGACAGATATGGTCTTATAAGTGCAACACATGCTCCTAACAGTGACACATAATAGTCTTTTCAGTGACACGTATAGTCTTCTCAGTGGCATATATACTCCTAACAGTGACACATATGATCTTATAAGTGACACACATACTCCTAATAGTGATACATATAATATAGTCTTATCAGTGACATACATACTACTAATAGTGACACATATAGTTATATCAGTGACTCATATAGTTTTGTCAGTGACACACATACTACTAACAGTCATACATAAATATAGTCTTATCAGTGACACGCATAGTCCTAACAGTTATACATAACAGTCTTTTCAGTGACACATACAGTCTTCTAAAGTGACACATACTCCTAACAATGACTCATATAGTCTTTCTAGTGACGCACATATTCCTAGCTGTGATACCTATAGTCTTATAAGTGACACATATACTCCTAACTGTGATACACATAATATAATCTTATCAATGGCACACATACTACTAACAGTGACAAATATAGTCTTATCAGTGACGCGTATAGTCTTGTCAGTGACACACATATTCCCAACAGTGATACATATACTTTTAAAGAGACGCATTGATAGAGAAGTAATATGAATGCTACTCTTATAAGTAGTATCTACCACACTGTTATGAGTATGTGTGTTACTGTTAGGAGAGGACAAGAAACAATAGATACAATCTGCTTATTAACAGTGTTTTCTCTCAATATACAGTACATTATATACATAAACAAACAGTCTGTTTCAGAAGAATTAAAACTATCAACTATTAGTAGCAACGAACGATATATCTTTTATTAGAGTCAGAAAAATATTGAATTTCTCAAAAAGTGAGCATGAGAATTTAGTAGCAAAAGAAATACTGACCAAACCTTCAAGCACACTGTATTTTAAACTATAATGTGTAACGGTTCCGGATATCTAACATATGCTTCCTCAGACAGTATAAAACAAAAATGAAGATACAGACATATATATATAGCAATTCTTATGAAAACGTTTAAATTCTATTGGCTGAAGACTTCAGCCAATCCCGTAAGATCCCGTGTCCACTTTCCAACCAATCACGTTCCTCCATTTTTGGTTCTTATAAGGGCCTTTTTCAATTTTATATTGTCTATGTTATCCAAACTTCTCTGCCATAATTCATTAATAGGTAAGCCCCCTGTCCTGTTCATCAGTTTATCTCTTCCTACCTTCTTTATCTAATCTACTTCTTTCCACTTCCTTATTATCATTCTCTTCTCCATCTGCCATCTCCAATATTTCCGTCTTATCCCAATTAATTCCGTGATTAGTCTCCTTGACATATTTGTATATCGCATTGGTATCTTTCTTCCTCCTCACATCATCTTTATGTTGTTTTATCCTTTTTTTCATTCTCTTTCCCATCTCTCCTACATATGACACGACCGATAACTAATTGGATGAGGCCTCTGTAAGGAGAAAGTAGGAAAATCGTAGTTTTCATAAATTAATACTCTGAATTGGCAACCATGCTAATGTTTCAGTGCATCAAAAGGTGTGTTAAGGATCTGTCTACATTATGCAATTCCTGAAAATAGCGAAAAAGAAACTTTGAAATTATCATTATAAAACTGTTACTTATATGCACCCGGCAACACTGCTATTCATTTCTATGGGGCTACTTAAAGCAAGAGGTATACAAGAACAGTTCTCGAAGTATTCAAGACCTGGAAACGAACATTCGCAGTGCAATTGAGAACATTAACACGTCTACTCTTCTTAAAGTTGCTGCCAACCTTGTGAAACCTTGTGAGCCAGTGTTTGAATCAAACAAAGGACAATTCCAGCAGCTGCTGTAGAGCTGGTAACTCATTTCTGATAGTAGCAGTGTTGCCTCGTGCATGTAAGTAAAAGTTTTATCATGATAATTTCGAAATTTCTTTTTCGTTGTTTTCAAGAATTGCATAATGTAGACAGATCCTTAACACATCTTTTGATGCACTGAAACATCAGCAAGATTGCCAATACAGACTATTAATTAATGAAAACTACGATTTTCCTAGTTCCCCCTTACAGAGACCTCATCCGATTAGTTATCAGTGGAAATGAAAAACTCTTTTTTCTGCTCCATAGTTTCCAAGCTACTCCAACTAAACAAACTGAAAATTAACGATAGAACATCCATACGTATGAGTCATGGGTCAATTTACATGTTTTGCAAAAAAAAAAAAAAAAAAAAAAAAAAAAAAAAAAAAAAAAGATTTACACCTTCAGTTACATTTAGCAACACTATGTGGTTCCTAGTGTACTTCAATTGTGCTTCCTAATTTAAAAATATGTGCATGAACCATATGAATCATTTTGGTATAACCATTATTTGTGTATCGCTTCAGGTTCAAAAGTTCTACTATACCAAACTTCGGGTAGTATTGTATATTGGACACCCTGTATTTCGCAAAGAATTTCTAAGAAAATCCTGGGTCAGTTTTAGAAAATACTATCATTATGAATGCTGCTAGAAATTTTAATGTAATCTTTAAATGCGTAATAGAAGTTGATATTTCTGTTTTGTATGAAATTCAAAGGAATTGAGTTGATTTTGAGTTTAACGTCCCATTCAGCAGCGAGGCTATGTGAGACGTGGACCCACTGATTAACTTGGAATCCGAACCACATGAGCTCCCACCGGGATTCGAACCCGAATCTCCCTTCTCAGCAAAAGAATTGATTTTATATATATATATATATATATATATATATATATATATATATATATATATATATATATATATATATATATATATATATATATATATATATATATAATAAAGTACACTATCCGTAACTAACACTTGTTCTCTTGACATTATTATATACACTTGGAAAGTAAAAACATGGTATTTTCTTTACCTTTATTTTTGGCTACAAGTGTAAACAAAATTGAAAGTTATAAAGAACTAATATTAGTTACATTGAGAAAGACTCATGGTAGAACAATCTAATCCATCCAGGGTTGTTATTACATATCTCTCTAACCATCTTTCTATCTTCTTAGTTTAATCAAAGGTCCCTTTTCCAAAAACTTCACAATTTAGACTCGAAGCTCCTATCATATAAGAAGGCAATCTGGAAAAATGTACTAGCTCACGCTGTATGCAGCACTATAGCAGCTCTAGTAACTGTCATTCAGAGCTAACTAGCTTTAGACGCCTTTCTGCTCACTGTTTCCGAGGGTTTGAAATCACCGCAACTTGCGAAGTGAGATCCGTAATTCGCTTTTTAAACGCAAGTAATGTGCAACCAAACCATGTGATAGTCACCGTCAAATCAAATCAGTATAATGCTTCCTTAGGACAGTCCCAGACCGCATGTTACTGCGGAAACACGAGAAGCTCAACACTTTCAGCTGAGAATTTTTTTGACCACCCATCCTACAACCCAGATCAAAATTCAAGTACTTTTACGGAGAAACTAATTTTCACCTCAAGAAATTGGCGATACTACTGTAGATTTATGAGACAAGGATACAAAAGACTCATTATGTAATGTTACAAGTATTTGAATTTACATGATGACTATGTAGACATGTAGTGTAAGACAGTTTCTGTAAAATAAAAAGATAAAAAACTCCTTCTTTTTAACCTTTGCTGGCTTGATATATATATATATATATATATATATATATATATATATATATATATATATATATATATATATATATATATATATATATATATATATAGAGAGAGAGAGAGAGAGAAAATAGGTATTATTTTCCGAAAGCTCTCATATATTCTACGGTAGTGACATATGTTATCCATCTTATGTAAATATTAATCTAACTATTCGCTCCATATTGGGTAGCGAGACCGATTGTACAGTTTCGTGCCGTATAACTATACATGTCGGGTTCTTCGCACATATAAGCACAGAGTAAATGTACTCTATGATATAACCGTCAATATCCATATATAAGTTCATAGTCCATAATCGATGACATATAGTACATAATCGATGACATAGTCCCATAATGCAGCTCTCTTCAGTCGAGTTAGCACTGATGTAGTGATGGAATGGATCAATAAATTCGTGACCCATGATTCGGAAAACCTTGACTCAATAAGACTCATGACACACCAGACCTGGTGAGCCGATCTGACCCATGACTCGAAGTGACCTGTGGATGACGAAACATCACTTACACATGGGAAGTACTGTGAGGCTACTAATGTACAGTTGAAACACAATTAAGCATCTATGGAAATGCATATTTTTTCAAATTGTGTTCTTATATGATACATTTGAATTCATTGAACTTGACAAGTTTATCTGGATTGGAATTCTTAATTCCGACCAGCGACCAGTAACTGTCACGTAACAAAAATAAAGTATATTTGGATTGGATTTCTTATTTATCACATCTATAATGCTTCTCATTATAAATTCGCATTGGGTTTATAAATTACTTGAGAGATCCTTTCCTAAATCTAAAATGTTTCTAAAGTAAAATAAATAAAAATTGACGCATGGAGATTACGTTAATGTGCCTTCCGCCATCTTGGTAAGCGGAAAATTCGTATTATGCAAGGAGACCTATATGGCGTTTCATGAATATGTTTCACGTCTGTTACATGATAGTCACTATTTAGAAGCTAATAAGAAATTATATTGGTGAAAACATTGTCAGTGCTTTTCAATCACTTGGGGTTACCAAGAGTCCACCTTTACCCGGATATGCCCTCTTTTTTTTTGGGGGGGGGGGGCTAAAAACTGGTAAGGGCAGGTTTTTAGGAAAAACGAGAAAATGTCCTCTTTTTGAGGGGTACAGAGAATTCTTTAAACATTTGTAATTATCTTATACAGGGTGTTTCAAAACAACACCGACAACGTTTAGGAGATGATTCCTGATTCCAAAATAAGATAAAAAGTATAGACCAACCTGGGTGCACAAATGTTTCCTTTCGGAGTTATAAGCTGTCGGAAATATGAAAAAATGAACTTTAAACGTCCATAGCTCCGAAGCTATGAGACCTACCGTATTCGGGTCAAGACTTCACTTAGAAAGTAATATGTGCGCTATACAAAACTACATGTTTCCGAATCCTAAGGTACTCAAGCAACAATTTTTATAGAGGGAGTTTAGCTACTGAAATACTCACCAACTACAGCTATAAAAATTGCTGCGGAACTACTGCGGATTCTGAAACTTGGATATTTGGATAGGACACTTACTAGTTACTGAATAAAGTTTTGACCCGATTACGGTATGTTCCATAGATTTTGAGCTATGGATCTTTAAAGTTTATTTTTCACATTTTCGGCAGCTTATAACTCCGAAAGGAAGCATTTGTGCACCCAGATCGGCCTATACTTTTTGTCTTATCTTGGTGTCAGGAATCACCTCCCAAACGTTGTCAGTGTTGATTTGAAACACCCTGTATATATAGCTAAATGTACTTTTGTGGGTTATACAAAGCTAAATCATTGAACAGTTTGTAATGAATTTTGAAACACAATATATACCTCGTAATAGTTTTTTATTATATATTTTTTTAAAAAATAAAATGGGTTCCCTAAGTGGAGGGGGCTCAAAATTTATCCCAATACTAGAGTATTTCTCGAGCCCTTCAAATTAGAGAGATTATTCCTACTTGATATGTAAACTCCCCAGTAAAGATGATTAGACACACGTCCATAGTTTTCAAAAATTTTGCTTCTGAGGGTGAAAAACAATTTCAATAATGCTTTTCTCGGTACATAAAAATGAATTGAAGTCGTTTATCTCATCGTCTCGAGAAAACGGCTGAATCGTTTGAAATGTTTGAACATGATTAGCACTTTATTTGATATTTTAACTTTTATAAACTTTATTTCTCTTGTGTGAAGAATGAGTATTCTGCGAAATATAAAAATGTTTTTTTTTTTTTTTTCATAAAACTTGTCATGTAATAACCCTCCAGATTGTAATTAATTTCAGTAGACCAATCGGAAAACGACCATTAGGAAGACCTAGGCGCAGATGGGAGGACAATATTAAGATAGATCTCGCAGAAATAGGAATACATAGTGGAAACTGGGTGCAGTTAGCTAAGGATAGAAATCAGTGGAGAGTTTTTGTGAACGCGGCATTGAACCCCCGGGTTCCATAGGCCATAGAGTTAGTTAGACCAACATGGCGGATTCCGCACATACATTCTGTATGCATGCAAAGATTTTTTTTTCACATATTAGCACTGCAAAGAAAGATAAGGGCTTCTCTATGGATGGAACAAGTTGGATATGTATGTACTTGCTTCCATCAGTATTTCCTGAACTGGACAAAAGTTTTCATGGCAAGGAAAGTTTTAGATGACCGACCATCAGGGGCGTCATTTAGGGAGCAGGGGGGGGGGGCAATTGCCCTCCCCCAAGAGTTTGAGAAATACATTATTTTAATCGATTGTCTACTAATATACTAGTACAAGACGAGAAAGTCTTATGTCGGTGGCGCTCTTGCCCCCCTCAAGCGAAGTCTGAAATGACGCCCCTGCCGACCATCAAGGCTCAGTGATTACAGGCCTATATCGTTACTTAAGAAACCGAAGGGAAAAAAAGATACCGCTATCATACTTAAGCGATTTCTTCCTTGTTTTCACGCTAATAGAATCGGTAACTTTGGAAGAATCTTTCCCCTTAGCCTTTGTCGCTGCTAAAAGATAAAGAAGAAAAAAAGCTTAGGAGAAAAGGACTAAAATAGTAGATGACAAAAAGACAAAAAGTAGCAACTGGAAGTTAAAAGTAAAAGCGGAACTTAAAAAAAAAAAAAAATGAGTGAAGTATATGAAAGTCCTCAAACGAATGTTCCCTCATTCCGTCAGAAGCTGCAAAGTGCAATTTAGATCAGGAAAAAATATATATGAAGGTCGAATATAAGCATAAAGAGAAGAAAAAAGATAGAAAAAAGATATCAAAATTGACTTAGGAAGTTGTTACAGCCTTGTCCCTATATCTAGAAACAGAGAGAAAAAAAGAAAAAAAATAGAACGACGCATAAAATCCCGGGACTTGCCAATTATAATTATCTCTTAAACTTCCGGCTTGTTTCTATATTCAATTTCCCTAGTTTTATGATAAACAGACTCGAGTGGTTAATTCCTTTTTTTAAAAAAAGTTAAACAAAAAAGAAAGAGGAACATACTTCCTTTGCTATCCTGTCCTCGTCGTTCCTTCATTTGTTTATCTGCACCCTTACAAGCACACACACACACACACACACACACACAAATACATAGACAGTCATTCACATATGTATGCATATACATAAGCCTACCCGCACCCTTCTCCTACTTTCCGGAAAAGTCTCTCTCTCTTTCCATAACGATACTAGTCACCCCCTGCTATCTGTTGTTCCCAGTATGGAAAAGAAACTATGTATTACAGATGCCTTCAACATTTTCCTCTCTCCACAGATATGAAATATGAATAACTTTAGGCGTTTTCATACCAGACAGGATGCTTGTCAAGACGCTCTCTAGAAGAGCATTCCGCCCTCTATTTTTTTTTTCCAAAACGAAGAGACAAAAATATACGATTTTAAAAAATAGGGGGGGATATTTCCCTTTTATTCTTTGTGACACTCTCACATATGCTTACACGCTGTTTCTTTCTGGAAAACACTGCCAATAAAAGAGTTAAAAAAAAAGACATTCCATATCTTCGTAGCTGCAAAGGCCAATTTTGTTAAATTTAATAGGCTTTTGAAAGAAAAGATGTGTTTTGTTGAAGAGGGAAGGGGAACGATATATTTTCCTTGCAACCTGTCCCAGTAGTGGACTAATAGCTTAAAATATTTGAGCATTAAAAGAAGTGAAACATCTCGTGGGAAGACAAATATAATATAGATATTTTTGAAAAGGTGGGGGGGGGGAATATATATACGTTTCGATACAAGATGTGAGCAACTGTTCATTCTATATATCACAATAACACACCCTTGTAGGTTACTATATTGTTCACATTTAAACGCTGAATGTTATAGAATATATTTGAAACAGTTTCGATGACAGATATTTCCCATATCATCATAACTTTAAATAATAAGTAGTAGTGTCAAGTGTACACCACATGAAAGAGTTTGGTTCAATGTCGTTTAGTTTCATTTTAGCGTTGTATTCCACGGACAGATTAGTATTTTACATCCTGAACATTATATTAACACGGTAATCTCAATAGCATTGCGGATAGTCTATCAACCAAGGATGATTTTCATAATTGTTCCCAAAGAAATACATGGGGTGTTTGTCTACGTCTTGGGATTAACTGGATGAATCACCGCCATTAACAAAATCGATTCATGGCCAAAATTGATGTTATTTGTGTGTTTGGAGTAAATACAGGGCGTTCGGAAAGTCTCTATGCACCAGCGTGAGTTCAGTTAAATCCTTTCGAAAGAAAAAGAAAAAAGAAACACATAATATAATCTATAATCACTTCAAGGTCACCTGGCCGACCGGATTGCAGGAAGAAACTCCACTCGAGGCGGTAACAAAGCAATGCTGCAAACTTCACATAAAATATTTTTCTTTGCGGCTTTGAATATGTCACGAATCAAGTGTATAGAGACTTCCGATACGAATCAAGTGTATCCTCACTGTATGATATATAATGAGGTTTTGGTAAGCTATACTTCTTTAAAATTAATAAACAGGATGATTGATCAGTGATATCCATGATCTTAATTTAATTTAAAGTTTCTTAAGTTTTTTTTTGGGGGGGGGGGACATAATGAGAACAAAACGAACTGTATACCAACAATATCATTATATTGTGCGAACAAATGAAATCAACTTTTCTTCCCCCTCGCAGGCCGAAATGTAAGGGTAATATAATTCTAGGGAAGCACAAGTCAATCTTAGCTGTGTTTCCTAGTGAGAATACAAAGAAGCTAACTCTTTGTAATGATTGCGATAATCGACTCTTTGATAGTTCTTATGTGTCCGCCAGGAAGGCCAGGGGAGTCCACCAGATCCGGATCCTTCCCCCTCACCCCCCCAAAAAACTTCCTAACTCAACATATAGCTATTTGTACACTTTCTCAATAAAACTATACTTGTTTAACAGGGAAAAGATTGATGTAGCATGAAAATTGATCTTATACTTCATCTGCACTCTTTCTATTATAAAAACATTCTAGTTCTATCACTTTTTCTGAAAATATAGGTGCAAGTGTTTTACAATTACCTGTCGTCTTCTCGATTGTAGAATAATACTCGTTCAATAAATACTACACGGACGTAGTGGCGTGTAATATTGGACTCCTCCCAATAAGTTTCTGGGTGCACGTTTGGCACCCGCTAATGTCATTTTGACGGTTTTACTCCTAATAAAAATTGTATTTAGCTTGTAATTTAATATATGCAATTTTTGAAGCTCAAAAATGTAAATAATTAAACTTTTTCTTTTTAAGTAGGTAGTATTTTGTGTATTAAGACACTAAGTGTGAACGAGACAAAGGAATAGCTGAAGACCGTAGTACATGGATAATTCTTAGTTTCTAGTTGAAGACAGTGATGCATGGAAGCTTCTTAGGTTGTAGATGAAGACCGTAACGCACGGAAACTTCTCAAATAAAATTGTAGCTGAAGACCATAGTACATTGAAGCTTCTCAAATTGTATCTGAAGACCATAGTGCATTGAAGCTTCTTAGTTTGTAGCTAACAATACTGGTCTGTAGAAGCTTCTCAGTTTGTAGCTAACGATACTGGTCTATAGAAGCTTCTCAGTTTGTTGCTGAGAACCGTCGTGCATGGAAACTTCTCAGCTTCAGCTGAAGACCGGTCCATGGAAACTTACCAATTTGTAGGTAAGGATCGTCGTACATTGAAACTTGTCAGTTTGTAGCTGAGGACTATTGTGTATGGAAACTTTTCAGTTTGTAGCTAACGACACTGTTCCATAGAAGCTTCTCAGTTTGTAGCTAACGATACTGGTCTATAGAAGCTTCTCAGTTTGTAGCTAACAATACCGGTCTATAGAAGCTTCTCAGTTTGTTGCTGAGAACCGTCGTGCATGGAAACTTCTCAGCTTCAGCTGAAGACTGATCTATGGAAACTTACCAATTTGTAGGTAAGGATCGTCGCGCATTGAAGCTTGTCAGTTTGTAGCTGAGGACGATGGTGCATGGAAGCTTCTCAGTTTGCGGCAAGAGACTTGCCAATAATTGGAAAATACCTATGACGATGATAACTCAATTTGTTATTGAGGAAGGTAATGCAAAGCTTTGTAATTAAGGTGAGTTGAGCAAAATATGAGGTGTGAATAAAATCCGATATTAATGTATAAAAAAAGAGCATCAGAAGAAACATAATATACGGAATATATCCAATTAGTTATGTTATGCACTGACAGAAACTTCAACAATTTTGTGCAAATGTGATTCGTCATTGTTGTCGTTGATAACCGCTTAACATCCGTTACCTCGCATTTCGTTTTGACTGTTAATTGTTATTTCTACAAGATTCGTTCAGAGGAAAAGTGTTCTGGAGATATTGTAAAACTTCGAAATATTACGTTGCGTTATAAGAGTTTGCTAGATAATGCCAAAAATGTAACTAGTCAGTATTAGCTGGTATTTTGTAGTAGAGGCAAATTATTCATTCATGGAACTACAATACCAATAATAGCAAAACTACAGTGTCAACAATCTACTTAGCTATTTTCTAGTTCTTCAAAATATTATTTCTAGTGTCTTTTTTATTAACCCTTACAATAAATTCAAGTGAATGTCTACTAAAATTTTACGCATTTGTTTCGTTTGGCACATATTACCGTGACAGTGACAGTGATTTTGAGATAAAGTTCAGGGCCTGTTAATGACACCAGTTTTAACGCAACTGAAGATAGTGATGTCTTTGACATAGCCTATCCAGTGTGAGAAAATGGAGAGAAATGGATTTGTCTGGAAGACTGTTCTTACTATTTCCACCATCTCCTTTCAAGGAAATTTCCAGTGTTCAAGAATAATTTGTATATTGGTTATTGGAGAACGTATAAAATTGTGAGTCTAAATTTTCATCAGCCTAAATTTGGATAAATTTTAAAACGTTATAAAGGTATTGTAAACTTAATTTTAATTCCATTTTCAATATTAAATATTCAAATAGAAATATCAAACATAAAATATGTTTACATTTGTATTGAATGAATATACTTTGGGTTCTAAAATAGGCCACTTTCAAGAGCCTATATTGTGTCTAAATTTTGTTCATTTTAAAAATTATTTGTAAAAATTGTTTCAATGTGTAACAAAAACAAAAAATGAAAATAAAATTTATTTGGACCGAGTTTCTGACCAAAAATTATGTGTTAAGCAGCTATGATGGTAGTTTATGGATTTGGTTAAAGAAAGAAAGTTCATTTTTTTTTCTTGAAGACTAGCTAAACTTTTGTTTTCTACACAGCACATCATTCACATATGAGCATGAATCTCCTTGTCACCCCTCACAACATCTGCACATGTCTCTTTACAGGCACAAGTGAATGACGTATTGTTAAAAATCGGCAAGGGGTATCCATAAAGAGAAGACTTTTTTTTATTAATTTTTTCAAAATATCTCGCACCGTTTCCAAGATTTGAACCTACTTACGGTTGGAGTTTCTAATTCATGTATGATCAGTGTTTTCTTTTTTCTTGCAATGCAATATGTAATAAGCAAATACATTACACAATTAATTATAATGTCAGTGATATTTGGTGTTCACTGGGCAAAACACTCCAAATAACAAAGATGAATCCTAGACTGGAGAAATGGTTATCCTTCGTTTTTCATTATCATTTGGCCATGAAACAAACACCAGAGATATACTAACCCCGTACACAAATGTGTGGTGTTGGAATGTATAACTCGTAGGATATGATGATGAAACAAGGAAACAAGTGTAGGAACAAAATAAGATTCTAGGAAAATTTCAATGTACCTCTATAAAATGTAATAAAAAAAATAATGCTCATCTTTATAAAAAAAATATAATAAAGTAATAATGATCATTTTTTTTTTTAAAAAAAATATCCAATTAGAACTGAACAATCTACAAAAAAAATTTGAAATCGATCAGTGAGAACAGCATCTTTCTAGAGCTTGTGGTTACCAAGATATCATTGTCAAAATAATTGGCCACAAACATGTAAACTTTTCTTACCACAAACATATAAACCTAGCATTTTAATATAGAATTTATTCCTTGACCGTCCGTTAGGTATAGCTCCCAGATGACGTGAAGAACTCTAAAACAGGGGAAGCGGGGAAAGGTCAACGACACGGTCAAGTCCATTTTCGGTTTTTGAGGTGTGGTCTATACTTAGATGTCGTCTGCCACTCCGGGTAAAGTTATATGTGTGCTATTCCGTGGTGTCATTTGAAACCCCCGCGAAAAGTGGGCGAGCCCATACCTACGTCACACTACTTCTGCTAGGGTTCTTCTCGTCATCTGTGAGCTGTACTTGATTGTACACCATAAACAATCTTACCGCTCCTAATTGACAATTGCTTGATGGAAACAATTAGCCTAATGATTTTATAATGCATCAATCAATCTGCTTGGTTTTGCTTCTGTCCAGTATGCATTGTTCTACTTGAACACTACACATCCCGTTTTCGCTGGGAAGGCAAAGTGTCTCCTTGTCACTAAAGTGTCCTTGCTTATTTTTCAATTTAACCTGATAACACTGCTCAAAATGGTATTAATAATAAATTACATTTTCTTATAACCCAATAGTTGTTATAAACACAGCGTACTAGCATCTTCATTCTTTTTTCTTTTTCCTTTTCTTTTCTTTGCTTTTTTTTTTGAAAGATCTCTTCTGCTACGTTACGATTAAAAAAGAAAAAAATACAGAAAATCCTTCTAACCCAATCTCACCCTTGTTTGTATTGGCTAAAGCATATTTTAATATTTTATAATGGAGGGCAGGAACCTAAAACAAACAAGGAAATGTGTCGGTGTGGGTCTGGCCAAATCTATAATTTAATTAAATGAGAAAATAAATGATTAATGAATCCCACATAACAAATTAATAATTATACATGCATACTGGCGCTATATATAAAATAAAAGTCTTATGAGTGAACTAACATCCAAAGTAAGTAGTCTTATGTTGAAGTATCGAAACAAGGGAACAAATGTAGGAATAAAATAGGATTCTAGGAAAAGTTTATCAAATCCTTAATTCTTGTCAGATTTGACTAGAAATGTTGGCAACCTTGAATCCAACTGACGAGAAGGAATGAGTATATACATGTATGAGTATATATTTGTATATATGTGTATTTCCTGTCTTTCAAGTGTAGGCGGCGCCGTTAGACTTAAAAAAAACTGGAGAAAAAGAGAAGGAGAAATGAATGCAAAAATGTCATTTATAAAAGAGAAGACACCATCATCATCCATCCCTACGAACTCGCCCCTAGTTTCCCCTCGAGCTCCATCACCCTGAATTTTTTTGAAGGGTAGTTCAACCTGCTACTATGGCTTTCAGATTTCAATTTTTGTGTCCCATCTTTTTGCGACTAAAAGCTTCCGGTTGGCGGTGTTTTTGCTTTTTATATGTGTATCAAGGAGTTAAAAAAATGTTGCATATGCTTGTATGTTTATGTGGGGGGAAATGTGTGACATTCAGAGAGACTTGGTTTCTTCCAGAAAGAGAGGGAGAAAAAAAAAGGTTTGGAAGACTGACATATGTAATTGATCACAATCTCTTGTCGCCTGTTCTGTTTGAAGTTAAAAAAATATAAATCTACCCTTAGGTTCTTCTTCTTCTTCTTCTTTGAGAGAGGAAAGGCCACTATATCTTTCCTAACCAACCAAAGTAGCGATTTTCTTTTAACTAACAGACATCCACGTATATATTTAAAAAAAGAAGTTCCATCCACCTTCTCCAGTGAAATGTGAGTCGACCATGAAATCTTCACAGATTTGCAAAAAAATAATTCACCAAAAGAGGATGACGGTTTTTAAGAAGAAGAGATTTTCTCACAGATACAAGATTAAGCGACAAAAAACCTCCCATAGTTCTCAAAATAATGGCCGAAACTCCAATAATGTTACTGAAGTATGATCATCAAAATGTCCTTTATAAGATTATTAAATTCCCCTTACTTTCTTATTATGCTTATATTAAAGAAATTTGCATAAAACCTCTACTTATAATACAAACACATCTCAGTCTGTGAGTACAAACTTCAAAACATTTAAGAGTTGCGGATTGGTTAAACATATAGGCAAGGCTCTACTGGCCAGGCGGAAAACCGGGAAATTTTCCGGTGGGCCCTGGACGGTGATTTTTTTTTTAGTGCGCCCTCCGCTTCTTATCGTAACAGTATATGTGCAAAAAGGCGCATGTCATGTTACTGTTCGCACACGGGAGTAACGAAACAGAGGGCGATATGTCGAGTCGAGTACCGGCAATACAGTCAGCTAATCTCAGACCAGCTTTGCCAGCCCATGATGTTGCGAAAACAGACTTTGACTTCTTCTTCTTCTTCTTCTTCTTCTTCTTCTTCTTTTGTAATTCAATCCTTGAAGGTTCCTTATTTGCCCACTCTGCTTTATAATTTTGATAATATTTAAGTATTCAGCTTAATTGAAATCTCAAATGATGCCGTAACATGAAACTAAATAATAATTTGCATTTTATAGCATCTTGTTTTCCGTATAGAAAATATACAGGGCCTGATGGAGCGGGAAAATACAAAGGGGGCTATCAAAAACTTCTATGATGAGCCCTCTCTCAACATGCTCAAAACGGTTCATGAATTATATAGGAGTAACTCATGTCATATTCTTTTAAACTTTTATGGTGAAAATGTTTTCAGTAATTTAAAAAAATCCACCCCCTCTGGTTACGGAGTCCTGGAGCAAAAAATGAAAACTCGATCCGAGTGACACTCTCAGACTCTATTTTATGTCTGGGGAGGGGATATATGTGAGTGGGCCCCCTAGAAAGTACTTTCCTATTGAGCCCCCGGATTGTAGTACGACCCTGTATATAGGTTAAAAATTTGTAGATATTCTTAGTTTTTAGTGCAAACACTATGTTAAAACCATTATACAATCATTGTATTACTGATATCTTTATATAATATACCCGTGGTACTGTTACCTGTTTGTTTCTTTTCAATAATGATCGTCCCAACCGGGACTTCTATTTCCGTCGTTATCTAGTTAATCACCGTTCTAGTAAGTCCAATATGACAGGGCAAAGAACACAAACAGTTAAAGAAAATGCCCATGTTCTTCAGAGGGACTCGAACCTCCTATTGTTGAGGATTACTATTTAAAGGTCCGTGGGTTCAATTTCCGTTGATATCAGTTCTAGAAATCATCGACATCTCTCGATTGTCAGCTAATATCTCAGAGACCATCCGACTACACCATCCGACAACTGTAGAGGTTGATCCTTAAATGATCGTCTGTGCACCTGTCAATTGCATTGAATTCAAGCTCCTATTGTTAAGGCTACCCACGAGACGAAACGAGAAAAGAACTTTCATGATAATATATGATACGAGACACAATTCTTTCATTAATATATTTATTTATTTATTTATACATATTCCTGGCCAGCACTGGTATCTAGGCCTTAGGTCTAACACGTATGAGAAATGACGTTGCTCGGCGAGTACATCATCCGTGGAAGTGTGGAAGGAAGGAAGTGGCTTGGGGCAGGTAAGTTTGGTACCTTCACGGCATTGGCCTGAGATGAATGAGGAAAACTCAGGAAAACCGTTACTCAGGATCACTGCCCTGAAAAGGCTCTTATAACTTATCGACCGAGTGTCCACACCGGCAATCGAACCGTGGAACGCAGCTATTCCATTAGAATCAGACACATTTTCCGTCACTTTCACGACAACTTTCTGAGACGAGGCAGCCTCAATTCTTGTATCGTAGACAAGTCTACCGGTCGTGTTTCGTTATCCACATTAATACTATATCTCATCCTTCATAACCTCGGTCTCAAATACTCTCAAATACTTCATCGGAGTCTATCTCAAATAGTTCATATAAAGTTATCTATCTTTGTATTGGGCTATTGTGTATCTAGGGTCTTACACGCAACACTGTAATTAGGCATAGCGCAAGTCGTGTCAAAGCTCTACAATATTAATAGAGTATGCCGAGAAATAATGACCCAAAACTATACCAATCGATACATCTCACCAAAATTTTATGGGTGAGTATAAATCTTCATGCGTAGTTTGCGTAGTTTGCGAGAAAATTGAAATAAAAGTAATCGAGTGCTATACCGACCTCACCTGTCAAAATGAAATTCATCCTTAAGAATAATCTTATCAAACTTTACATTACGACTCGTGCATTGTGACAATGCATACTCTGGTTAATGAGATACAGCCCAAATTTGTTATCGATATATGTATAAATGAAAGTAACTATGTTTATGACTTAATAACTCTTGAACTACCCGACCGATCTGGATCAAATTTTCAACTTAGATGATATTCGGGCCTGGGATGGTTTTTATCGCTTCACTTTGACGGTGCAACTTAGGGGCGGGGAAGGGAGAGGGATATATATATATATATATATATATATATATATATATATATATATATATATATATATATATATATATATATATATATATATATATAAATGGAGGTTTCATATAGTTGCTTTCTTACGTTCGTAGCTCAATCCCTAGGTGACTGAATTAACTCTATGGCCTATGGAACCCAAAGGGTGTATGCCGCTTCACAAAAAGCTCTCTATTGTTTTCTGTCCTTAGCCAAATGGATGCAATTTCTACTTTGAATTCCTATTTCTGCGAGATACATCTTAATATTATCCTCCCATCTGCACTTAGATCTTCCTAATGGTCCTTTTCCTATAGCACTTCAAATTTAAACTTCGAAACCGTTCTTATTTTCTTCCATTCTGGCTACACGACCTGCCCCCCTGAGCCTCCTAGACTTGATAGGCCTCCTAGACTTCATATGCCTTGCAGAGTAGTTCTGACGCGTGATCAGTGCCATACTAAAGAGTTCGACCAACATTTGTTTCCTGCAGTAGTCAGGTCTTTAGTATGACGCTAATCATATGTCAAAACAACTCTCTATAAGACAGGATGACCCTAGCAATGTCTGGTAAAATATAATTTATACAGTTCCTAGGTATGAAGTCTCCACCATTCTCCTCCCTCTCAAATACTTTCAGTCTGCGTTCTTCCCTCAGAGTAAGCTGACTCTGTTTCGCAACCATAGACCAGAACAGGCATGATTATCGTTTTGTATATTGTAAGCTTCAAATCCCTCGACCGAATTCGCGACGACAAAAGATTTTGAACTGAACAATAACACGAGTTCCTAGTAGAACCGCCGCTCTTTTTCCCCTAGTACCGTTATGTTTTATAAATAATATAGAAAGTCATGTCCTTTCATGGGCTGTGTTGGCAGTCGGTTGTGTTAGGTCATTAGGGTTTGATGACATGGTTACATGTGTTTGGAAAGTTGTTATATTTCTTTTTTTAGTTGTGCTGACATGGAAAGGTCATGTGCTCTTTTTTGAGTTTGTATGCGTGTCTGTAGAGACTTTATACTGGCTATTTTTAAAAATAATAATGGAAAATTGAATTAAATCTGTTGATACGTCATTCTGTATCACTTACATCCGTATGAGTGATTAAATTAATATTTATATTCTCCTAATAATTTAGTCGGAACAAATAAGATGTTCGAACAATATGTGAGAGAGAATAAAAGATTACACGAACAATATGTGAGAGAATAAAAAAGATATTCTCCTAATAAATTAGTCGGAGCAACTTATTTTATGGATCGATTTCTATGAAATCTCATAAAGAGAAACTTGTTTCGAAAATATTTTAAAAAATTGCGAACATATTAAAAATGGGAACCTACAAATAATTTCGAAAATATTTTAAAAAATAAGAAGGTGAGAACACTTACAGTGTGTGATACGTATTGGGATCGAACCCGGGACCCTTAGTACCAGAGGTGAACGATGTATTGTACTGAAAATGAGCTTGGTACCCTTAGCAACAGAGGTGAACGTTGCATTGTACGGGGATTGAATATGGGACTTTTAGCACAAGAGATGAACGTTGCATTGTACGGGGATTGAATATGGGACCCTTAGCACCAGATATGAATGCTGTATTGTACTGAAAATGAGCCGGGTACCCTTAGCAACAGAGGTGAACGTTGCATTGCACGGGGATTGAATATGGGACTTTTAGCACAAGAGGTGAACGTTGCATTGTACGGGGATTGAATCCGGGACCCCCAAACACCAAAAATGAACGCTGTATTGTATTGAGAATGAGCGTGGTACCCTTAGCACCAGAGGTGATTGCTGTATTGTACTGAGAATGAGCCTGGTGCCCTTAGCACCAGAGGTGAACGCTGTATTGTACGGGGATTGAATTCGGGACCCCCAAACACCAGAGATGAACGCTGTATTGTATTGAGAATGAGCGTGGTACCCTTAGAACCAGAGGTGAACGTTGTATTGTACGGGGATTGAATATAGGACCCTTAGTACCAGAGGTGAACGCTGTATTGTAGTGGGATTGAACCCGGGACCCTCCAAGCACCAAAGGTGAACGTTGTATTGTACTGAGAATTATTGCAATCCTTACATGTAAATTGGTGAGAAAAAAAACATGGGAAATACGAAATGTGTGTGTGTGTATGATTGAATGCTTTATTTATTTTGTTAATATTCATCGTTTTATTGATTTGTTTATTCATTATAGTTAACTCCATGTTTACAGCCAAGTTTGAAATACGGAGCGAGTGAATTGTTCTTCCGTCTTTGAGAGAAGGCGAGCTTAGAATGAACACAATTTTATTTTTTGTAAATGCCATTACTTCCGGGTTGTTGCTTTACACGCGTTTCCCCTTGCTTCCGTTAGAACATTGAGTGGTGACATAGATATAGAATGTCAATGTACTTTCTACTTTTATTTCCGCTTGTACTGAAATAACCTTAGACGATTTCTCCTTGCCGTTAGAACTTTGACTGGTGACGTACTGAAATATTTTTCCATTAACTATGATTGTCACTGCGATACTTATCGGCAGTGATGAAGAAGACAGATAGAAATTTTATGTTTCTTCCCCCTTTAGAAGATGTTTTGGGACAAACACGTAAATGTATTTTTGTGGCAATATCTGATTTTGGCAGAATATCTAATATCTGATGAACATGTAAGCATTTTCCTTAATTAGATGAGAACCGTACATAGCTGCAAGCCCCAAATGTTGATCGAAACCCTGTCTGAATGAGATTTCTCCAGCGGTTAACGAACTTGTAAATAAGAAATTTTTAGATGTCTTCCCGTAACACTGAATAAGCGCTGTTAGCGGACATGATGACTTTATTTATTTATAATTAATGAAATCGGGTTGAAAACCCGGTGAAAACATGATGCTTGGGGAGGGACATAATGAAATCCTATTGAAATAAAGTTTGTTATTATTGTTTTACACAGTTGCATAGTGTGTGTGTGTTGATCTTTTGTGTGTTGAACTTTTTTCGTCAGTGATTTTAACAGAGCGAACTCTGATTTTTAAGGTGAGAACTTTTTAAATGCCATGTATTATTCACTTAGTTATAATGAAAGTTTTTTGAATAATTATTGAAAAACTACACGATTTGCTTCTGAGAAACATTATCGGTGGAATAAACCTACGACCATTTTTGTAATCATGCAAGAGGGACATTATTATTATTATTATTATTATTATTATTATTATTATTATTATTATTATTATTATTATTATTTCATTCTTTCGCTTCTTATTTGCATTTTTTCATGCTTGGTACACAAGCTAATAGCAGCTACGCTGCGAACTATTAAAATATTTTATTGCTTCGCTTTTTTTTATTGGTTCGTGTTATTTTATTTTATTGGTTCATTTGCTTAGCAAATTCAAAAGAGAAACTTTGTTTCGAAAATACTAACTAAGCTCGTTTTTAAAATAAGAAGCTCAGAACACTTGTAGTGTGAACCTACAAATAAAAGGCCTAAAGACGGACCATTTACTTGTAGAGTTTTATTTGCTTAATTATAGGATGCTTGATTCATTTGTTACGATTTTTTTAACTGTTATACCGATCACTTTAAAATCAGTTATACCTAATATATATATATATATATATATATATATATATATATATGTACGTTGTACAGATTGGACTTGAACTGTTTAAGTAAGATCATTTGCCAATAGATGGCATACTACTACGCTTTGGCAACACAGCTGATAATCTTTTAGGAAGGCAAATGTTTGAACTAAGACTAGTATTTTCAGAAAGAAATGTTTTAGTCTTGGGGGGAGCGCTTTTCCCCAACATTATCGCGTTTTAATAGTAAATATTACTGAATGTTAGTTATTTGCGTGGGTGCTAGCCACATAGCCCATACAATAGCTTTAATGTTAAGAAAGGATGAAAATTTACGGAACCTCTAAATACACTGGTTATTGAACACTGTCTTTTGATTTGAAAATGTGTTGTGTATCCGCGAAGCAAAATGAAATGATGGCCCTCTAACTAAGGGGCTTTTGCATGTCAGATAGATTGCCTAGATTTTAACAGTATTATAGCAAAAGAGAATTACGTACGACTATTGTAACACATAGCTATAACTGACGGGCGATCCTAGAGGTTATAGGTGACCCTAGATTTAAACAGTATTGTATTACAAGGAAGCAAAAAAGAGAATTATGTAGTCCTATTTGTAGCACGCACCTATAACTGGCGGGTCCCTTCCCCATTAGTCATAGGCTTACTTAAAAAAAAATAAAATGAAATTTTTGAGTCCCACAGTTATGCCGGTTAGGCTAAAGGAGACGGTGAAGATGTGAGATGAATAAAATGGTAGGGTGAAGAAGTAGGAGGAAACGGGAGAACCCCCGAGAAAAAAAAACATGGACACGGTGTTTGTCCACCACAATTTATAAAAAATAAATCCAAACAATGTTTGTCATGAAAATGTTGAAATATTTGGTGCGAGCTGGTATCGAACCCGAAACCCCACTCACCAGAGGTGAACGCTTTACCATCGAGCCACCGCGGCCCCCGGGCTTACTTAGATTTTAATAGTATTATAGCAAAAAAGAGAATTATGTATGCCAATTGTAGCACGTAGCTATAACTGGCGGGGCCCATTAGTTATAGGCGACCCGAAATTTAAACAGTATTATATTATAGCAAAAAAGAGAATTATGTACGGCTATTTCTACCATATACGTTGACATGTGCTAAAGTTTCCCATTAGTTAATTCCTACAATTGCGGGTTTTTCTGAAAAGGTAATAACATGATGATAATTATGTTCAACTGAAGGGTCATATGTGTTGGTGGGTCCCCCTTAGGGATTTGTAATATAATGAACGTATGGTGGTTTATTGATGGAAGAAGCATCAACTATGCCCTCACAAATTATGTTTTATTAACAGAACACAACTGCGAGAAGGGTTCTTGGTACTTATTTAATGCTATCAGTAGTATTGAATGGCTAAAAAAGAAATATATATCATACTGTACCTTTAAAATATAAATATATATTCAGGACTAATAATAAATACGTCAACACGATGCACGGAGGTAAACTAAACTAAAGTTAATTTAAAAGTTCTCCGACAGATGTCACTGTTAGTGGTGGGAGGGGGAGAACACTTGATAGAACATGATATAACATGTATTTGATGTGTACGATTATCATTTTTTCTTACGTCGGCGTGCGTTAAAGATCACAGAGAAAGCTTTCCTCATTATTAAACATATTTTAATAGTATTAAATAAAGTATACAGGATTACCACTATATTTATTGAGACCTGTTTTATTACAGACATTGAAGCTGTGCTAAGCGTTGTGGTGCTAGCAATTATATATATTAAAAGTACCGACTATCCCAGCTGAGATTTCTTCTTTTTCTTTTTGTGGATTGTGAACGGAGAACTAAGCCTTGAAAGGTATGTATTTCTTATGGTTATTATTATGATTTAAAAAAAAGAAAGAAATTATATAGTTTTTAATTGTACTTGACTTGTATTTAACCAATATTAATGAACAAAGAGAGACTCTCTCTCTCTCTCTCTCTCTCTGTGTGTGTGTGTGTGTGTGTGTGTGGATATTTTTAATAGAATAGTTTATAATTCAATATAAGTGAATATATTTACTGATTTTTCATAAAGTAACTTGATTGATTTTTATTTACATATTACTAATTAACTAAAGATGATTAATTTTTTTCTTTTATATGATATTATCATGTGAGCGTTGCTTAAAAGAAGTATTTATTTGATCTTTTTATTAAAGTGGTGTTGATTACTCAAAATAGTTTTTTTCTTTGTTTTATTTTTTTTAGATGGATTTCTTCTGCCCGACTGAAGAATTAAATATGATTGATGAAATCTACCTGCAAGAGGTCTTGCGCGGTCTCAACGAGTACCCTAGGGTTTTTAGTACGTGGAAAGCCATTATGGAATTAAGCAGACTTGGCCATAGGAGATCGGTGAGATGCGAAGCCATATTGCGGACCCTTCGTGTCTTTGAAGGTAATGATATACTACTTCTCCAGCACTGTGTAAGCAGTGGTGACGTACTGGATTTGTTTGTGTACGGTTTTTTCCGTAGTAAAGAGTCGTATGAATTGGCTCTAGATAAAGTTATGTATTTATTAGCTTGTGGGGAAGGTCAGGTAGATAGGATAAATGATACAGAGTTATCTGAGTTTTTTGATTTTGGCTCGCGATTTGTTTTGGAACCATGCTTAATCTCATCTGAAAATAATAATGCCATAGTCATGACCCCTCAAGAAACTCATAACTTGAGTCCTAATAATTTATATTTGTTATCAAATGAAGATTTAGCTTTCCTAAATGATAAAGCAGATGGGATTGGCAATTTAAATTCCGTTGAATTACCAATTGAAGAAGAAATGAGGAGATTGGTTGAAAATGAGGACAATGCTGTGGTTATACCCACGCAACAGGTCCAGGGAGAAAATCCTGTATACAACCCAGCTCAATATTGTGTACAGGATAATCATGACTGTGGGAACCAATTGATTTTTTCTCCTCAGCCTGGACCGTCATCTGCTAGTGTCCCACCAATGGTTGGACATGGCAGCATAAATAAGAATAGTACAAGTAGTACTACTAGTAGTCATAATAGTGGTAGTACAAGTGGTAGTAGTAGTGATAATAGTAATGGCGGAGATAATCAAAGAAATAGTAATTTCGAAGTTGTAAGACAAAGCAGACAAAGGTTTCGTAAGTTTCATCTTACGGGCCATGAAATTGTCGTCAGACCTGTGGGTGATGAAAGGAATATTAATAACCCAGAGGCCTATATCGAAAGTTTAATTGATTTTGCGTTGGAACATGTGATCTCCAATGCACGCCCCATGGACTACATTGGTTTATACGTTGAAAGTAGTAATAGTACTAATAACAAACCAGTGTATGTCCCGTTTAGAAGAAAGGACAATTTCACTGCTAGAACAGTCCTCACTTCAATCGAACGAGTACTAAATTCGAATGAGGTGTTCCTTTTAGGGGAAGAAGTATTGTTTCGATTCCATATAGCAGAGAATTTGCATGGACAAGGAAGAAATACTACATCGAGTGCCGTTGACAAGTATGGAAAATACCAAGATTATTTGGAAAAGCGATTAATTCGCATTGAAAATAAGAATATGCAGAAGTTCTCTGCGAGATGGCAGGAGTTAACGTTAAAAGTAAGCAAGGTTGTGACATCTCTGATTTGGACCTCTTTCAAGCATATTTGAAAGGGGAATATCAAATCGTTGTTTATGAGGAGGTTGAAAAGAATAATCGGGAATATATAGTACTTTATCCGGGAGAACATGCAGAAAATAAGATTTTTATCCTATATCAAAGAGGTAACACTATTGGTCATTTCGAACCCATTCGTACTATTAGAACTTTTCTCAAGGCACGGAAGTATTGTTATTATTGTTTGGAAGCTTATGATGAAAGATATCATGCACACAAGTGTAAAACTCGTTGTACTTTTTGCGAACATACTCACGAACGGGACTATACTGCAAACAGAATTAAATGTAATGCATGCAATAGAGAGTTTGCTGAGGGTATTTGTTTTGACGGCCATCGGACACGTAATAAAGCGGCTAAATCCGTATGTGATAATGTAAATCTCTGCATCGATTGTGGTATCATCTTTGATAAGCGGGGGCGAAAATCTGAACACATGTGTGGTGAACATTTTTGTTCAACATGTCGTGCATATGTTGATACAAATCATACATGTTTTGTTCAGAAACAGCAACCTGTTCATACGAAAAGGTTTATGTACATCACCTATGATGTAGAGACGATGTTGAAGGCACCGAATGATCGCGGTGAAAGGGAACATGAAGTTGTACTGGTGTGTTGTCATCATGTATGTCACGTCTGTATAAGGAAAGGTATCGATGAGCCTTGTAAAACGTGCGGTGACAATATTGGAAATCGTTCGTTTTCTTTTAAGACAATGACGGATTTTATTAACCATGTGTTAGTAGAACGTCCTGTCTTTCAGAAGATCGTGGCGATCGCTCATAATGCATCCAGATACGATGGTCTCTTCTGTCTTAGAACTCTAATAGAAGACCAGCATATTGTACCTAGTGTTCTTATTCAGGGTCAAAAGATTTTTAATATTAACATAGGTAACCGTATCTTTTTTCGCGACTTTTTCCTCTATATTGGTGCTAAATTATCCAAATTACCGAAAACGTTAGGCCTTAGTGAAAATTTAAAGAAGGGAGATTTCCCACATTTGTTTAATACTGAAGAGAATCAAAATTATGTCGGTCCCTACCCTCCGCTTAAGTACTATGACACTGAGGGGCGAAGCACAGAAGAAAGAAAACAATTGGAAGCCTGGCACCAAGAACGTGCGGAAAGTGGCGAGGAGTTTAACCTACAGAAGGATATGTTGGCTTATTGTGAAAATGATGTTAGAATTCTAACAGAAGCGGTCATCAAATTTAGCGATATTATTGAAGAGAAAACGGAGGGTTTGCAATGTTTCATAACATCATCAACCATTGCAAGTCTTGCAATGCGTACATATCGTACCTTGCACTTACCGGAAAATACTATTCCTATCATTCCCGCGTTGGGATTTCATCATAAGACCAAGTATAGTACAAAAGCTATGCAATGGCTTATGTATATGGAAGACCAATTAGGGATAGAAATCCAGCATGCTAGGAGAGGTGGGGAAAAGTATATTGGTAGGTACAAGGTCGATGGATGGCACGAAGGACTCAACGCTGCCTTCGACTTTTATGGATGTTATTTCCACTCCTGTCCCATTTGTTTTCCCTTTAACCGTGACGAGGTTTTGCACGATGCACAAGACTCGTACAATACGATGGAAAAACGATATGAGCAAACCATGCGTCGCCGTAAGTATCTGAAAAGTATAGGTGTAAACCTATATGAAATATGGGAATGTTCTTGGGATAATAAGGTAAAGACGGACAAGGAAGTGCAAAAGTTTGTTCAAGAACGTTGTACTAATCTGCCTGATTTTCTTATTCCTAAGAACTGTTACAACGGTGGTCGCACGGAGGTCTTTCGTTCTTACGTCAATTGTACGAGTGATGAGCGTATATCTTATGCCGATGTAACGAGCCTTTACCCTTGGGTAATGGCACGTAAACCTATGCCGGTTAAATCACCTAAGATTCACACGGGACCGGACTTTCCAGATGTGGAAAGTATTCACGGTGTAGTCAAATGCACAATTGTCCCTGCAAAGGACCTCTATTTTCCGATTTTACCATACGTTGCGGGAGGTCGATTACTTTTCGGCCTTTGCCGCACATGTATGGAAGAAGAAAACACTAATGAATGTACTCATAGTGATGCTGAGTGTGCTCTCACAGGAACATTTTGCACTCCAGAGTTACACCTTGCTCTTAAAAAGGTTACAAAATAATCGATATACATGAGATATGGGAATTTGAACTCTTAGATCCTGAAGAGGGGAATTCAGGTGGGCTGTTCGGGACCTATGTGAATTCCTTCCTTCAGATGAAGCAGGAAGCCTCTGGTTTTCCTGCTTACTGTACCACTGAAGAAGACAAACATAAATATATCGAAGAATATTATGCACATGAAGGCATACGATTAAATTATGATAATATTAGGACGAACCCTGGATTGAGGCAATGTGCGAAACTATACCTCAATTCATTGTATGGAAAGTGGGGGCAACGCACAGACATGTCACAGAGTATAATCGTTAGTGATGAGGTCACATTTCTTAGGTATTTAACTACGGCAAGGTATGAAATTCAAAGTGTGGTACCAATTGATGATGACCATCTCATTGTCACATACAGAGACATTGAAAACGAAAACGTTCCGTTAGCGTTTTCTAATGTGATACTAGCCGCATTTATTACTTCGTGGGCTAGACTTAGACTTTACGAACTACTGACGACTGTAGGACCTGACAGAGCAATTTACTGTGACACTGACAGTATCATGTATTTACAGAAAAAAAGATGAGGAACCCTTGTTACCGCTCGGAAACTATTTGGGTGATCTTACAAATAAAATTCCTGAAGGGTGGGAGTTTACAACCTTTATAGGTCTTGGCTGTAAAAACTACGCAATGCGGCTAACAAATGCCCAAGGGGATGTTCGCGATATATTCAAAATTAGGGGGATAACACTAAACGATAGAACCTCTCAAAAAATTAACTTTGAGAGTTTCTATAAATTAGTGTCTGGACAATTAGAGTCCACAGTAATAGAAAACCCAAACAGTATCGTTCGTAGACCGGGGTTCCGTATCTTTAGCTGTAGAGAAACAAAGACACACCGTGAGGTCAACAAAAAACGAAAACGTATTGACGAACCTGACGTAACTGACGATGAACCAGTACAAAAACGTGCAAGTGTACCTTACGGTTATAGACCCACGAATGAATGAATGTGAGTTGTATGAATGTCTCTTTTTTTAAACCGGCTCGTATGCACAGCATAACCGTTCTTAAAAATATTTAATTTATTCCTAATTTATTTTAATTTATTCATAATTTATTTTTTTTCATTTCAAGCTTTAATTTCATATCCCAGTGATTTTTTTAATGGCTCGTATGCCAGAGCAGCTGCGCTGTAAACTTGTAAATAATTCGTTTGCTGTGCAATTTTAGTTGGTACGCTTCTTGTAGAAGCTCATTTTATTTAAATTTTCGTTTCGAAATTCAAGCTTTAATTTTATCTTTTTTATTTCCTCACATGTTCGAAAAATATGTGAATGTATGAGTGTGAGTGTGTATATAAAGCAGAGTCTCTATTGTATGCATTCATTTGATTACAAGATGTTAAAGTTTCAACATCCCTCTACTATTTTAATTGCTGGTCCTTCAAGGGCTGGTAAAACTTGTTTTGTAAATCGTTTACTTAATGAATGTGATCAAATGTTTAGTATAAAATTTAATGATATTGTTTGGTGTTATGGTGCAGTAATACCAAAGTTAGATGCAAATGCAAAAATACGTTTTGTAGAGGGAATACCTGACATGAATAATTTTGAAATTAAAGAAAATTCATTATTAATACTTGATGATTTAATGTCGGAAACTAATGGCGATGTTGCTAATTTATTTACAAAGTATGCACATCATAAAAAGTTAATTGTAATATTTATTATTCAAAATTTATTTCCAAAAGGAAAACATGCACGTGATATTAGTTTAAATGCACATTATATTATAGTATTTAAAAATCCACGTGATAAATTACAAATACAATATTTAGCAAGGCAAATTATGCCTCGGTATAGTAAAGAAGTAGTGAGTGTGTTCGAAGAAGTAACACGGGAGCCTCACACTTATTTATTATTTGACTTGACACAAAAAAACAAACGATGCATTGCGAATACGTACAAATATTTTTCCGAATGAAATCATGCATGTGTACGCTAACGTAATAGACATGCATACAGAAATTTTTGTTTAGTCGGCATCAAGATGTTGAAGGTGAAACAACACTACAGCACGCTCCGTGCTCTGTGCAAATGCAAAAATGCAAAAAGAAAACAAATTTTACAAAATGCTTCAGGGGATTTAATAAGAACAATATCTCAAGTAGCTAAAAACACAATAAAAGGAAACATTCCTTTAAATTCTCGTCAGAAGCAACGTTTACGTAGACATAAAAAGATCTTACGTGCTCTATCTCAGCAGCGTACTGCATTGAATAAAAAGAAGAAGTTGTTACTACAAAAAGGTGGTGCGCTTTTACCGTTAATCTTGGGACCACTTCTTGCAGCAGTAGGAAGTAGTATTTTCAGTCGTTAAATATGTCAGAGTTACGTAAAATGATTCTAGTTCCTGAAAATGCTGTACATGAAATTCAATCAAATCTTAAATCCATAGATTCACATCAGTCACGTTTAGATGAAGAAATGAATAATATCTTAAAACGCCGTGATCTTAGTGTACAACAAAAGTGGAAATTATATCAACAAGTTTTGCATCGTTATTTACAGTATACATCTTCTTCTTCACATAAGCCTATTACTTTACCTATCATTCAAGAAGAAGAAGAAAAATTATCATCAAGTTCCAAACAAGATAGCAATACTTCTATTTTACCATTTGTATCAGACATTTTACAATCAGTACCGAAAACACTTCGTAGGAAAACAGATCTATTATTAAAACAGTTGACAAGTTCTGCTAAAATTCAGTGGGATAAGTCTGGCATTGTACGTATTCAAGGAAAAACAATACCAGGTTCAAATATTATAGATTTAGTAAATGATGTTGTTCGTACAAGAAAATATTCAAGAAATCCTTTAGGTATTCATGAATTTAAAAATTTATTAGAAGATCTTAATGTTCCTAGAGAATTTATTGGTACACCTATTAGCACACCAGCATCAAAAGTGAATTGTAGTAGTAGTAGTAGTATTAGTAGTAGACAACGTATTCGTAAAGTAAGAAAATCTACTAGTCCTGCAGTAGTTGCTAATTTATTTAAACAGTGGAAAGAATATAGTATGTATAAATGACAAAATTATCAAAAATATATTATGATTATTCAAATCCTGATTCTTTATCAAGTATACAAACATTACAACGCAAAACAAAGTTATCTAAAAAGAAAATTAAAAATTGGTTAGCTTCACAAGATGCTTATACATTACATGCACCAGCTCGTAAAGTTTTTGAACGTAAAAAGTATTATGTTAGTGCACCAAATGAAACATTACAAATGGATTTAGCAGATATGCAAAATATTGCAAAGTATAATAATAATTATAAATATATATTATGTTGTATTGATATTTTTTCACGTTACGCATATTGTGTTCCGTTAAAAACAAAGAAAGGTCCTGAAATGGTAAAAGCAATAACAAAAATTTTTAAAAATTTCAAGTTACCCGTGTTTAACGTACAAACAGATTTAGGCGGTGAATTTTATAATCGTCATGTAAAACAATTGTTTAAAGAATATGAAATTAATCATTATAGTGTTCATTCTGAAATTAAATGCGCGTTAGCAGAACGTTTTATACGTACATTAAAAGAAAGATTGTATCGTTATTTTACTGCAAAGAATACTTATCGTTATATTAATGTATTAGATCAAATTGTAAAAAATTATAATCATTCATACCATTCAAGTATTAAAATGGCACCTGCACAAGTAAATGATTCCAATGTGAATCAAGTGCGGAAAACATTATACGGAAATAAAAATAATAAAAAGAATATAACATGTAAATTTAATGAGGGTGATTATGTACGTGTTAGTAAGTATAAACATGTATTAGAAAAAGGATATTTACCTAAATGGTCACAAGAAATATTTATTGTTGACAAATGTATTAAGTCAGATCCTGTCACTTACAAATTAAAAGATTGGAACGGTGAAGAAATTAAAGGAATATTTTATGCACAAGAATTACAAAAAGTAATTATAAATTCAAAGAAAACATATCTCATTGAAAAAGTATTAAAACGTAAAAAAGGGTGGATGTATGTAAAATGGTTAGGATATCCATCAAGTATGAATTCGTGGATTAGATCAGATTCTATTCAGTCTGCAAAATGAATTCGAACTTTACACACGACTTTTACGTTACTCTCCCTTCAAATGCAAGTAGCAATCTTTTTGATAATAATACCACATCATCATTTCGAGTTAAATTGGCACAACCTATTGATTTAAGTGATGGGGAATGGGGTGTTGCATTAACACAAATTAATATTCCGTGGAGTTTTTACAATGTTGGTGAAAATGAAGAAATTATAACTACTAGTGTTATCGATGATAAAGTTGAACGCTGCCATGTTCCAATAACACCTGGATATTATTCATCAATTGAATCAATTCTACAATTAATTCCTGAAAATGTTCGTATGTTACACTATTTACAAAATAAAAATCAAGTTGTTATTAAACATTCTTTAAAATTAGAAGATCAATGTATGATTGGTGTTACACCAGGTTTACAACAGATTTTTGGATTTATTAATGAAAATACGCTTGATGTTAAAAATGTTATATACACAAAAGTTAAAAATGTTGATTTAATATTAGCACGTGGAAAATTTCCATGTGATTTAGATTATAATATTCCCAATACAATTAATGTTTGCATTGATATTGTAAAACAACAACAAAATATAGGTCCATTAGTTCGAAAACTTAGTGTATATAATGTACAATACGGTCATGTAAAATCTTTTGTATTTCACACACCACATTATGTTAAAGTTGAAAAGAAATATTTTGATACAATAGAAGTAAACTTAAAAGATGAACACGGGTTAAAATTACCATTTCGTTTTGGAACTTCAAACCTAACACTTCACTTTAAACGAAAATGATTTCTGAAAGTATTGATGATAGTTTTTACATTGCATTAGTTTCAAATGCTAGTGCTAATGTATATCCTACAAATAGTCCAACACATTTTATTAATCAATTAAAAAATAATATTCGTTTATCAGAATCCGATTGGTATGTAGGATTAAGTGAAGTACATATTCCATTAACATGTTATAATGTTACCGCGGGTGAAAACGTTATATGGTACAAATTTAAAAATGCAGAACCTATGAAAAGTAAAATTCTTGTTGGATATTATCCATCCATTCATCATTTACTAGAAGAATTAAACGTAATATCGAGTTTTATAAGATTTAGTTTTTCAAATGTTGTACATGTTGAATGTGATGAACATGTAGAATCAGTTACATTGTCGCCTACATTAGCTTTACAATTAGGTTTTTCTGAAAAATCAGATCTTGTAAAAGAATCTCATGGATTCAAACAACCATACATAGATATCGGATATCCACATCAAATTTTTATTTATACAGATATTATACAATATCAATTTTTAGGTGATACAAAAGCACCATTATTTCGTATAGCAACAATCTCTGATATTAAATATGGAAAAGTTCAAACAATTACATTTGAAGATATTCATTATATGCCACTTGCAAAATTTTGTTTTAATACAATTGAAATACTATTAAAAGATCATGCAGGGGGAAATTTGCCATTTCGTTCTGGAACACTGACCGTAACACTACATTTTAAACGCTCTCCGGCATCTTCTAAATAATAATAATAATAAAAATGAGAGCAAGACGTGTTAATTATCATCGTGGGCGCGGAATACCATATTTTTCAGGACCTGTATATCAAAGGGGACATGGTATAGGTAGTTTCTTTAAAGGATTATTTCGTTTTGCTTTACCATTTCTTAAACAAGGTGCAAAAACTGTAGGACGTCAAGCATTACAAACCGGTATGCAAGTTGCGGGTGATGTATTAGAAAATCGACCATTTAAAGAATCGGTTCGTGCACGTGTAAAAGAAGCTGGTAATAGTTTAAAGACAAAAGCAATTAATAAAGTTGGGCAGTTGCTAACTGGTAACGGCAAGAGATGGTCACGCAAGAGGAAAGCTCCTGCAATTGTAAAGTTTGGACCACCAACAAAACGTAAACATATACAGGACATCTTTTCATAATGGCGTTTCTAAATTCAAATAGTTTTGAATGTTGTACCAATGAATTTGATTTCTTTTCTATACCAATGACACAAACAGCTATTGAAGCAACTACAAATGCTGAATATCGTCCTATTTCCACATTAACCTCAGAAGGACCTATTGAATTTGTTATTCCGGGAGAAACAGGTGAATTTATTCATCCTGCATATCTATATCTTTATGTACGTTGTAAAATTACTAAAGCTGATGGTACAACTTTAGCTGACGATGATGTTGTCGCACCCGTAAATAATTTCTTACATTCTTTATTTAGTCAAATTGATATTTCGTTAAATGATAAATTAATTAGTTCTTCATCAGGATCTTATCCTTATCGTGCATACATTGAAACATTATTAAATTATTCTCATGATGCTTCTCAAACACATTTAGCATGTGCCATGTGGCATAAAGATACTGCAAAAAATTTTAATAAATTAGATAATACAAATGCTGGTTTTCAAAAACGTGCTAATATGGTGAAAAATAGTAAATCTTTTGAAATGTATGGACGTCTTCATACGGATATTGTAAGTTTAGATTGTATGCTTCCTAACAAAGTAAGTTTGCGTGTAAAACTACATCGTAGTAAAGATAATTTTTGCTTAATGTCTGCTGAAAATACAAGTTATAAAGTTGCACTTGAGGAAATTATTCTTCATGTACGTCGTATTGATGTAGCTGCAGATTTAGCTATGCAATTAAATACACGAATGGGTTCGGAAACAGCCAAGTTACCTCTGACGAGAGTGGAAACAAGATCTTATACTATACCTGCACAAGTAAAGTCTTACAGCCTTGATAATCTTTTCCTGGGTAATGTTCCTAAAGGCCTGATTATTGGTTTCATCTCCAACACAGCCTTCAATGGGAAATCACATCTTAATCCCTTTGAATTTCGAAACTTTAACGTTAACAAACTGCAATTACAAGTCGGTTCAAAATCATTTCCTCCCAACCCCCTCACACCTGATTTTAATAATAATTTATACCTTCTAAGTTACTATACTTTGATTTCAGGTACTGGTATATATTATCAAAATTATTCACATACTGTTACTCTTGATGAGTATCCAAACGGATATGCTCTGTATGCATTTATTCTATCTCCAACAGTTCGGTTCCCGGCGGGAGCTCATGTGGTTCGGATTCCACGTTAATCAGTAGGTCCACGTCTCATATAGCCTCGCTGCTGAACGGGACGTTAAACTCAAAATCAACTCAACTCTATCTCCAACAGGAACTTTAGATGATAACACGTGGGATGTAGTACGCGATTCCCCTGTAAATTTAAAAGTATCATTTTCAGAAACTTTTACTGAACCTGTTACGTGTATTGTGTACGCACAATTCGATTCTTTAGCACAAATAGACAAAGACAGAAAGATTTATACTGATAACACCTTCTAATTTTATTTAGTTGAGTACAATGCGGGTTGTTGTTCACTTCTCGGCGTATCATGATAACGAAGATGAGTTTATTATAAAAGAGCTAGCCATTGTAAATCCTGACGTTCCCTTTTTTCAAAATTGGATTTTTAAACCACCATTTCCCTTAAATAACTTATCTGAGCCAATCATAAGCACAAACAAATATCTAGGTGAGAATGTGTATGGCATTACCTGGCACGAAGGGGATGTACAATATTCACATCTTAAGGAAATACTTCAAACATATTGTTCAAATACTACAACCATATACACATACGGAATAAATAGAAAGTGTTTTCTTCAAGAAATTCTTCAAAGAGAAGTTACAAATTTGGAAGAAATAAACTGTCCAAAGTATACTGCATTAAGTTTTCACGTTCATCGGTGTGCACATAATAAGCATCGTTTCGGACAATATAGATGTACTGTTCATGAAGCATTACTGTATAGTGAATATGTGAAAGTGTATGATTATGTGTTACATGTGAATAACAGTGATAATTACATACCTACTACAATTAAAAATAATCTTCATCATGTATAGTGATGAATTATTAAAAGTGTTACTAACTGATAAAGTGACTGGTGCAAGTGTTACGGGAATTTACCCTATTGACAAACTTCCTGTAACGGTAAAACCTCCTGCAGCACTTGTGATTAATCTTGATACATCTGATTCTGCTGGTTCCCACTGGGTTGCAGTGTACATCAATAAGAAAAAACATGGGTACTACTTTGATAGTCTTGCTATGGACATTCCCAAGGAAATAAAAAACCTTTTGTCGAAAAATACTAAAATGTACTTTACAAATATTCAACAATATCAACATGATAATTCTGTGTTATGTGGTTATTTTGTCATATTTTCTGCATCATATTATTCGCACTTAATCATTTGAAAAGTGTTTAAAATTGTTTAACAAGAAAATTTTGAAAAAGAATGATGCTATTGTTTATAAACATGTAAACAAATTTTTAAAAAGAAAACACAAATAATTTTTTTTAAATTTTTTTTATTTATTTTTTTTTAAATTTACATTTTTAATTTACAATAATTTTTTTTTAAACTTACACCCATGCATTTTATTTACAATTCCTCATTACAATCTTGATAATGCATTAGTTAATGCTGTTGATCTTTCATATTTCCACCAATAATTCAACTGTTGTGCATTACGATATGCACATCCTGATTTCTTTACAATACTTGTGTGAAAAGAACAATATTCATTAAATGTATTTCCACATAATTCATTTAATGAAGGACAATGTTTTGTTTCTAAATCAATGACATTATCTAATGCAAATATTCTTTTAATCCAAAGAGATTTCTCTAAACCTTTACAATAAAAGGTTGAATTCTTTGCGCATAATTGATATACAAGGTTTCGTATGCATGATACAGTATATCCAGTTTTGCTATTCCATTTCAATCCATGCAAATTTAATGTTAACCAGTCAATTTGTTTTTGACATCCTAGTGATAATAAATTATATTCAACTGGTGATTTTACCAAGCAATGGAAATTTACTGTATCATCGCATGCAGTTAAACAAAACTCACGAATAATAAATTCGTTATCAGACATTTTAAAACCTTGAATATCGATAATATACTGGTTTACACATGGTGAAATTTCATTTGTATGAAAAATAAAAAACGGAATTATCTGTCCAACAAATTCTGTATTTTGTAAAAGATCACAAGTTTTATGCATAAAGCATCGAAATGAGATTTCACTATGTTCTTGTTCAAACACTTCAAAGAGTTCACTAAGAGTTTTGTCAAGAGATAAATACTTCACTGCAAATGATCCAGTATTATGAAAATGTCTACATTCATGAGGAAGATGTAACTTGCATTCCACGCATTCCATTGGATTATTGTTGTGTAAGTATACTTTTATAGTTTTTAATACACAGTTCACATTAATGTTTTCACCATTACATAACACACATGAAACACTAGCACTATTCGAATACATTTTTTCAATCTGAAATATTCGCTTTCCGTTTGTCTTTTCTTATGAATATCTCTAGTAATTCCGGTAAATAGTCTGTATCACTTAATAATTCCACATAGGCGTCATAAAATTTTTCTCTTGTTAATAGTCCAATAATATGCGTGTTTGCGTACAAATAAAACACATCATCTTCAACACTAGGACTTGCTATAATACTCCAAGCGCGGGTTTCCAATAATTCTGGACGCGTCGTCATACAATCATGATCAAAATCATGATTAGATCCTGTCGTACATCCCACACATATTAGTGTTTCATTAAAATTCCATTTTTCAATAGCCTTCTTTATACATTCGCGATCCACTTTTTCACTATTACAACAACAATCTAAAGCCCAAAATCGTGATGTTCTTGATAATACAATTGGAGATGATGGCGGTGTTGGTGAAACTGTTAGCGCTGGTGAATCTATTGCATCAAAATCAAATTCTTCATCTAACGATGATTCGTATATTTCTGTTTCAGCATCAGATATTGCTTCAATATTGCTATTGCAAAGATCCTTCTTCTCGTACGACTGCATGATGTATCTTTATATATTTTGTCTCTTATAACCTGTATTTAAAGTATTTTCATAACCGCAAGGTAATCACGTGTTCGGCAGTCCCAACATTAAAGTTATTTTTATTAGTTTGTCCCCAATTTGTGATGCTTATCTCCCACGTCCGCAATCTTCCTTTTGTTCACCTACCGTGGCGCCAAAGTTATTTCTATCAGTCTGGCGATATATTTTGTCTCTTATAACCTGTATTTAAAGTATTTTCATAACCGCAAGGTAATCACGTGTTCGGCAGTCCCAACATTAAAGTTATTTTTATTAGTTTGTCCCCAATTTGTGATGCTTATCTCCCACGTCCGCAATCTTTCTTTTGTTCACCTACCGTGGCGCCAAAGTTATTTCTAACAGTCTGGCGGTATTCTGTAATGTTTACCAAACGTGTCAACGGTCTTCCTTTGTATTTAAATTCAAGTTTTAGCAACGCCCTGCAAGCACACATCATCACTCCTACCCAACCGGTTTTCCAAAAGCGCGCGAAAAGTTCAGTTCATGTCTTAAGTTCATCAGCAACAGACGGACAAAAACCACGCTCTGTATATGTACCGGCATTACATATCATACCAAAGTATACATATTTTATACACAACGTCTTTCAGACGGAGAATCCACAATGTGTCCCGCATGAATAAATATTTCCCTCCCATCATACAGTGTTCACCAATAGTGTTAAGGGTCCCGGGTTCAATCCCAGTACGTATCACACACTATAAGTGTTCTCACCTTCTTATTTTTTAACAAATAAAATAATCACCATCTCCTTTAGCCTAACAGGTGGGACTCAAATATTTCATTTTTCCAAGTTATATATATTTCTCAATGTAAGTTTCTATTAGTCAAATCCATTTGTATAATATCTTTTTATTCTCTCTCCACATATTGCTCGAGTAAATTTATTACGAGAGGTTAAATTAATAAAAACGAACCGTTAAATATATTAGGAGAATATCTTTTTTATTCTCTCACATATTGCTCGAGTAATCTTTTATTCTCTCTCTCACATATTGTTCGAACATCTTATTTGTTCCGACTAAATTATTAGGAGAATATATTTTTTATTCTCTCACATATTGTTCGTGTAATATATTCAATATTAATTTAATCACTCATACGGATGTAAGTGATACAGAATGACGTATCAACAGATTTAATTCAAATTTCCATTATTATTTTTAAAAATAGCCAGTATAAAGTCTCTACAGACACGCATACAGACTCGAAAAAGAGCACATGACCTTTCCATGTCAGCACAACTAAAAAAAGAAATATAACAACTTTCCAAACACATGTAACCATGTCATCAAACCCTAATGACCTAACACAACCGACTGCCAACACAGCCCATGAAAGGACATGACTTTCTATATTATTTATAAAACATAACGGTACTAGGGGAAAAAGAGCGGCGGTTCTACTGTTCCTTGCTTTTAGTCGACATTTAATTTCTTCGTGGATATAGTTTTGGTCTGTCAACATTGATCATAGATAGATCTATTTAAAAGTATCTACTTTGTCAAAAGCAGTATTTGATATTTTGACGCATCTATAATTTTCAGTCCCTGTGAACTTCCATATATTTAGTTTTCTCCGCATTTACTTCCAAAAATTAAGTCTCTAGGTAGTCTAGATAAAGAAAAAGTTACGATCCCTGTGAACTTCCATATATTTAGTTTTCTCCGCATTTACTTCCAAAAATTAAGTCTCTAGGTAGTCTAGATAAAGAAAAAGTTACGATCCCTGTGAACTTCCATATATTTAGTTTTCTCCGCATTTACTTCCAAAAATTAAGTCTCTAGGTAGTCTAGATAAAGAAAAAGTTACGATCCCTGTGAACTTCCATATATTTAGTTTTCTCCGCATTTACTTCCAAAAATTAAGTCTCTAGGTAGTCTAGATAAAGAAAAAGTTACGATCCCTGTGAACTTCCATATATTTAGTTTTCTCCGCATTTACTTCCAAAAATTAAGTCTCTAGGTAGTCTAGATAAAGAAAAAGTTACGATCCCTGTGAACTTCCATATATTTAGTTTTCTCCGCATTTACTTCCAAAAATTAAGTCTCTGGGGAGTCTAGATAAAGAAAAAGTTACGATCCCTGTGAACTTCCATATATTTAGTTTTCTCCGCATTTACTTCCAAAAATTAAGTCTCTAGGTAGTCTAGATAAAGAAAAAGTTACGATCCCTGTGAACTTCCATATATTTAGTTTTCTCCGCATTTACTTCCAAAAATTAAGTCTCTAGGTAGTCTAGATAAAGAAAAAGTTACGATCCCTGTGAACTTCCATATATTTAGTTTTCTCCGCATTTACTTCCAAAAATTAAGTCTCTAGGTAGTCTAGATAAAGAAAAAGTTACGATCCCTGTGAACTTCCATATATTTAGTTTTCTCCGCATTTACTTCCAAAAATTAAGTCTCTAGGTAGTCTAGATAAAGAAAAAGAAAATGTAGCGTAGAACGAAGATTTATTAAGTATATGACCTAACATATATTTAGCCATCGCCTTAGGGCTACAAACGAAATATAAAATGGCATCACAGCATGGTTCTAGTTTTGTTCTGGCCCTGAGTACACGGATGTCTCTGGCGGGGGGACGAGGGTGACGCGTCCCACCCCAATATTTTGAAGTACAAAATATTCTATATTTTATTCTAATTTAATTTATTTACTAACTAAAGAATAACATATAAATAATAATTATTATATTTATTTGGAATATAATATTCAGGCTGTGAAACGATTATAACAGAGTTCTTGATATACCTCAGGGGGTCCGTGAAGGTAAGTAGAAAGGTAACAAATGGAATCAAAGATAATAAACAGGTTGGACTAGGTAGTACAATTTAAATCACTTTCTTTGATGTCCTTCCCTCCAAATTTTACATGCCAGAGACGCCAGTGTCGCAGTGCATTATAGTCACCACTGCTCTAGTGTATTTTTGCATAAAGTTATGTTTTTTGAAACCACTTATGTGTACTTTATTTTGTTTACCTTCTCGTTACAAGGTAGAAATTTTAAAAAAATAAAGAAAAAACTCAAAATTTTCTTTCCAGACCACTATCTCTGTACCAGAGAATATTTTCACAGACTGGCATCACTGCAGGATATACAAAAATAAGAAGATACAAATATTCGTCTCAGAAAAAATAAAAAAGAATAAAGAGAAAGAGTACGATAACATATCTGTTCTTTCATGGGAAAAGAAGAACGATAAAGGAGAGAGAGAATTCGAAGACAAATTAAATGTGGAAAATCGTTTTTTCTTCTTCCTTCCTTAAAAAGAAAAGAGAAAAAAATCTTGTTTAAGGTGGAGAATAAAGATAAGATTTTTTGATAAATGCAAAGTGTGAGACCACACAAAAGTCTGCACATATGGCTAGCAGCAACATTCGAGAGGCGTCCTCTTAATGAACAATTTGTACCGAAAAGAATGGTGTAGCATCAGCAGGGCGAAGATGAATGTAGTCCAAATGATGTATATGTTTTTTTTTTTTTTTTAGATGAGCGTGAGATAGAAAAGGGGAGAGTCAACAAATAAGGCAAAATTAATTGCTTAGACAAAGGCGAAACAAATATTATAATACTTTGTATTATTATTATTATTATTATTATTATTATTATTATTATTATTATAATTACTACTACTACTAATAATAATAATAATAAAAGATGTATCTTGGGGCTAAACGGTTAACTTTTTCGGCTTATGTAAAGGAGACCCGAATTTGATTCTCGATGAGAGACCATGTTCGGTTTTCACGTTAAGTCGTAGGTTCACATTTCATATAGTCTTGGTACTGAATAATAATAATAATAATAATAATAATAATAATAATAATAATAATAATAATAATAATAATAATAACTATTGGGATCAAGAAATCAGAACAGATATAATGGTACCTGCGAACACAGCCGACATCACTATTATCAATAAAATGGACCAAGAAGTGACCTTCATAGATGCAGCAAAACCATTGACTCATAACATACGTACAACATACAGCACGAAAATAAACAAATATAAAGACCTGGCTGACGAAATCAAGAAGCTATGGAAATATCAGAAAATTACAGTATGACCAATCATTATCTCAAGTACAGTAATTGTCACGAAAAGTACTGCGACACAACTTAGAAACGCAAAACAGAAAAAAGCAAAACATCTCCTAAAAATCTACAAAAATCAGAAATACTAGACACCTGTCATATTGTCAGAAAAGTTCTTTGGAGAAGAACTCTTCAACTAATCTGCACTTGCCAGAGACGGCCGTCAGACTATTAAACTCAAACTAGTTTAAACTGAGATCAGCAATAATAATAATAATAATAATAATAATAATAATAATAATAATAATAATAATGGTATTCTAACATAAAGATGGCGATCCTTTCACTTCAAATGACTGTTACTAAGTAACAATACTGGAATACCTTTCAAAGTAACAATTTGTCATTCAAATGTAGAAGTATGTGTGTGTTCTTTTGACTTTTTTTCCTTTTGCAATGAAAGGTGACCATGTTGAGTCTGATAAGGAAGAGAAAAAGTATCAATGACCGAAAAGAGAGATGATGAAAACGGCAAACAAACAGACCAATTAAGCTTTCTCTCTCTCTCTCTTTTACTTCTAATTTTATTCTCATTCTTGTTCCTTTAATTTGGTCTCTTTTTCAAGAGTTTTTAGAAACATTCCTTCTGCTACGGTGGCTAACGCCCTTTAACACATTCTTTTAAACTGGAAAAAATCTGCTCCAATTCAAAGCATTCCGATCGTTTTTTTTATCCTTGCGCATCTAAGTAGTGGATATCTTCTTCCTCTTCTTTGGTGAACTCTTAAAAAAAAATCCGTTCTCCATGGCTTTTCTTCCTGTCTCCACACAAGTGCTTCTTCTCTCCCCCCCAATCTCCCCACTTCATTGTTTCACAATTTGGTGATAACATGACCAAGCTAATTACGAACTGTTCTCACTTAATTGTTTCTTTTTAGACGCCTAATGCTTAAGAAACGTTTGTTTTCCTTCTTCTGTGCGTGTAACCCTGGTGCTGATTGGACGATTTACGTCAAGTATGCGCGTTTGTTAAAAGGTAGGAACAAAAACAGAATAGGTTATTTACTCCTCCTACCATTACATTTTGCAGCCAATGACGGTTATGACGCTGTTTACATGTATTACACTGTTGGCAAGCTCGTTTTATACAATGTATTGGTAAAAATTGTAATTTTCAACGAACTTAAAAAGTTCGTTACTGAAATCTCTATGTTATGTGTGTGTGTGTGTGTGTCGGTGTTATTTGCGATATATATATATATATATATATATATATATATATATATATATATATATATATATATATATATATATATATATATATATATATATTAATTTTGAGCCCTTCATTCGATAATCAAAAACTATCTAAAAGAAGTGATGGAATTTTTCGCGTCACTCCTACCATTCCTGAGATATTGGCCAAAAAAGTTCGGATTTCGGGAGATTTAAGGAGCCATATATTTCGCGAACCGTAAGTCATAGAGAGATAATATTGATGTTGATCAATACCTAAGAGGATGGTGAACATTTTGGTAAAGAAATAGTGGCCACTGGCTAACTGGCCACCGTTAACCAGGTTTTGGCCCCAAAAATTCCGAATTTCGAGAGATTTAAGGAGCCATATTTCAGAAACCGTAAATCATTAGAGAGATGATATTGGTGTTGATGAATACCTAAGAGAATGGTGAACATTTTGGTACCAAATAGTAACCGGTGGGCCACTGGTCATATATGCATTTTCAGTATATATACAGTGATAAAAAAAAATCCCCTAATACACAGGTTTCAAATATGTAGTGCATTATCTATTGAATTTAATCAAATAAATTTAATATATAATTTCATATAAATTTCGAAAAAAAAAAATTCTTTCTACATTAAGACGATTTTGCTTTAAGGTTTTAATACTGCAAAGAACAGAAAAAGGTTTAGTTACATAAGTAAATAGTAGGGAAGGGCATCAAATGTTGAAATGTCTTTTTATACAACTCTTCATGCTCACAGCGCACACACAACCAAAAGCTACAAAGTTCATTTTCTTTGAAAACTTTTTTTCTATGAAGTATAACAGGATAGTTCCAATAGCTGTTCTTGTTCTGTGTTAAAGAGATTCATACCATGTGTGTCACCGATTTCAATTTATAGGAGTTGCGGACACCTTGGCTGGGTTCCGCGGACCCACACGGGTCCGCGGATCCCACTTTGAGAACTATTGCTGTGGAGGATCAGGGGAGCAGAGTTGTCTTCAACATTGGGAGACGGGCAGATTTGAGGCTTATTCTGGGAGGGGGAGGAATGAGACTCATATTACGGTAGATTAATTTGATTTCTGAGGTGAACCTGTTTTATATTATATATCAGGCGAAGTAGATGAAGTAGTGATACATATCAGTATTACAAATCAGTGCCTTGAACACATTCTGAAATCTGAATACATGCATATTTATAATTGGTATATTTCTACTTGGGCAGAAAACGCATTTCAAATCGGATTACTGGCGGCAGGGCCGGATTTAGGCATGGGCCGTATGGGCCCGGGATCAGGGTGGCAAATTTTGAGGGGAGGTATTTAAAAAACTATAAAACTATTGAAAATACATATTTCACCAACAACTCAATAAAAAGGGAAAGCCATTTTTTCATGGGCGTGACTACGATGATATTGTAGCAGATTAGTCGTAGCAAATATTGTCGTAAGTCACTTGGTTATAAAAAAAACTGACTGGTTGGTTATATTATGGTGGTTTGATCAGTTGTCGGTTGATCTGCTGAAAAGGGTGGCAGTAGGCAGCTCGACACTCGTACTTTCACAAATTGGCATTTATTTATTTATTTATTTATTTAACAAATACTAGATACGGCCCGGAGGCCATTTTATACTGGAAATTTAACAACAAGGGAGAGAAATAGGGAAAATCACAATTAGGATTGTCGGCGGTGACGATCGAACCCACGACCTTCCGTATGCAATTCGATGCTCTACCAACAGAGCTATTTTGCTCAGTTTGAAGCAGTGTGGCCTACATTAGCACCAGTTTTGCTTCGGAAAGAAAAGTCAATTACATTTATTTAAATCACTGCTCTTAAAAAAAAAAAGAAAAGAAAAAAGACATGGTGGTGAAACGGGAGAGAAATTGGGAAGTGCTGAAGAAATGTCACTATCGCAACTTAACCGATTTCTCATATCGAAAAAATCTTCAGGACTTATATACCATCGTAAGTATTTGCCTTAAAGTGTTTTTGTATACACCAACAACTAAATGTGCTGCGAAAAGATTATTTTCCACACTGTCAAGACTCAAAAACTATTTGAGATCTACTCTTTCTCAGAAGAGACTGGTTCATCTAGCTGTTTTAAAAATCGAAAATGACTTGATTGTTAAAAACTTGATTTTGATGACGTTATGAATGATTTTGCCAATATCAAAGCAAGACGTAAACAGTTTTGATACACAAAAGTTTCAGAAACGTTATTTTGTAAAATTTTAGGTACAATAATATCACTCATCACTCTTTATATGATTTAAAATTGTTTTATATTTTGCTGTCTTTTACACCATGTAGGCGGGAGCCAGGTGAGGTTTAATGAATCTACTCCAAATGCTGACCAGATATACGAATTAAAATATATTATATAAAGTGAGTAATAAGAAATAAGAACAGTAATAACTAGTAATAGTAATAATTAGTAAGCAGCAAAGGTAAAAGTAATATTTCAAGAAGTGGATCCAGGAGAATGTAAGTTTTGGAGAACGATGCGATTGGTGTGTTTAAGGGCGGCAATTTCTCTAGGGCCCATGGGCGAAAAACATGGAAATCCGGCCCTGACACTGGGGGAATAGTACCCCCAGTTCGAAAATTAGGGAACATGTTCCCCCCGACATTTGCGCCAGTGCTGCTTAGCCACGCTCTTTTACTACACGGCAACGTCGCGTCACAGTCCTTCCTTTTATTTGCCATCTATTGTGTCCCACACTTTAATATACTTTATTCAATTAATTATTATATTTTATTATTTTTTATTGTAGATATGTTAACATTCATTGTCTTCTTTAAAAATGTGTAAATGAAATAAACACGAGAACTATGTATACATATCGTTCTGCATGTGTAACCACGAAGCTGTGTCTTCTTACAGGTGATGAACTGTAATTAATAAAACTCCATTATGATGAGACCAGCACCTAAATGCTCTTCCTGAATTAGAAAACTGCTATTTTTAACCTCATATTTCAACGTCCCTCTTGTATTATTATAAAAATTTATATTTTCAATATCCTCCGCCGCTCATTATGGTTAAAAATCGAAACACTAGCGCATACTTAACTTCCCTTTTCTTTAAAAAAAGAAAAAAAAACCTTTTTATAAAGCCTGCTTTGTTTAATTGTATGAAATCCTTGATTTCTAAGAAAACTCAAGGGCGCAGGAAAGCAAAAATTAATAATAATAATAATAATAATAATAATAATAATAATAATAATAATAATAATAATAATAATAATAATAATAATAATAATAATAAACTTTCCACTAGTTGGTCTGTCAGTCACTTGTGGACTTCTATAATTACATCTGACATCAACCAGCCACATTATGGTAATGAATAAGGAGGCAAAATTGCTAAAGAAAACACACTTGAAAGCAGGAGAATTCATTAGCTTAAATCTTGCTATTTTTACTTTTTTTTTTACCTTCTTAAATCTTGTGTCTGCCCTCCTTCTTCCCTTTTTCACTAAGCCACTATACATCTACCTAAACATTTTATCCTTTAAACGCCTTTTTCAGGAGTCAGCTCGTCTTTGCGTGCTATTTATTATAAACTACTCATGTTTCTTTCTTTTTTAACCATTAATACTTCAATCAGTTTTCTTTTGGTAAAAGAAAAAAAAGAAATAATAATGCAACATCATGATGGATCTTTATTTTTTATTTTTTTTACTCAAATTTTTAATTCATTATTTTACAATGTTCTATGAGTAGATTACTTTGTTTTTTTCTTTCTTTCTTTCTTGTTCAGACAGAGACAAGTGGGTAAGGTGGTGAAGAGCAAAGGGGGAGCGAGAAATGATCAGTTCAAAATCACACACCAATATAATTTTTCATGGCCGCTTTTACACAAATCATGTTGACCCAACAAAGGGTCAAAATCGTGATAACGTTTGACTCTCTCGTATTTGCGTACACGAAAGAACCCTATTTTTCACTTTTGCTCGATGACCTTGAAATAAAAAGAAATGATCGAGGAAAGAAAGAAAGAATGAGCAAGAGACTGAATAACTATATAAATGTCTCGTTCTTAGTTAAAAGACAAAAATACAAAACACCCATAATGCAAAGCCACGATTTAATACTTCGTTAAGAAAGAAGAAGAAAAATAATAACAAAGAACTCTTGTTCCCATTACCTTAAAGAAATCTCCCCCACTGTGAAAGGAAATTGTTTCCATAAAGTGTGGTATCACATAGTAGAGTAAAAGAAGCACGCATTCCCTTCCAAGTTTAGCTATAAACATAGATTTGTAGTTTTATTCTTTATTTTTTTCGAAGTTTTACATCGTACAATTATACTCTTTATATTAATGAAAAAACATGAAAAATGAATTATCATAATGTGAGAACTAGCGAAAGAACAATGCTCCAAGCGAGATCACATCCCATGACAAACGGGTCTTGCGAGCGCTATCAGAATGATACTCTATCCACTCGATCATGTCGTTCAATTTTTTTTTTTTTTTTTTTTTTTTTGTAATTGGTACAATCTTTATGCTACCTTTCTTGATTTACTATCATACATTTTTTTAATAGAATACGGATGATCTCGTGTTCGATTTCAGTTGGGATGCTTTGAACAATTATATCTGATTTTCCCCTTTATTTATAATAGCCATTTCCAACTGGCCGATGTATGGCGCAGGAGCACGCTTTTACAATTAGAGTAATGGCAGAGAGAAACACAGTGAGTGAAGGAGGGGAGGAGATAAGGTAAGAGAATAGAATATACAGGACATGTAGTTACTGATCCACAAGTAATATGCTTGTAAAATTATCAACTACGTTATTGATGTTCTTGTTTATCTATCACTATTCTCTTTTTTATTATCAATGTCAGATAACTTGCCCGCTACTTCCCATCTTTGTGTCATTTATTGAGAAGGGGCAACAACCTATGATGTTACAGAGGAAACAGTTGGAAATTACACACTATACACTAAAATCTTTGATCTATACACTAAAAGTTTTCAATTAGGTGCGTATTTCTTCGGGACATTTGTCGCCTTTAAGGTTGGGAGCTACTGAGCTTGAACGTAATCTTAAAACATTCTATTTTAGGGACTTATGATATTGAATTTGTTGTGATTGTTCAGTATATAAATATTTTGAATCTACTAATTCCCCATAATTTCTAAGTTTAAATAACTAAAATATAAAATACTTAATACAACCTCTCATGGTTATGCTCAAGCTTAAAATGCTCCCCACTTTACGATTAGCCAGCAAACCACGCAAAGAAGGTGAGCTTGCTATCCATTCCGTTACTTGGATTTGTTTCTAGAGTTCAGATTTAATTTGACCTATTTACCGAATTGTGAGCTATACGCTATTGCCACTTTGCTTTATGAAGAGACAACCAAAAACAGTTAGACTTCTGATAAAGCTCAAGACAACAACAATCATTTTACATAATACTTAAAATTTTCACTACATGTGTGGCAACTCCGCACAAAAAAAAATGCCAAGATAATGTATTGTTTCAGTATTAAAACATTCAACCACTGATCAAGTTGGTTATACTTTTGTGAGAACATGAAGATACTGTACCACATTTACGGTATTACTATTTTAATTTGGACAGATGTCTCAGGAGTCATAGTAGCCAAATGTGGCAGCTTTCACTTTTAAGAATGATTTTGGTGATTTTATTATTAATATTAGTCTAATAATTTTTCAGTTTATTTGTGTCATGGTCAAATAAAGTATGAATAATTCCATAATTGTAATTATAATTATTTTGTAATTTAATGCATTATTATTAATGAATATTATTCTTGATATGAGAGTCACTCAAGAATAGCATTCGTAGATACGTACCTTCTAGGAATAGCTATTGTTACCTATTTATGTATATCCTAAGATAGACATTTACAATTGAAGGTATATGATATCGAACTACACTTAACACTTGGAACAATGGCTAAGAGAAACAGAAAGAGGAAAACACGCGGCAAGCAATCTACGAACATGTATTAGTCTTCATGCATCCATAAGTAGTATACTTATAAAACCATCGATTCCACATTCCATGTTTTTATTTGCATGTAACCGTTGCCTTTTATCAAAACATCAGATTCCATCTCTTCCCCCCATTTAGTGGCTACTCTGTGTGCCTTCGGTGCATGTGGTCCTGGGTCCAATTTCCAATAGAAGAGCATTGAATGTATTAAGTTGGTTCGGATTCCATATTAAACTGTATGTCCTTGTCTCATATAACTTTAGTGCTGAAAAGGGATCCTACACTTCACCAAAGCAAACTGACGACAGAGACCATCAAGTTGGAAAAATATTGTTCTAAGACAGGCAACGCATGTTACGGTCTACCGGAGAGATCTACCTGCATAGATGCACCTGTACAGAATCGAGATTTAGAGTAGGATGAATCAGACAAAAATCGTTGACCCAAGTGTCTCGTGGTTACCTATAACTCGTTCCTTCACTACTATTAACATACACGCGCCGGTTGATTTGTACAGAGCATGTATGCAAGTAGACTTCTGCGGTAGATCTTAATGTGTGTGGCTTGCCCAAGAATAACAACTGCTTTGCCGTAGCACGTCCATTCTGATAGAGGAATCCTTAGTTGCATTAAAGCCAATGCTAACTTGAGCCGGGTCATATTGCGTATATGCTGTTTCTTCTATCTTTCTTCTAGGATCCAGAATTTATATTATGAACTAGTCTTCGACCAGCTGGGGACTTCGCCCCACAGACTCCACATTTACTCAGCCTACGGCCCCACAATTCTTATTTCAGCCCTTGAAGAGTCTAAATATCAAAGTTCATATCTCTAACATTAAGAGATTTCGAGATATAGCCAATTTATTTTATTATCAATTGCATCCTCCACTTTTTCCTTTCTATCCGTCTTTTTTCTTCCCTTGTAGGGAAAATATTTTGTTTAAAAAAGCACTGAAACAAATCTATAATTATTTTAAATGAAATGTTTAAATACCAAATTTAATGTCTCTAACCTTAAAGGATTTCGAGATATGGTTATTCTGTTATAACAATTGTAACTTCACCTTTGTCTTTCCTTCTAAGGGATATGTCAAGAAACTGTAAAATATGTGGCTAATTATTTTAAATGGGAAGTTTGTATTTCAAATTTCATGCCTCTACCCTTCGGAGATTTGGGGATACGGACATCTTTACTACAATAATTGCCAACCCTATCTCCCCTCCCCCTGCCCCGTCTAGTTTCCTAAAATTATTCTTTTGTGGTAGCTTACATTACAAATCCTATGCACTGTCACAATTTTAAGTCAGTCAGGACTTGTTCTTTTATACGTATATAGAGATTTATTGCCAAGGATTTTCTTACATTTAGCTTCTTTTGCTAATATTTTACAGTTCCAAAATTACGAAACAAAAAGAAAAGAGAGGTAAACTGTATAAGAACATAAAGCGATGGAAGTTATAAACTGGATTGAAGTCAGTCACTACAAATCTTAAGCTGAGATACAAGGGTAAGCTCCACCTACTATAAACCTTGTCACGCACGTCATGACCTACAGCTATTTTCTAATAAATTTCGGAAACATGTCATCGTTCCGCCTTAATTCTACAGGACGCAACAAATTTGCTATCCTTCGGTGTGTAATTATCTAGCTCTTATCTGGTTACCTGGCACCTGATCAACAGTTAAGCACGAGCTGTTTTCAAGTACAAGGCGGGCAGAAGGAAAACTAAACCCATAAAATAGGAAAAGCAACCTATGTATATTAGCATTTTCTCCGTCATTTGTAATTTATGTGTTAAGCATCACATCATCTCTGTTCGAGTGGTTTTTGCAAAGCATATTTGCATTGTTTACATTCGGAATAAAAATAGAGAGATTTCTTCTAGGTTCAAAACACTAAATTTCAACGTAATTCAATAATTTTGAGTAGATAATAATGTATTATACCACTTATTATATTAGCCTCACAGTAGGAGAAATTAATTTCTAGTTTAAGTTTCCTTCTAATGTGGCTCCAGGGTCCACTCAGAATCTGTAAAATAGAAATCTGAGAAAATCTGGGGGTAAAATCGGCCAGAGTGTCCTGCTTAGGAATCGACTTTTAATTTTTTTCAATGGCTGCTCACGCTTTGGTGCTTCTAAGATAAATCACATCTCGAGTCTCGTATTCGATTTATTTTTAACAGATCCAATAGACCAGTGGTTTTCAAATTAAGAGGGCGTATGATAGATATAAACAAACATCAAGGGGGTACAGGCTACTGTAATGAAATAAAGGGCCTTTGAAAAACCTGAACCTTCCCCTTGACCAACTTCTGCGTACGTCACTATTCAGTGTATTTTTTTTTTTAAAAAAAAAAAGACAATCTGTTTCAGCAGAATAAAATGAAATGAAATGAAATCTTTGAGTTTAACGTCCCACGTTTATGTCTGTTAGGCTAAGGGAGACAAGTGATTAAGATATGTGAGTGATGATGAAAGAATTAGTAGAATGAGACTGTAGGAGGAAAGTGGAGTACCTCGACAAAACCCATAGACACGATATTGTACACCACATTTAGCAGAATAAAAATTATCAATTATTATAGACAACAAATGAGATATTTTAGCACCTTGAAAATTCAATTTTTTTCAAATTTCTCGAAAAGTACTCATTATAATTTACTCTCAGTTACATCAGTTTGTTGAACTACATTAATGTCGATCGTTATATGTTTCATCTCTGGAGAATTAAAGCTAAACAAAATATAATGTTTTAGAGATAACCAATTCTGGACCAAGGGTGGAAATAGAATTCCAGAACTAAAGGAATATTAATTAATAGATGAAATCTGATCGGGCTACGTCACGAGACTGCAAGCCCAGAAAGGCAGAAGGGGCAAGCACTTCCCTGGGGGACCGACTAAACCAATAGCGTTGACGCAGAACAAACAAAGAAACAAAATCAAAATGAAAATGAAATTATCCGTTTAAAGTCCAACGATTATGCCTGTTAGGCTAAAGGAAGCGGATGATTTAGCCAAGTGAATGATGAAGGAAAAATTGGTGGAATGATAATGTAGGAGGAAATAGAAGTACCCGAGAAAACCCACGGGCACGATGTTGTCCACCACAAACTTACTTGACCGGGGATCAAATCGTTGACCCCAGAAACAAAAACAAGATCACCATCCAAGTTTTCCATTTTTTAAAATTAATAATCAGTGCTATTCTTCCTTCTCTTGGCAATCACTTGCAGCTTATTAAGGAGACGAGGTCCCCTCGCGTTCCTCCTCATTTCCACCCCCCTATTTTAGACTATGTCTTACTATCCATACTGATGATGCCGTCTCCAGTGTCATAATGATTAACTTGTTGAGGATATAGGCCTGCTTCAGAATCAGTTTTAAACCTGTGGTTCTTCCCCTCTGAGGCGTGGAGTCCCTGATTCGATTCCATCTCGCACCAAGTGGGACAAACACGTGTAAGTGGATTTTCTCAGGGTTCTTCCGTGTCATCACTTTCTTCATTCTACCATTTCATTCATTTCTCATCAAATCACCGTCTCCCTTAACCTACACGGTATAACTGTGGGACGTAAAAACTGAAATATTTCATTTCATTTCAAACCTGTGGTTATGGTACAGCATAATTTTTCGGCTTATTAGGCAATGGTCATTCATACCATTTTGCTCAGATTGAGATGTATCGACAAATCTTGCATATGTCACAGAACTTTTTTTTTCGTTATACGCGTATAATAATATATTTTTTTTTTAATTTCAAAATTCTGATAAGCCCTACGACCATTTTTCACTGGTGTGAGTCGTGTCGAGCACAACTCAGCACATACAGTAGCACTTAACAATAGATTAAATACAACGAGTTGTCGTCACAGATTGTACTCTGTATATCGTCTACAGAAAAACACGGCTATATACACAAATATAACACAAAAGCCTGCTGTGTCGCACATTCGGTTTACTTTCGTCTCTGGTTTTCTTTGAAACCTATCTAAGTAGTTGTTTTACTTTGATGTAACTTAACTTTTCTCTGTCTCCGATTTTTGTGAAGCCTTCTTTCACATTTTTCTTTTCTGTAGTAATGTAAAGGGAAAAAAGAAGGGTGGTGGTAGAGTCTGGTTCTGTGTGCCTCCCTAATCCCCCATTGACTACCGAAAACGTTTCTTGATTTCTGTCAGAACGTGCCTTCACGACTGTTGTGAAGGATTATTATTTGAATGTTTTAGAAACACACGTGGCACTAAAAGATATACCACAAATAATCGGTGTGCTTTTTTTCCTTCTCTTTCTTCGTGAGAAAGAAGAAGCAAAAAAAGAAAACTTACAAGAAGTATTTTTTTGAGTTAAAAACCCGCTGATTCTGGTACTTGAGAAACGCGTTTTTTCCTTTCTTTCTTTTTAAAAAAGAATCATTCGAACAGGCGGTAAACGTATCAAATGTTTCTTAATGTTGTGTCTTTACTGACTTCCATTTTAGTTTCTTTCTAAAAGCAAAGGAAAAGAGATACGAGACGCACTTCTATGCGATTAAAGGTGGTATTTCATCCCGCTCAGGGGGCGCACTCAAGCGGGGGGTCCACCGGGTACGGACCACCCTCTAAAACTTCGTAACCCAATATGCATTTGAACACTTTTTTTTTTTTAATAAAACTATACCTAGGAGGTGTGTCCAAAAAGTATCGAACCTTATTTTTTTCCCGCGTAAACCATGGGAGAATTTCTTCAGTGTAGATGTAGAGGGGACACTCATGCGCAGTCATGAATTTTTCCCGCCCGCAGGAAGCATCAGTTGCTGGAGTCGACCGAGTGAAGACGTGTAATGCATCGGTCGTCGGATTTCAGTTTTTTGTAAAATGACAGAAACACTTCAACAGTGATATTACATCAGATTTTGCCAAAAGCTTGGCAATACCCAAGCGGAAACCATTTAATCGGATCGGTACATTCAATTTCGAACGGGCTTCGGGTCCCGGGTTCAAACCCTGCTCCCGCCAAGTGAACTTTGTGGTGGACAAACACCGTGTGCGTGGGTTTTCTCGGGGTTCTCCCGTTTCCTCCCACTTTCTTCATTCCACCATTTCATTCATCTCTCATCATCACCGTCTCCTTTAGCCTAACCGGCATAACCGTGGGACGTAAAACTTAAAGATTTCATTTCATTTCATTTTCAATTTCGAACGAGAATTTGGTCGTAGGAGAATGTCCGCGAAATTTGATTCAGACTTTTGTCGCAGCTCCAGTACGCGAGCGGAACGTACTTATAATTTCAACTTCAGGATTAACAGTATGCGAGCGGTCACGCGTGAATAAACAACAAACATATGAAGTCTCTCTTAATCTTTAGCTGCAGACAGATCCGGGGGTGCAAGTACACTTTGAATAATAGAGACGAATTACCTTGCCCAGTTTATTGCTAAAAAGAAAAAGTAAAGTTACAGTTGAAGTCCGTCGGTTAATTTGGAGTTACCAATGCCGAAAAAGAGACTGACCGACGGACTCCCGACTTATACAGTACGACGTGTGTCTACGAAGTTACATCAATTCTTGGAGACACATCACATTTATAGTAAATGCAAAAAACGTGACAAGTTTCTGCAACTTACGTCAGATCTTATGACTATTTTGTACTTTGGTCACCAATGTTAACTTTCCATATACACCCTTTTGTACACCCAGCACTTAAGCTGCGTGCGCACATAGACTCCAAGTATTTTCCCTTTTCGTACACATTTTTTGTTATATTAAAAAAAATGACACATTGATATTCAGTGCTTAAGTCCTCATCACGTGTAAGGCCTAGTGACAATTTCCTAACAAACATCTCCAAAAACCTTTCATATCCTGTTCTGAATTACCCCTTTGGCTTTGTCTCACCCTTGAAGTCTCTCTTACGATATCCAATGTTGTTAATAGGAATTTTCCATTAAGAATATCCTATCATTTGGATTTAAGAACACACAAAACACACATATTGAACAGATGAAATAAGCGAAACAGACATATATATATCTATATATATATATATATATATATATATATATATATATATATATATATATATATATATATATATATATATATATATATATATATATATAATATAAACAAATGGTAACTTCTCAATTAAGAAGGGGAGATCGGCCGTCCTTTTAACATCCCATAGCATAACTAGGAATGCAATGTATATACCCGATTGCAATGAAATGAGCTGAGCGAGCTTAAACTACGTAATCAGGAAGCGTTTTTCGGTGATTATTCCTCGATGGTACATCGGATTTTTGATTTCGACCTATGTTGTCACTCAGCACGACATACTCTATCAGCGTGCTAAGTTTGGTTGAGATCGGCCAAACGGTCTAGGAGTAAGCGTTTTTCGGTGATTATTCCTCGATGGTACATCGGATTTTTTATTTCGACCTATGTTGTCACTCAGCACGACATACTCTATCAGCGTCCTAAGTTTGGTTGAGATCGGCCAAACGGTCTAGGAGGAGTTCGCGGACAACCAAACGGCTAACCCGAGTATAAGAGCTTCGCTTCGCTCAGCTCAATTAAATATGATTAACCAACAATAACAATCACATAATATTCAGGTAAAGAAAAAAAGAAAAATACAATAATAAGATGTACGGCTGTGACACTTTCATCGCCAAACACAACATTCCTGTGTGTCTTCAGGCTCCTTACTCACCCGTCATGGCTCCGTGTGACTTTTGGTTATTTCCCAAGCTGAAAATGCCACTGAAAAGGGCCTAATTTGTGTCAAGAGAAGACATTTTGTGGAATGCGACGGCACGATTGCTCATCATTCCAAAAACGGAGTTGCAGAAGTGTTTCCAACAATGGCGGGAACATTGGGGAAAGTGTGTGCATTACCAAGGAGATTACTTTGAAAGGAATTACGGATTAATGTTTCGGATTTAACAATCAATAAAATGTATTTTTGCCAACCAAAGGTTCAATACTTTCTGAACACACCTCGTATTTAGCAGATAAATGATTGACCTAGCATAAAGATTTGATCTTACATTTCGACTGTACTCTTTCCTTTTTTTTTTTTTTTTTTTAAAAAAAAGAAGAACAATCTAATTGTATACTTTTCTAGTTGTATACGTTTACGTTTTTCCTAGTAATATAAGTAAGTATGTTTAACAATTAATCTTTATTTCGAGTGCAGAAGAACACCGGTTCGGTTCACTACTACATATACGTAATGATTTTATAGTATTAGATCCTCTAAACTTTACCCTGCTCCACCCAAAAAAAAACTGGGTGCGCGCCTGATTCTGGGCACTTAACTCCATGCAACTTACACGAAAAATCTGCAAACTCGTTCGGGCTCGTTCGGAACCGAACTCGCACTAAATGACTGAGCACAAGAAAGAGACGTATTGAGGGTAGTGAACACGAGCCCAACTGAGGGAAGTGAGCCCTAGCGCGAGTACCTCCTTGAGAACACACTTGATAAATGCAGGTAATGAAATTGAGGGTTGAGGTATTTATTTGTTTATTTAAACTTTGAAATACTAAAATTCCAATGACTGAATCATGACCAACGCATTAGCCGCATTGAAAAACTGCTTCTGGGGAGATCAACGAAATCTACCGTGCCAAGTCAGTCAGAGAGTAAATTAGGTTTAGATTTTTCCCGGATATTATATCAAGAAATCACTTCTGTGTAATAATATGATTCCTTAGCTTCGACATGAATGCGACCTGATTAGACAGTCCCAAAAGCTATCTTTATGCTTTCATGGATTCATAAAAAATTGAATTTCGTGTGCGAAACCAGGAGAAAATGTTTCAGAAGAGGATCAATTAGTTTCTGCCAAAGATCGATGTCCTTTCCCCTAATTCAAATCATCTAAGTGACAAACTTAGCTATACATTTTGGATGCGTTCAGGTATGAAGTCCAAATATATGGGAAATAAATCTCTATGTTTGGGCAAGGAACAGCACGACTAGAAAATCGACGGCCCTCTTGTTATGAAACTAGTGAAGCCTCTCTTCAGCTTACCTCGATTCAACTTACCTAGAAACCTCAAGGAAAAGAAAAAGAGTTGGTCGGTACCTTGAATAATGTAAGGTCAGAGATACCCGGTGACCACCAAAATCCCTGGATAGGCTTGATATTAGTCGAAAATTTGTGGTTGAAGGAACAAGGAAAGGAAAGACATTTTACTCAACTGATGCAACAAAAGGAATTGAACTCGAAGGAGCAAAGAAAGGCAAAATAATAATAATAATAATAATAATAATAATAATAATAATAATAATAATAATAATAATAATAATAATAATAATAATAATAATAATAATAATAATAATAATAATAATAATAATCAAGTATCCGTGCAAGGGAAGAAAAGACTTTCTATTAGTTGTCATCTCTTCCTTCTTATGCAAAGTTGTCTTATGCAAATTGCCAGTAATCGCAAGACCCCTCTTCCCTACATAAACTTTTCATCATACAACAATACGAAATACGGCATTGACAGTATTCTCCTAATGACCAGGAAAGAAAATTGGTTGAAGCAGAGTATCGAGGTGGCCTGTCCATACCTTCCACAACGTTTTGTACTTGGCAGCCATTCAAGTCTGGATTGTGCAGACAGCAACCGAAAGAAGCTTATTGATATTTATCTGTCTCTTTCAAAATGAAATGAAATATTTACCTTAAAGTTCCATTCTGTCTTCCAGGCTGAAAGACAATGTGAGTGAATGATTATGAAAAAATTGGTGCGATGGGAATGTGGGAGGAAACGAGGGAACTTCGAAAAAATCCACTAACGTTCACCACAAGCATACATTGTCCGAATTCGAACTAGAAATACTCTGCATCAGAAGTAAGCACTCTACCACGGAGACACGGTGCCTCCATATTCCCTCTTTCAACGTTCTGGCTCTTTGATACCAGAGAAATACTCAAATGTATGCGGATGACTAACAGATGAAATGAAGCCACGATTACTTAGTTCTCACACATATATAATTATGTTGTATTCTAATTTGTATAATGTATTGTATAATGTTAATTTATGAGAGTATACCAACCACTAAACTCCTTAATTCCTGGTGTTCTATATTCTTTTTTGAACCACAGGGGAAGGAAATTGACCATCCTGTTTCTACTGTTGTAATAGCTTAGGCAGCCTTTACCAATAGCTACTTAGGATAAGTGGACTAGAAGCTGGTTTCAGATAGAATAATCAATAGCCTACATATTAAGATATGTAAATACAATCCAGGGAGACTTAGGAAGAAGTTGGACAAGTGCTATATCTGGATCATTAGACTCTATGGTTCAGAGATTTGGACATTACGGAAGTTAGAGAAGAAATATTTAGAGAGCTTCGAAATGTGGTATTGGAGGAAGGTGGAGAAGATACAATGGACAGAGAGCAACAAATGAAGATGTTTTAAAACGGATAGGAGAGAAGAGGATACTTCTAGGCAGCATCCTTCGTAGGAAGGCCAATTGGGTTGGACATATCTTGCGAAGAAATTGTCTTCTTCATACCACCATAGAAGGGAAGATGGAAGGAAAGCGAGGAATAGGAAGAAGAAGAACACAACTGATCGATGATTTGACAAACAGAAGAAAATATTAGGAGTTCAAAGAGGAAGAAACATTCCCAAGCCTAAACCTAAAATTTAAAAAAAAAAAAAAAAAAAAAAAAAAAAAAACAGGAAAGGCAGAATACTTAATAGTAATATATTGTTTATGTATTGAATTTTACGGTGGTTACCGTCTTAGATTATCGAAGGATTTAGCAGTCTATTAGAGAATTGAGAACTGTAGGATTGCTTAATAGACTAGTTGAGGATGTCTCGTCTTGAAAAGGTGTCGTGAAAGAGATGTCTCGTTTTGGATTTTTTTTTTTTTTAATTGGAAGAACTCTGTCTTGTCGACACCCTAAAATAAAATAAAAAAAAAAACTTTACATAATTATAAACTGGCAAATCACTTGCGCAAAGTGAGAAATTTCCTTGCATTCCAGACCTTCGGTTATCCTTTTGAATCTTGAATTTATTATTATTATTATTATTATTATTATTATTATTATTATTATTATTATTATTATTATTATTATTATTATTATTGCTGGTAGTAGTAGCAATAATAATAATAATAATAATAATAATAATAATAATAATAATAATAATAATAATAATAATAATAATAATAATAATAATAATAATAATAGGGACTTTTGGCTGTTTTTGCAATGTTTCAAGAGTAAAGCAACACAATTTGATACCTTCATCGTGCTACTCCCGTTTCCTCCCACTTTATCATTCCACCAATTCTTCCAACAACATTAACTTGCTTTAATCATCGTCTCTCTTAGCCTAAGGGGCACAATTGTTGGACATTAGACTCAAAGATTTCATTTCATTTCATAATTTTATATCTTACATTACCTTAATATCCATTTTGAATACAGGGCAGTGGCGGATCTAGGCCAGGACCGGGGGGCCTAGACCCCCAGTTTTTTCTAGTGACAAAAATAATTTAAGCTATTATTTATATATTTTTTTAAGGTTTATGGTAAACTCATGATATACCTTCATAGTGTGAGTTCTGGCTGGCCCCCCAGTGTTTACCTTCTAGATTCCCAGCTGATACATTGCCCGCGGTGACTCAGTGGTAGAGCGTTCACCTCTGGTGCGTGGGGTTCCTAGTTCGATCCCGGCTTGCACCAAGTGAACTTTGTGGTAGCCAAACACCGTGTGCGTGGGTTTTCTCGCCCGTTTCCTCCCACTTTATTCATTCCACCATTTCATTTATTTCTCACCATCACCGTCTCCTTTAGGCTAGCCAGCATAACCGTGGAACGTAAAACTCAAAGATTTCATTTCATTTCATTTTCATTTTGAATACATTAATACCCGTTTTGATTAGAGTAGCATTCCTGCTAATTACATCAATAGTCATTTTGATTACATTAGTACCCATTCTGATTACTTTAGTACCCATTCTGTTTATAGCAATACCCTTTCTGATTAGTCTACGTTACTTTTTACTCATTCTGATTATATTTGTACCCATCCTCATTACATTAGTATCCAAGATCAATTATGACGGGGGGTCTGAGGCCGGTAAACCAGGGCCGTAACTTGTGGGAGGGCAGGGAGGCAACTGCCCCCTAAGGAAGTGAGGGGGCCCATTTTAAGACAAAATTTTCTTATTCCGTATACGATACAAACATGAAATTATAAATGAAGCATCAAACAGGTTCACTACATTACATAAACAAAACAGCACACAAAAGGTAAATAAAACAAAAACGAGTCGTGGGCGCATTTCAGCAAAAAATGTCTACTATTAGGGGCCCTAAAAATAATATTTATTCGTATGGTTTTGAGATTTGTCAATATTGTCCCCTTAATTAATTTGTCATGTATGGAACGGGCCCAAGGTCGTAACTAACGGCCTCGTAGACCTTGCCGTGCAGGAGGGCCCACAGACTCCGGGGAGCCCATAAAGAGTAAGAGAAAGATGGAAAAATGGAACCCAAGAATTAGAAAATCAATTTTTTCTAGGGGACCCAAATACGAGTATTAATGCTAGCCCCCTTCCAGAAAAAAAATCTAAGTCACGGCACTGCGGTGAACCCCCACGTGGGCCCGCCCCTGACATTCAATGGCCACTCTTGAGGAAAGTGAGAGCTCTTTAGTCACTCAGCGTATACAAGAATTTGAACATTAAGTAATCTTTTTCCCTTAGCTTGTGGCATTTTTTTTTTTTTTTTTTTTTTTTTTATCGATGCGACTTCCTGGAAACACTTGAACTACTAAGCCAAACGTAGAAAACCAATCTGTCTGCATTATTTCTGATGTTTGTCCTCCTCTCTAATATTATATTTTCCAAAATTTTACACGTAATTTCTCAAACCTTGATTTCTTGTAAAGCCCACAATTTTGAATCTCTATTTTTCGAAAATTTCAAGAACAAGACATAGACTCACAATATAATTACATGAGCAACTGGAAAATCTTCACAACAGCAATCTTATTCTTGCAAAATTACAAACCAGACGAATCGTTTGAAAACTTAATCCTGCTTTTCTTTGCACAACTGCCTCAGCGCATATGTGGTTAAATGAAAGTTTTTTTTTTCCTTTGAGTCTACCCATAGAAATCGACGAATGTTTTCCCACGAGTGTAGGCTTCCGCTATTCATGCAGTATTTCATCTTTTCTTTTGCATCTTTAGTTAATAAAGGGGTAGACGAGTTTTCTTCTTATGTACTACATTATACAGATAGAAATGTATATATGACAAAAAAAATAATAAAAAAATAGAAATAAACGAAACAAGACACATTCCATGTGGGGTTTGCATCCACTGACAGGAAATGGTTGATCTCAAGCTTCTTCTTCGCTTTAGTTTCCAGATTCAACCCTTTTTCCCTGGCGACGAAGATTCATGCTCAACTTGCATATGGGAATGAAAGGGGTTGAGCTCAGATTTACGGCTGAGATTTTCATAAAGCGCTACTTCCTCTTCCTGAATATACATACTTCTTACCTTTCTTCTCTCCTTTTTTTGTTCTTCTTTCTACTTTTTTATTTGTGTTTTTTGACACACAGTATGTTACAGCTGTTTCTGTATGAGACAGAAAAAGATGGGGGATTGGGTGAAATATATTTGACAAGCTTACGAGACACAAGTAAAATGGAAATCATGCATCGGTACCAATTTCGTCTATTTCGAATTCAAAATTATGGATATTGTAGCAGAATATCTGGTTTTCGCACGGGAAATTAAAACATCTAAGTATTAGTAGGGACAGGAGTTTTTCGCAATGTGAAATTAAATATTTCGCATTTGAAATTAAAAATTTCGTATTTTGTCGCATTTTGAGATATAAAATTTCTCATTTTGTCTCTAAGTAAATTATTTTACAAACTCTAATATAAATTATATACATTCTAATGTAAGCCCAACATAAGTAATAAGCAATAAATCAATAATGCTAGTTAGGACAATGAAGTTATTCTTTATGCAGTTACTAACAACAAATTACTTCTTTCTTCTTTTACAAGTCCAAAAATTTAAAATACACTAGCATAGTATCATCACGATTGCCATCATAAAACACCACACATTGTCTTAGTTATACACCGAAAACACACATATATATATATATGTAAAAACACATACATACAATATATTAGTGCATATCTTCTAGTACATATCGTCTGCAAATTATTATTCTCGTGAAAAGTGCAGCATGTTGCATGTTTCAACATTTTCTTCTTTTATTTGTAGCTTTCTATCATTGATTACCAAGTTATATTTAAAAAAAAAAAATACTTTCACAGTCAGTATTCGTTATTGGAAGCCATATTGCCGACAGGCACAAATTATTTAAGTTTAAATTTTTCTCCCCTTTGAAACATTGTATTTTTTATTTCTGTATTTTAACAACTAAAATTGACGTTTTTAAAAATTCGCAATTTGTCGCGTTTTGCGGCACATTTCGCTCAAAATGTCAGTTATCGCATTTTGTCGCGACTTCAAAATACCTATTTCCTTACTCAATCTGACGTAGTTCGGCTTTGTAAAACAAACTCTCGGCTTTGTAGGAAAACTTTCGCGATTTCGCAACTTGCGAAAAACTCCTGCCCCTAAGTATTAACCATGTTCGAAAATTCACTTCAAGCAATTCAGTGATGTGGATTTGTATACCAAACAAACATTCAAACATAACATGCATTCAACTTTATGAGACTAGCTGAAATGTCTAGCCTTCACACAGGAAGAGTGCAAAGTATTTGAACCCACTTCCCTTAGGACACCAATTTCAATAATAGTCTAATGACAAAAAAACGTATGATAACCTAATTTCGGGATAAATGTTTGAACCTCCTACCCACTTAAATCAAAGTGATATGATAAGAAATCGGCTTCAGATAGGTGTTTCATTTTACTCTAACATATAACAAGAGAAAGAAAAAAATACAAATAAGAGCCATAAAATTTTCACTGAACATTTTATGTTATAGCCTACTATTTGATATGTTGGTACTGCAGTTCCATAATGGAAACCTTTCCCAATTATACTACAAAATAGCGTAACCATAGATTAAGGAAGTAAGTAAACACTAAGAGCCCCATGCAGAGACGTTTTTAGCGTCGTGTTAAGAGTTTGACTAAATCATGATGCTAACTTTTGTATTTAGGCATACGTTAGTGAAGTTAACATGTCAAAAAAGACAAGCCACGACTTTTCCGCTGGGATGTCCAAGCACATTAGCAGAAATGAAGATAAGAGAAGGTAAGAAAGGATTATTACAGTATTTCTTACCTAGATTTCTCGTAAAAATGACTCTGCATATGGTCCTAAAACTGTAGCGTATATGTTATTGTCATAGTGTCATTCTTTTTCTTTTAAAACGAGATTTTTCATTTTGAAGGTTGTTGTTAAAATTATTTACTTTCTGTTTCTAATATTGGAAGAAGAATGGCTACAATAGCTCACAGATAAAAGACAATATTATTGTATCGAGTTTCTATGAATAATATACTGTTAACATTTTTTTTTCTTCCTTTTCAAAGCTCATACACTATGAACTGATGACGTAGCGATCAGGTATCACGTGATGAGTAGAAAAACAGCATGAGCTAAGTGAAACGAAATGAGCGCTACACTGCGCACAATCCTCTGGTAGCTCAGTTGGTAGAGCGGTGGACTGTAGTTGGTTTCGACAGTAATCCATAGGTCGCTGGTTCAAATCCGGCCCGGAGGAGCAATTTTTAATTATTATTTATTTTACGCTGAATTTAATCATGTAGTGGCTGGTGGAAGAGAAAAGTATTTAACAGTTGAATAAACAGTCAACGGACAAATTGCTTCTGAATTCAGACTTTTGAGTACGCCTTAACAAAGAGTACGTGTTTTTGCGCATGTGAATATGTTAAGATTTATACTTATTTCATTCGAAATATGCAATTAACAATTAAATAATAATTAAAACTTCGTAACTCAACATACATTTGCACACTTTCTTAACAAAACTATACTTGTTTAGCATAAAAGTGATGGACTTAGCATAAAAATTCGATCTTAATACCATCTATGCTCTTTCTTTTTGTATAAAAATACTCTAATTCTATATTTCATTCTTAGAATATAGGTGATAGTACTTAACAATTACTTATCATCCTTTTGGGTGCAGAGTAGCACCGGTTCGATTCTATATTCACGTAGTGTCTTGTAGTATTAGATCCTTCCCAACAAAAATTCTAGGTGCGATCCATTGAGTGAAGCTTCCACCATAAATTAAAAAAAAAAAAAAAAAAAGATTTATTAGTGGCTATAGACCTTCTCTCAATTTACAATTAGTTTGTAAGCAGAGTTTTGAGTGAACCATAGCCACATGAATACCAGTACAAAAAAGTAAGAGGTATTTATAAAACATTTTGAGAGAACAGTTTCGAATTTATGGCTTATCTATGTACATTTTTAAAAAATGCCTCTTAGATTCTGGAAAATTTTTGGATGATAGATGTCCATTCTATTTTATTTTTCAGAATTAGATTATTACTGAGCTCCTTCGTGGTTAAACGGTTAGCGTACGCGAATTTGGCGTGGAAGATCCAGGTTCGATTCCCGGTGGGAGCTCATGTGGTTCGCATTCCACGTTAATCAGTAGGTCCTGTCTCATACAGCCTGGCTGCTGAAAGGGGCGTTAAACTCTAAATCAACTCTTAGATTATTACGTACTATTAATGTGACGTACGTAGCACCAAACAGATTAATTCGGTAGCCATTATATAATATGAATTTGTTCACAAGCTAAACAAGCTACAAAATTCACTCATCAGTTATAATTTTAAGGGATTATGGATCGCAGTCAAATATTTTCTCAGCTCTATTATTTGTATGTGAAGAGTTTGTTTTCCATGAAGCACAATTTGTGTTGTCTCTGAACAAAGTTTTAAAAATTCATCCTTGAACACATGTTTTAAGACGAGATAAATTCAACTTCTTATTTGAGAGATTGACTTCAACCTCGTGTAATGATATTGATTAGCAAGTCTTAGGAAAAATATTAGCCATCTACTGTATATATTAAAATGCTAGGTTTATATTTTTTGTCTCCAAAGAAAAGTTTATATGTTTGTCTCCAATCCTTTCGACAATGAGATCTCGAAAACTACAAGTGCTAGAAACGTGCCGTTGTCATTGCTAGATTCCAAATTTTGTGTAGATTGTCCAGTTTTCATTCAGATTTTCAAAAACCGTGTCGCTATTGTTCTATTCAACAAACACCTTAGAGGCCGTTTTCAGCCCATAAGGTTTAACATTGCTGCAGGCCCAAACTACGATGTTAGGCAATCAAACGAAAAGTTACGTATGGTGGGTTGACGGACATTGCAGGCGCTTTGCTAAAATCTGAGTGGCAAAACCTATTGCACGCTGGCAACTTCAAAGGCCTCAAGAGACACAATAAAGCGTACTCGGACAGATATGGATTTATTAGAAAAAAAATCCTACTTGATATCGTGTTACTTCTACAAATTCGCTACAAACTCACTCCAACATCTATAGATAGCATTCACTTCCATTGTGAGTCTCTTATCCTTTACTTGTATGAGTATGGAGACATGCACAGTGGGAAGAAGATTCATGGTAATAATAGAACGATGGGCTGAGTAGACAGCGCAGGTTAAGCTAGTATTACATTAAAATTGCATAATTGTTGTGAAAGCTATCAATAATAGGTATAGAATATACAGTAGACTTCGGACTATGGGACCTAATGTGGGGGATGAGCAAGCTGGATAACAAAAACACCAAATAGGCTGAAGTTTTATAACTGCTCACTTTCTGCAACACCCATACCATTAAAAACACACTTTTTATACCAAAACCGTGCTTTATTTCATATTTTCTGATCTCTTAGTACAGGCAAAAATTGATTTTCAGTTTAGCGTCCCTTTCAGCATCAAGGTTATATGAGACGCGGACCTAAAGCTTAATTTGGAATTTAATTCACATGACTTTCCGCTGGAAATTGAACCTGGGTCTTCCACTCCAAAGGGGCGTACGCTAACTTAGTACAAGCAAATACTTTATAAATGCTCCACTGTTCTGTACTGTAGATATGTTTTAAAAATACTATAGAAAAAATAAGCTCAGGAATAAAAATGTTGTACACATATTAAAATTAATTTTGTAATATTTAATATAGCTGCATGAAACATACAATGGTGTACACTGTACAGTATGAACACAAGTAATTTTAAAATAACCAAAACATTAACATAACACTCGTTCAAATTTCTTTCTTTTTTTTAAAAAAAATAGTTTTAATGTTCATTGTTAAATGCGTAAGTACACAAATGTGAATAGAAGGCCTATGATAAAAAAAATCAAAACAAAGAGTTTTCTGGTAAAAAATATAAGTTATACAATCAAATACGACTGGAAAAGAACATTCGTAGAAAATAATAAGAATAAGTAATAAACAACTAGAAATTCAATGCGAAAGGAATCAGTAAGGACTTTTGACTAGGAAACTCTGTGTGGTTAATATTTTATCCTGTGAGTTCTTAGCAATCGTGCATTGTATAGTTTACTTGGGCAAAGGTCACAAGTTGCATTCGAGTATACAACATCAAGATAATATTTAACTCTTATAGGCTGGGGCACTCAGCAGTAAGATCGTATTTGGCCCCTTGTGGGCTCGCAAATCCAACATCAAGGTTACATTTGGCCTCTTAATTCTACGAAAGAGGAAAGTGTTGTTCTTTCTAGTACAACGTTTGGATGGTGGGACTGAGGAGATTAAGGAAGAACCTGTGAAAACTGTGGACACTGGAATTAGACGCGAAACATTCCGAACTTGACATTATGCATTGTTTTACCTTGAAACAATAACATGTCTTCTCATATAGTATTACAATGCAATATATCATATTCCCTATTGGTAATTTCATCTTTATACTTACAGGTTTCCGTATGCCACGTGTCAACAATATCAGGGAAATTTTGGAAAGTGGAAGGACCACTATATAGCGGCAGCATTACTGATGTTAAGGAGAATAAATCGCCACTTCCAACTGCTGCAAAGAGGCATAATGTACTAAAAAACACAGTATGGATTAGACTTCTTACAGAAATGGTAAGCGATCGACAACTAGGTAAACGATCATTTTTTCCGAAAAATGTTGAAACGCAGTTGGAGGATCATTTACTTCTATTAAACAGGAAAGGAATTGTTTTAACTTTGACAGAACTGCGTGATTTAGAATATAAAGTAGCCGAGAGAAATGACAGATTTGATGCAGCACAGATTTGACCAAGAAAAGAACCTTCCAGGCTACTATTGGGCACATTCACTTTTAGATAGATATATTAATTTAAGTGTTTGGAAATCGAAATGGCTACCGATGCTCAAGCAATTGGTATGATCCGTGAGGAAATTGAGAAGTTTTTTTCACATCTCCATTAGTTCTATGAGGAGTTGAACTTGTGGGAGCAACCAGGCAGAAGTTATGATGCCGATGAAACAGGGTTATAACTAATGTTTAAACCTGGCAAGGTCTTTTCACAAAGAGTGAAAGGGACGTATATTATTAAACCACGAGGAAAAAGGATCAATAGTCATAGTTACGGTGGGTACCAATGCAGCAGGCCAGTGTGTGCCTCTTTTGTTATAATTAAAGGCATCAGAAGGAAGGACTCATATCTCAAAGAACTCACGTTTGGTTCGGCTTCTGTATGGCAGATTCAGATTACATGACACCAAACACGTTTTCTCAGTTTCTGGACCATTTACCTGGTATAAACCTAATGGTAAAGTACTCTTTGTTTTAGACGGGCACAGTTCACATGACAAAGATCCATATATTAGAGAAAGTATCTGTGCTGGTACAAAAATGTTAGATCTCCCACTTCACAGTACTCACAAGTGTCAACCTTTATATGTGTCTTTCTCCAGCAGTTCGAAACAAATTTCAGTTTGTCTTATCTCAACTTTGTTCTTGAAACCCTGGCAAAAATGTTACGAAAGAAGACCTAGAAGAACTCTTCAGTTTCAGTTGGAAGAAATCAGCTCTATTGGAAACTTCACGCATGGATTCCGAAAATGCGGATTCTATCCATATAAACCTGATACCCTAAGTGCTTCTTCTGAAAGCATCTCAATCTTCTGGATCGTTCCAAGATCTGTCCCCTGTACGGCAATCAACAGCGCCAACCCAAAGGCTCAAAAATATACAAGAGTACGCCATTGTAACATCACAGATAAAAAGTACCTCCGGAAAGAAGCCTGTTTCGAAGAGAAGAAGTGTTGAGGTACGTGCTGGCACCACCAGCATGACTCCCTCTACCTGACGTGCGTTATATAATTCTAAATAATTATTGAGGTTAATGCAGTGGGCACTTTTTCGACGAATGTAAGGGACAATACTGTGTAGAGTGGACGGGAAAATGCAATAAGTTGTTTCATAAAAAATGAGTCAAAAAAGAATTTGACATGTACTTTAAATGTAGTTCTCTCTAGTGTAGTTTACAATTATTTATGCTTTAGACATCTTAAATATCTAGAAACCATTAATAAAGTTCGTTCAGCTTATTGGAAAATGTTTTATTCTTGTGTTAATGCTCTTTTTCATTCTTGTGTTGAATTGTGACTTTCGGTTATTGATTATTATGGATAGTGAAATACTGAAAGTAATTTGTTGAAAACCAGGTGTAAAATAAACTTGTTATTAACGAGCTTATATTGTTTTAATGTCGCTCTAATGCCCTTGCATTTCAACTCAGGGTGTAATGAATCGCAACAAAGTTTGCAAACGAATCATACATAGATAGTAGCAACCTTAGATCTAGTATTTCTTTGCGTCTTATATTTGTTGTAAAGAACATCGTTTCCAAACATATGAAGGATTTCATTGTTTACACAGTGTCGACATTTTCTATAGTAAGTGTCGATTTCTCCCGCAAGATTTTCAAAATCTATTGGTTCGCAGAAGTCCGTTGATACATTCTTACCCTTTGAAGTACTATACTCAAGGGGGAGGTTATGTGTTCGCTAGCAAGGGCAAGTATTATAGCTTTGCGGAATAAAATTATAATTTTTAGAGTAATATCAAATTGTGTATGTGTGTATATGAACAAACTTGAGGTTGATTTTACTGTGTTATTATTAGTAGATTTCGACCCGAAGGATTTATTCTTTTCGCAAAGACAAAAAAAGAAGACGCCAAGTTACCTTGAAATGGTAGACGGACTGACACAAAAATGCATATTGAGGATTGAATGGTAAAAACCCACTCACGTTCTAGTCGATGAGGATTCCGGTCACCTTGATTCATAGTCTAGTTAAGACTGTTTGATAGATACAAAGAAGACAGATGTTTTGGTATAAGTCTAAAAAATAGTAAACGTATGTGTAATCATACATGCGAATCAACATCTGAATCAAATTTAACCACATGAATATTTTTGTAAATGGCACTTTGAAATTATCATAATAAAGACATTGAGGTGTTAGAACCTTGTTAGCAAAGATGTAATTACTTTTTGATCTCTCACTTAAGGATATGACTAAGTTCTCACCTTACTAATTACATTATGTAATCATCTACTAGATAGATCTAAACGTTGCAGCTGCGTACAAAATTATACGTATTATAAAAAGAGAACCATCTATCTACTACAATACATCATTCGTTTTTACAAATACAGTATTTAGCTTTTTTCTCTCACCCCTTTTTATTCTATTGTTTTGTTCTACGTATTTAACTTTCACACCAACCAACAAAACACTTATTACATTCTTTAGCATCGTGTGTCTGTTTGGTTGGAAAACTGCGATATTGCGTGAGATTCATGAATTAGTAGTTAAGGATTGACACTTGCAGCCAAATGGGACTTTTTTCTCTTTTTTTCTAATGATAAAGGTGCCAATGAAAGTCTGAGCTAGTCTGTTACGGCGTGTGTCCTTTTTTGTATCCTTGATGTAGATTTTAACATAGCAAGTAAGAAGTATGAGAGTAATTTTCTTAACAGCAAACGATGTCCAGAAAAAAAGAAAAAAAGGAAACTTTATAATAAATTGTGTTGTGGCTTGAAACAGCAAGTCAATAATCAATATACATTTTAGTCAATATGCCTTTTAATATTTTGACAACTTAGAATCTGTAAGTATACTTAGCCAAATAAAGTTTATATTTTTACTTCAGAGATGGTGTGGGTCAATGAAAACTTGACCCATGACTCACTGATCCACGATCTACAATGACCCATCGCCCGCCGTGATCCACTCTGACCCAACACTCACCAAAACCCATTGTCATCAAACCCATCTTTCATGTCCTCCTTTCCACTGACTAACGAGTTTATACTTGGCATAAAACAAGGCTGTGAAATTATCACTAATCGGAGGTGAATCGCTCAAGCACCGCTTTGTTACAATACCAGTGAATCTGAACTTTACCATATATAATAGTATGTAATTGTTATGGACCACATTAATGACTTTTAATTTAATTATCTTCCGTGTTGAATTACAGATACTTTTCAGTAGAAAACAGGATTAAATTTGTAAGTCTCAAATGAAAGTAAAGTAAGACAATGTAAAGGGAAAAGAAAAGTAAAATTCGAAAGCCAAGTAGTAAATCCTATTGCTATTACTATAATTAAAATAATCAATATTCAAATGTGCCTGAAGTTCTTTTCTCACTTAGATATTCTTATCTGAGATAAGTAAATAGAAACAAGTGAAAAAGGAAGAAGAAATGGAGACCTTAAAGGTAAAATGTATACAAATTCACCACCAGTGTTCAAAAGATGCTGTATACAATGCGTTGAGCAGAGTGGTCGGTGGGCCACGGTAAGTCGGTAGGTCAGAGTTCGACATGGTGAGCGGTGGGTCATTGTGAGTCGTGGATTTCGTTGCACGACCACGTTGCAGTGGGTCACGTTGTTGACCCAGAACTCACTGAACCACCTGTTTTATTTTAGAATGTCCTTCGTAGATAAGTAGTAGGTTAAGCATTAAAACTCTTCCCTAACCTTACCCTCCTTTTTTTGAAATTTAGTAAATAATTTAAAGACAATGAAAGTTCTAAAAATATACAAAAAGAGACAGATAGTACTATATAATGTATAAATTTGGGTGCTCAACAACTATAACATCAGAAAATGTGTACCCAAATTTCTGATCTATAGGAACAAATCGGGAAACGATTCTTACTTAAATTAATAGCACTTTGTATATACTATCTGATTCACTTTCTATATTTTTATTCCTCATTGTCTGTGAGTTACATCACTAAAATTTTATATTATTCATATTCTTCTTTGTAACTGAGTTATTTACTAAATTTTTATATATTTGATATTCTTCATTGTCTTTGAGTTATTTACTAAATTTCTATGTTTTTGATATTCTCTATTGTCTTTGAGTTATTTATTCAATTTTTATATTATTCATATTCTTAATTGTAATTGAGTTATTTACTAAATTTTTATATTTTTGATATTCTTCATTGTCTTTGACTTATTTGTTAAATTTCTATGTTTTTGATTTTTTCTATTGTCTTGAAGTGATTTATTAAATTTTTATATTATTCATATTCTTAATTGTAATTGAGTTATTTACTAAATTTTTATATTTTTGATATTCTTCATTGTCTTTGACTTATTTGTTAAATTTCTATGTTTTTGATGTTCTCTATTGTCTTTGAGTTATTTATTAAATTTTTATATTATTCATATTATTCATTGTAATTGAGTTGTTTACTAAATTTCTATATTTTTGATATTCTTCATTGTCTTTGAGTTACTTACTAAATTTCTATATTTTTGATATTTCTCATTGTAATTTCTATATTTTTAATATTGTTCATTGTCTTTGAGTTATTTACTAAGTTTCTATATTTTTATATTCTTCATTGTCTTTGAGTTATTTACTAAGTGTGTATATTTTTGATATTCTTCATTATCTTTGATATATTTACAAAATGTCTATATTTTTTATATTCTTCACTGTCTTTGAGTTATTTACTAAATTTCTTTATTTTTGATATTCTTCACTGTCTTTGAGGTATTGACTAAATGTTTATAATTTTTATATTCTTCACTGTCTTTGAGTTATTTACAAATTTCTATATTTCTTATATTTGTCATTGTTTTTGAGTTATTTACTAAGTGTGTATATTTTTGATATTCTTCATTGTCTTTGAGATATTTACAAAATGTCTATATTTTTGATACTCTTCATTGTCTTTGAGTTATTTACTAAATTTCTATATTTTTGATATTCTCTATTGTCTTTGAGTTATTTACTAAATTTTTATATTATTCATATTCTTCATTGTAATTAAGTTACTAAATTTCTATACTTCAGATTTTCATTGTCTTTGAGGTATTTACTAAATTTTTATATTTTTGATATTCTTTATTGTTTTTGAGTATTTACAAAATGTCTATATTTTTGATATTCTTCATTGTCTTTGAGTTATTTACTAAATTTCTATATTTTTGGTATTTCTCATTGTCTTTGAGTTATTTACAAATTTCTATATTTTTTATATTTCTCATTGTTTTTGAGTTATTTACTAAATTTCTATATTTTTGATATTCTTTATTGTCTTTGAGATATTTACAAAATGTCTATATTTTTGATACTCTTCATTGTCTTTGAGTTATTTACTAAATTTCTATATTTTTGATATTCTCTATTGTCTTTGAGTTATTTACTAAATTTTTATATTATTCATATTCTTCATTGTAATTAAGTTACCAAATTTCTATACTTCAGATTATCATTGTCTTTGAGGTATTTACTAAATTTTTATATTTTTGATATTCTTTATTGTTTTTGAGTATTTACAAAATGTCTATATTTTTGATATTCTTCATTGTCTTTGAGTTATTTACTAAATTTCTATATTTTTGGTATTTCTCATTGTCTTTGAGTTATTTACAAATTTCTATATTTTTTATATTTCTCATTGTTTTTGAGTTATTTACTAAATTTCTATATTTTTGATATTCTTCATTGTCTTTGAGTTACTTACTAAATTTCTATATTTTTGATATTTCTCATTGTAATTTCTATATTTTTAATATTGTTCATTGTCTTTGAGTTATTTACTAAGTTTCTATATTTTTATATTCTTCATTGTCTTTGAGTTATTTACTAAGTGTGTATATTTTTGATATTCTTCATTATCTTTGATATATTTACAAAATGTCTATATTTTTTATATTCTTCACTGTCTTTGAGTTATTTACTAAATTTCTTTATTTTTTATATTCTTCACTGTCTTTGAGGTATTGACTAAATGTTTATAATTTTTATATTCTTCATTGTCTTTGAGTTATTTACAAATTTCTATATTTTTTATATTTGTCATTGTCTTTGAGTTATTTACTAAGTGTGTATATTTTTGATATTCTTCATTGTCTTTGAGATATTTACAAAATGTCTATATTTTTGATACTCTTCATTGTCCTTGAGTTATTTACTAAATTTCTATATTTTTGATATTCTCTATTGTCTTTGAGTTATTTACTAAATTTTTATATTATTCATATTCTTCATTGTAATTAAGTTACTAAATTTCTATACTTCAGATTTTCATTGTCTTTGAGGTATTTACTAAATTTTTATATTTTTGATATTCTTTATTGTTTTTGAGTATTTACAAAATGTCTATATTTTTGATATTCTTCATTGTCTTTGAGTTATTTACTAAATTTCTATATTTTTGGTATTTCTCATTGTCTTTGAGTTATTTACAAATTTCTATATTTTTTATATTTCTCATTGTTTTTGAGTTATTTACTAAATTTCTATATTTTTGATATTCTTTATTGTCTTTGAGATATTTACAAAATGTCTATATTTTTGATACTCTTCATTGTCTTTGAGTTATTTACTAAATTTCTATATTTTTGATATTCTCTATTGTCTTTGAGTTATTTACTAAATTTTTATATTATTCATATTCTTCATTGTAATTAAGTTACTAAATTTCTATACTTCAGATTTTCATTGTCTTTGAGGTATTTACTAAATTTTTATATTTTTGATATTCTTTATTGTTTTTGAGTATTTACAAAATGTCTATATTTTTGATATTCTTCATTGTCTTTGAGTTATTTACTAAATTTCTATATTTTTGGTATTTCTCATTGTCTTTGAGTTATTTACAAATTTCTATATTTTTTATATTTCTCATTGTTTTTGAGTTATTTACTAAATTTCTATATTTTTGATATTCTTTATTGTCTTTGAGATATTTACAAAAAGGCTATATTTTTGATATTCTTCATTGTCTTTGAGTTATTTACTAAATTTGTGTATTTTTGATGTTCTTCTGTGCTTGTGTGTGTGATTATTACACGTCCAAAATGCCACTATTGGCAACAAATTAGCCTAAATATTTAAAATTTTCCACTTCATACGATGTATAGCACTGTATTTTAACTAATTTTAAGAATGAATTGTTAAATAACTTCCTAATAGGAGCAGTGCTCTGAGCTCAAGAACTCGTTTCCCATAGCATTAAAATTTCGGTTGTGATAAGTCAACATTTACGTAACGTTATTGCTAGTTTCTTAACAATATAACTAACTTTAGACCTTGTAAATTATATTTTGTATAAATTATTATGAACTTATATTTAAAAAAAACTGTAACGTAAACTATAACTCAATTTTCAAATTTCTGATGCAGTCTATCTTTTTGTTGAGAGAATATTGTTGTCATGTATATAAAATGAAAGTTACTATATTTATGACAATAACTCTTGAAGTATCCGACTGATCTTAATAAAGTTTTCAACATAAATGAGTTTCGGTCTGGGATGCTTTTTAATCATTTCATTTTGACGATGCAACTTATATGGTCAGAAATGAACGATATTAGTGTCGAATTCATATTTTTGGGGGTCGATGAGTTGAATAGTATCACTTTCGAAACCGTTTAAATCCAAATCCAACCTCGCAACTTAACGGACGGGGTGATATATAAAATTAATCGAAAACGACCGATGTCAGAGAACGCTTCAATAATAGAAAAAAGTGACTAACTAATGGAACTTGTTAGGGTAGTCATTTTTCTTATTTTAATCCAGCAAAGCGGGTAATTGACGCTTGTTCTATATAAAATACCGAAAACTGTCTTTAAATATGTGAATTCATTCGAAATTATTAAAGAAAGCATATGTAGAGAGAGTAGAGGTATATACTATCGCTCGTTGGAAGAACAATGTTATATATTTTTTTATTTCTTTCTCTCTAATTCTGGTTATCGATTTTAGTGAATAAAGAACAGTTTCCTTCTCTAATTCATCTGGGTGACAACGAAGTACCTTCTTTCTTTTCTGTGGTTTACAAAAAATAAGGCTAGAAGCATTATATACCTTTCTAATAAATAGACCCTATATGTACTTATAATAACGTTACTAAAATGTGTTACTCCTTTCTTTGCACTATGCTGAGAATTATTATTATTATTTTTTAAATCTGCACCTGCTACGTCGTTTATCTGCTAACGTTTGATACGCTTCTTCTTTTGTTTCTTTCATACACTATTTGCCTTTTCTTCCTGTTCTCCTTTTCAGGGACAGGTATCTCGTACACTAGTAATAATATTAGGCAATGTGAATGGTTCACATTTGTGTAGAACTGAAGTTTCCTTATTAAAAAAAAAATGTTTTAGCAATACAGTATTTGAAAATTATAAGTACCCACTGCATTTATAATACAGCTAATAAATCGTTTCATCATTCACTTCTTTGTGGTTCAAATTAACGTTTAAACCTAGCAGAAGGGAGCCACGGTGGCTCAGTAGTAAAGTGTTCACCTCTGGCGCATGGGGTCTCTGGTTCGATCCCAGCTACTGAGATTTATGGTGGACAAACAGCGTGTGTGTGGTTTTCTTGGGGTTCTCCTGTTTCCTCCCACTTTCTTCATTAATTCCTCATTTCATTAATTTCTCATCATCACCGTCTCCTTTAGCCTAGCCGGCATAACTGTGGGGACGTAAAACTTAAAGATTTCATTTCATTTCAAAATCTAGCAGGACAAAGAGGAGGAGGCATTAAAGTGTCCATACTTTTGAAATTTGGGTTAACAATTATATGAATCTGTGATTCTGAACTTTGTTTTTACTCGTATTTTGCGTCAGTACATTAAAAGATTTGTTTCCACGGGGTAAATCATACTTCCCTGTTTTCTTTATGAAGAATGAGAACTCAATAGTCATAATTCAGATTGATCATTACAAAGAGCTAATAACAGTTCATCGTGATTTCAGTTTAACCATTATTTCAAAAGCCTAATTATATCAAAATTGACATAAGATGTGTTAGTAAACAGTTAGGGAACTGAAAATTGTTGCAATGCATGTTTATGCATCTGGTATTTGTTGCACCTAAAAATACACAGAAAACATTATGAATTTTGTATTATATTTTCGACATACTCCTTTCAGTGGATAAAACTTCGAATTGTACTTGCGGACAATTAAAATATAATATGAAAAATCACTAGGTTTAAAATTAAACTAAATCAGTCAATAGTACCGTTTGACTAGAAGGCTCCACTCGTTATATAGAATGAAGACAGGGATTTTATAAAAGTGTTTATCAGTGACACAGCTTGGCTGGTCGGTTGGATTAGGTTTTACCGTCCCTTTTAGCAGCGAGTCTATATATAACACGTGGGGCTACAGTTTTACACGTCAGCTTCGATGGGAAATCATACCCGAGTCTCCTGCGCCGAAGTCGCCTACGCTAACCGCACAGCCACGAGGGAGCTTACATATCTTGATTTTCTACTTAGAATTCATTACCATATTATTAATGCATTGCTCTCAATCTTTATGATTATGAATATTCTACCTTATTTTTAAATATTTATTGCATTATTTGTATTACTGCCTTAGTCTGTTTATGCGCGGAAGTGTGCTTCTCCCACCTCTTATGAAAGCTATGCTTCTGGCTTCGAGATTTTTGCTACAGCTGTAGATATATGTCATATATCTTCTTTGAAATATATAGGGATAGACATATATCCTCTTTGGACATTCTCCCCCCCCCCCCCGCTTGTGCGCTACGAGTAATAATACTGTAGTATTTAGCTTAATAAGATCTAACGAGTGTTATACTTCTCATCTTTTGACAATATTAGCGTTGGTCACTAGATGAGACGAGACGAGAAACATGGAGAGACCTCGTAAACTTTGTAGGGGCCTCGTCTCGAATTTCGAAAACTTTTCCGTCTGATCTCGAAAATTTTTCGTACCTTGATTTGTAAATTTATGTACAAAAATTTGTGCCCTATTTTTCTCAATTTTTATTTAGAAGTTATCAGAATTCTTCCATGTCACGAGAAATCCACGAAATGTATGATATTACAATATTTGAACCATATTTATTATTGAAATACTGTATATTGTGCAATCAATTTCACATCTTTAATTGTTAATGAATGCTCTTCGTTGCGTACGTACACTTTATCAATTTGTAGTTTTTATACTTTGAGTCATGTAATACTAAAACAGTGTTTAATATCTAAGATTTGGGCGACTAGTGTTGTCCTCGAAAATAATGAAATTTCTCGTCTTGTCTCGATTCTTTTCTCGAAAACGAGACTAGAATTGCCATATTTTCGTCTCCCCCTCGAATTTAAAAATGTATCTCTCGTTTCGACTTTTTGTCTCGTTTTCTAGACAATACGATAAATTTCTCGTCTGGTACGCAATACTACATAACCACTTGGTGTAACAACCCTTTTGTGGATCTGAGCCGCTGTAACGCGATCTGTTAGCGAGTGGCTAAACTAAGTCAAACCTAGCGAAGAATACGTCATCAACGAGCTGGCTCGCCTGTCTTTAACGGGCGTCTCGGCGGCTTTCTAGACATAGTGGCCGTCACATCTTTTATTCATGTGACTCCCCAGTTTGCCTCACGACATTGGGTGGACACCGAAAATTGGGAAGCACCAGCCGAGAATCGGACCCAGGACTACGCGAACACTACATAAAATATAATATTTTCCGTTAAACGCTAATACATAATACATATTGTAGAATTCATCTTCCTTTCAAGTCTCTTAGATGTCAAAATCCATAAATCTATAAATATATATTTGTTTAGCTATCATTTAGAGGTTAAGAACAGGAACTTTGCAGAATTTCAGACCTACATACAGAATTTCAGACTTGGACTACAGTTTAACGTGGGATCCGAACCACACGAGTTCCTGCCGGGAATCGGAACCGGGTCTCCCACGCCAAAGGTGTGTACGCTAACCGCTTAGCCACGAGGAAGCTCACAGATTTCGATCCATTTATCGAAGTTACAGTATTTAGTATTTATATTGATTTACGTAAATTTATCTCATTTCGCTTAAGCGATGATCCAATCTGACTGATTTATAAACTGTTAATTGTAGCTTAGAAATATGTCATGCAGAGAAAAGTAATAAACCAAGAACTTAGATTTCAGTTGAAGAAAAGCAGAAAAGCTTAAGAGACATCTGACGACCACTTCTTATTTTCGAATTGAGGAAAAGAAAGAAAATAAAACTCAAATCGGATCTGCATATGTTACAAAAGTTGAGGGAGGTTTTTAGGCCTACTAAATTGTCGTGGTTATTGTAATAACAATAATAAAAAAGGTCTTTGAATTATATGTTGAATTCTCACTACAGTCACGGAAGAATTAGATCATTTATCTTCTCACGACTTTTTTCTTGTCTCTAAAAAAAAAAAAAGTTTTGGCGAACATTCCCTTCGAATGTCACCGCACCGTGTCCGATTGAGAAAGAATCTTTTTCCTTCTCGCTCAAGTAAACACGCTAGGTTTTCGGTTTCGGCACGAAAAGATGTAAAAATCTAAATTGTGAGACGTTTTTTTTCACGGATTAAAAAAATGTGACTTTTTTTTAAAAAAAAAGAATAAAAAAGCGAAGGGCTCAAAAGTCATTTATCAAAATAGCTGAAAGCAACAAAAGTTAACTTGTCCACCCTGCTATGGTTTTTCCCCCTTCTTATATGCAACATTGCATTCAGGGGTGCCATATGTTATTTCTCATATTTCTTCTACATATAAACCGATGATTTGTCGCTTGCTTTGACAAAGTCCGTGTAGGTCCTTGTCGTGAGAATTTTCATATAGGACTACGTTCTTTTTTTTAAAAAAAAAACTGACTGAAAATTTTACTAAAAAAAGTTTGTGGGAGCATATTTACAAATATATGAGAATAGTTTTTTTTTTCCTTTAGTAGCATAATGAACTACGGCGCTAAATACCGGATGTAATTTGTGCATTGAAATAGATCTCAGAAGTGTTTCCTGTAGATTATGTCTGAAGGAACTTCCCCCATAAATTAGAATTTCGGGCTATGAGCCAAAACATTACGAACATCTTGTATGTTTTAATGGGTAGAAAGGTATTGAGGGGGAGGGAAAGGAATACATAGTAATAGCAACACCAAGTCCTTTTCTTAACTAAAATGTCTTCTATTTAATTCCCCAACTATGCTCTGCGAACAGGTTTCGGGGAATTATGGAATTTTCATGTTCCATTAAAAAAAAAAAAAGTACGTCTTCGAAGTTTGCTGAGAAATATTTTGCAGTTTTTTTTTTAAATTTTTATTTCAAGAGCGTTTTCATTTACTTTAGCCACTTCAATATACGATCTTTGATTATGAACTGTGGACTAATAGAGATTGGACAACTTCGAATCGAACCCGAGACCACGACAACAAATCTACCACGGAAAGCTTTTTAAGGACATGTTATAGAATATCATCTTAGTTAATAATATCACCGGTTCGGTATTTTTTTTTAAAGTATATACAGGGTGGTAGGTAACTCCACCGATAAACTTTGGGAGGTGATTCCTTATATAAAATGAAAGAGAAAAGTTCTTATAAACATAGGTCGAAAAACATTTCCTTTGAGAGTTATGAACCGCCGAAAATTCGAAAAATCATGTTTCGAAACGCCCTGCCTTAGAAAGTATAGGACCTATAACAAGCGGTTTAAGGAATTACACAGGAATTAGTATGCGAACTATCTATATATCCATGTTTTACCATCCTCCATGTTCGGCGAAACGAACGCGTTATTAGTATTTAAAGGAGTATCACTATACCTCAATTTCCTTTTTACAGTTCGTTTCACCAATAACGGAGGATGGTAAAACATGGATATTTAGATAGTTCGCACACTAGTTCCTTTGTAATTCATTAAACCGCTTGGGATCGGTCCTGTAGTTTCTAAGGCAGAGCGTTTCGAAACGTGAATTTTCGAATTTTCGGCGGTTCATAACTCTGAAAGGAAACGTTTTTCGTCCCATGCTTATTAGAACTTTTTCTTTCATTTCATATAAGGAATCACCTCCCAAAGTTTGTCGGTGGAATTACCAACCACCCTGTATATTTAGAACAATATGGGGTTAGTTTATTTTCATTTCAGTTATGTAAAAGAAATCTAATCTAATCTTTATATAGAGAAAATGGAATAGTCAAGCAGTTAAATTGTGCAATATATATGCAGGGTGTTCCAAAAGTAATGGTAAAAAATGAAACCACATATTCCTGGCACCAAAACAAGTAAAAAAAAAAAGTTTATATAGCATATAGTGAAGAAATGAACAGGGGCGGAAGTAGACAGCTTCGAATGTGGGTGAAAGCAACTTCACACTTGGCTGCCGGATCGAAACTAGTATAGCGGGTCAGAAGTACATAAATATCATATCGGCTTGACCTATTAAACACATTTCCTATGCGGCCACAACAATACATTTCCTATTCTGCACAATCTTGTATAGTCTAAGCAGAGTGAGTATGTAAATGTAGATCTATAATCAATGTAGGAACTATTGCTCCAAGCTAGAAAAGAATGTTACTATGAACAAGTTCTTAGGGCACTATTTCTTGAGATATGTTATGATCATGATTTATATTTCACAGGCTGTCAACAATTTGGCTGAAAGTATAATTTAAATTCATTGTGGATAGGTAAAACATACATTTTGTATTTTAGTGCATCTTGAAAATACTTAATGACTCGCTGAAATGTCCATTCATCGCACGGAAAGAAAAGGTTTGTGGATAGTATTTGAACTCTCTTTTCCTCCTAAGATATGCATTTCAATCAAAGTGCACTGATTGTGATTCAGTTGTCCTTTTGCCCAATGTGAGCTTGATTCACATAAACTAATCCTTTTTTTATTTACACTATTTTTTTATTTACATTACGAAGTTTACACTATCTTATTACTCGATATATTCTTTACATGGATTATCTTACTCTTGTTCATCTTCTCTCGTTAATAACTCAAGATTAGAACCAATAATCTTTAGGTTAAACATAATATTTAGACGTATCAAAATTCTTAGTATATTTTCACAGGTTATCTTCATAGCGACAAAATAGCATTTGCCATTTTCTTCCAACACTTTCCGGGGCTCGCTCGCACAAAATCTCAACAAGTATTATCTCTTCTTTTCTTGATATAAATAAAATATCGTGTGTGTCTACCTCTATTAAGATTATTGCATTGAAAATAATCATCTAGAGCCGGCAGATTTTGTTTATACAGATAGCTCTACACTAGATCTAATCGTGTACGAAACAAGTTTTCTTCGATTTTTTTGTAGAGTTCCCTAGTGGCTAAGCGATTAGCGTATGCGTTTTGGGCGTGGAAGACCCAATTTCGGTTCCCTGCGGGAGCTCATGTGGCTCGAATTCCACGTTAAGTTACAAATCCACGTCTCATATATCCTCACTGCTGCAATGGACGCTAAACTCAAATCAAATATTCAATTTTGGACTTGAGAAGAGATTGCAGAGGACAAAATTTGTACTGTACAGTGAATTATAGTGCCTACCACGTATGCAACCCAACCGTTCGAACTATCGTCCAGGTTGAATATCTTTCAGGGGTAAAATACAAAGTCTATCTTGTCGATATATACGTGTTTTTCACGCATTTCTGTACTGCCAAAGATTTTGCATAAACAATATACAGAATAACGAATATTTCTGCTTGTAGTTAACTAGCATTGGAATGCCATTGTTAGGGAACGTTTCGGGCAAACTAATGTAATAAAAAACCCAAGTTAGACCAGTGGTTTCCAATCTTTCTGACTGATCACATTTCAGTATACGCCTAAGCCATCGTGATATAGTTACGTGTTCGACTTTTTTTTAATGAAATATATATTATAATAGCCACAGACATACGCAGAATACTGTCAAGAAAGAGGAGGGATCAAGTACTCTATCATATATCTTTTCAGGACACACATGTTATATATAGTAATTATGGGCCTTATGCAGAGTCGTTTTGAAGTATGATTATCGTCTTACTAAAGACCTGACTACTGCAGGAAACATGTGTTAGTCGAACTCTTTAGTATGGCAGTAATAACGCTTCAAAACGACTCTGCATAAGGCCCTATGTTTTTATTTTTCCATCATATCTTCATCAAGGTGGTGAAAATCCCATAAACTCCTTACATACGTCACTGATAATAGTGTAAAACTATATATTTCTATAAAGTAGTGACTCTATGAAGTAGAGGGCATTGTTGTAGCCGTTGGAGGTGTTGACTATGGTACAGTTAGTTCTAAAATCGCTTTTTTAACTAATTGGTTTATTAAATTCTAAAATTTAGCTACATACCCTATGGGACTGTGTGACGCACCATGTACCAAAAACCAACAAAATCGGTCCAGTGGTCTAGGAGAAGTTGGCCTCCAAATATCGTTACATTTATTAGCATGAATATAAATTTATATTGTGATCATAAAATATCCCAAGAACTAGTATTTTAAGAATTAAACCATTACAATGTTGTGATAATTGTTTCAGCTTCAACGGAGTTGAGTTGACTTCGAGTTTAACATCCCGTTCAGCAGCGAGGCTATATGAGACGTGGACCTACTGTTTAACGTGGAATCCGAACCACATGAGCTCCCGCCGGGAATCGAACCCGGGTCTCCCACGCCAAAGGAGTGTACGCTTAGCCACGGAGGAGCTCAGAGCTTCAACGAAGGAAACGGAACCTATCATTGGAACGTTGATTCGATTGCAAAAAACCGCTTCTCGGTATCTATTACGGTTTTTGCTCTGATACCTGTTCACAGATAAACAGATGGAACGGACAAAGCCGTTCTCTAAGACTTTCGATACTTATGCATAACATAACTGGGATGTTTAATACATTTACCAGTTGTTGTTTTTTTCTTTTTAACCTAACACTGAACTAACCACTGGTATTAAACCATAGTATAAATACTAGCCAAATCCCGTATTTGAGAAAGATAAATATAAGCTTTAAGTAGAACGGATGTAACGTTGCCAGGAAATACAAATCCTACATTACTATCATCAATACAGTATAGTCGACCAAGAAGTAACTCTTATACATGTAGCAGTAGCACGTACTCACAACATAGCTACAACAGTTACTACAATCGATTCAAGGATTGAGTTCGTATGGTTCAAATCTTGCGTATAAGATGTAGGTTCACGTTTCATATAGTCTCGCTGTTGAAAGGGACGCTGAACCTCTTTCCAACCAACAAAACATTTATTACGAGATTTTTTTTTAAAAAAAAGTTTAGTATCTATGAAAACTTGGTATACGAAATGAAAAAAAAAGACGTGGAAATATGGGAATGTTTCAGTAATACCAATCATTATGTCAGTTTGTCAGTCAAAAATGTATCTATAATTTTCAGTGTTAGGTGTTAATAATAATAATAATAATAATAATAATAATAATAATAATAATAATAATAATAATGGCACAGTATCACAGTGGTAGAACGCTCACCTCCAGTAAAAGAGGTCCCTTGTTCGACCCAGGGTCACATGAGTTTGTAGTAGACACACCGTGTTAGTGAGTTTTCTCGGCTTTCTTCCGTTTCCTTCCTCATTTTCATTCTACCAATTATTTGGTAATCATTCACATTGGTTAATTATCCGTCTCTTTTATCATAACGAGCACAATCCTGAGACATGATAACACTACAAATTTCACTTAATTTCAATAATAATGTAATTTTAAATAGAAAATCAAGATCTAACATGTCTTACAAAAAAGAGAAAAGGACCTTTCTTTTTTTTTAAAAAAAAACGACTACAGAGCCACGAAATATCAAAGTTCACGCACTGTCTTTTTTTAAACTGATAAAATAAAAGACGTTTTCAAGGGAAGAATTCAGATCCCCTGGCTTCTATCTCTGTATACAGTATGTGAATGCAAAGCTTTTCACAATGTGAAAAAAAAAGCTAAGCAAGCGGCCGTTCTAATATAAGACAATTGGTATATACACGTGTATATACTATGCATATGCATACACATACACACACACACACACATAGAGAGAGAGAGAGAGAGAGAGAGAGAGAGAACAAAACAACAATGGGTACAGTTTTAAGAATGTCTTATCTGTGTACATAACTTTATAATAGAAGAATAGACACGAAGAAGAGAATGAAAAGCTTACAGAGAATGGAAAGAAAGAGGGAGTGCGGGCCAAAGACGAAAAAATAAATTCACTCAATACCAGAAAGCTTCTATTTTCGTGCTATGGGCGTTTGTTTCTTGAAGTTGAAGGTGATTCTTTATACGAAGAGAACAGGAAACAGGGGAAACAGGTGTTTGGAATTCTCGTCTCTAAATTTACTCAGGGAAGAAACTAGTGGGGAAAAGGGACGAAGAAGTTCTTCTTCAACTTCTTATATATACTGTACGTTGCTTGTATACAATACTCGTCTAATGCCTCTGTTTTATAAGTTAGAAAAAGCTAAAAAGTCACAGGAGATCAAACATATATGTTAAAACAAGAGATCTGTGATACGAGAAGAAGACTCGAATCTTGAAATCTCCGAGTATATTGTGTGTCGTTAAGGACAGATAGAGAAAACCTAGACAGACAGAAAAGTTAAGTCCCTCCAAAGTCTCTCACACAGAATAACCATTAAAAACGACGCCAACAATTTGCGACAATCTTTTCGGATTTCGAATTGGCATTCTGACAAAGTGCAGTTAGGTAGGGGCGTTAAGAAGGTGGGGTGGGGTCGGGGGACAAACTATGCGCGTCTTTGAATGAGTGATTCCGTATTTACAAGTTCCTAGATCACGACAAAGCACCGGCATACTTCTAAAAGGAAGACGTTACTTCGCTTTTCTTTTTTGTGTCGATTTCTCGTTTTTCTGTTGGGTTTCTGGTTCTAAAATCCTTTTGGCTTAACTTATCTCATTTACATTCGCTATTTCGTAGAAAGAAAAAGAAAAAAGAGGAGAAAATAAAGAAAGAATGAGAGAGACTAGACAAAAACATAGTATCTGATGAGAACTGCTTCACTTTTTAACGTCATTCTCCAGTTTTTCTTTCACTGCCAAAGAAGTCTTGTTGTACCCATGCGTCGGCGCCAATGCGACAGTTCATTAACATACGTCTTTTTTTTTTAATATACAACACTACTTCATATACAGAGACTTTGGAAAGATCAAAACTTAATAGGGCGTTCATATCATGCAATGTATATATATGCAAAGCAATTACAACGCTGATTTCATTACATATAGGCGTATTTATCGTCAAACAGCATTTAAAACTAGATACATCTTCAAGTTTTTCAGTAAAATACCCATAGGGAAAGATGTAGCTTATAGCCACAGCATCAATTTTAAATAAATTAAGCGTAACACGAGATATTTGGTTGGTTTAAATTAAACTCTGATTGATTATTGTTCTGTTATCCAAATGGTGACATAGCATGTCTTAATAAATAAATCAAGCGTAACAGGGAGTTCTGTTGAGTTGAAATTAGACAATGCTTGATTATTGACAATCAATGATTTTTATTTTAATCTCATCCAATGAGGTGCCATACCATGTCTTAATTAATAAATCGTAGCATGAAGAATTCGACTGGATTTAAATTGAATACTGATTAATTATTGATTTGTTATCAATTATTCGTATTAACATAAGTCGAATAGGGCCATAGCATGCCTTAATAAATAAATCAAACGTAACAAGATGAATTCAATTGAATTTAAATTAAACACTGGTTGATTATTGTTTTATTGTCACTTATTATTTTAATATAATTAAAATGGTGCTATGACGTGATTTAATAAATAAATCAAGCGTAAAAGAAGTTTGGTTGAGTTTAAACTAAACTAAATAATGCTTGATTATTGTTTTATAACCAATTATTTTAATATCAGATAAATGCTGCCATAGTATGTCTTAATAAATAAATAAATCGTTACACGTGGAATTCGACTGAATTTAAATTGGACATTGATTAATTATTGATTTATTATCAATTACTCTTATTTTAATATTAGTCGAATGGTGCCACGGTATGCCTTAATAAGTAAATCAAGCGGAACATGAAGAATTCGTTTGAATTTAAACTAAACACTGATTGATTATTGTTCTGTTATCACTTACTTTTATTGTAATATCGTTAGAATGGTGCCATGGAATGTCTTAATAAATAAATAAATAAATAAATAAAGCGTAACACGAGAAATTCAGTTCAGTTTAAATTAAACAATGCTTGATTATTGTTCTGTTATCACTTATTTTTATTTTAATACCATCCGAATCGAGCCATGTCATTACGAGAAATTTGGTTGAGTTTAAATTAAACAATGTGATTGTGGTTTTACTATATACTATTCTTATTTTTATGTAATCCGTACGGAGCCATACATTGTCTTAATAAATAAATAAATAAATAAACCAAAACACGAGAAATTCGAATTAATTTATACGAAACAAGAGTTGAGGCTGTCTGGCGGATACTGCCTATCTTTTTACTTTTTCGTTTAAAATATTTGTAATATATATATATATATATATATATATATATATATATATATATATATATATATATATATATATATATATATATATATATCCTTCTAACAATCAGACTTGTAGTTATTCAATAAGCCTCTTTAACAATTGAATAGAATCTTGATGGTTGTGACATAAAGGTTAGCGGGTAACTACTGAATTGATCGTTAATAGCCAACACATACAACTTAAAGCCATAAAAAGTAATATGCAAGCCTTCCAGAGGATCATCAAGTCGATCTGCCATCGATGTGTTCCTGAGGAATCACCCGTTGGGCTACTTATTCGATTTCACAAGACATTGACATTATCTACTAAAGGTCCTTGACGAATAAGACACCGACAAACCATATCCTACATATTCTCGATGGAAGATATGTCAGGTGACTGTGCACATCAGTAAAGCAATGGTACTTATCGTTCCTCAAAAATGGCTTGCACATTCCGAAATATGTGGCCGGGTACTGTCCTGCTGAAACAAGGAATTTGGAGTTGTCAGAAGGAGTAAGTAACCTCGGCCTTCTAGAACTTCGGTGATGTTGCCCTCAATGCGTAGCAGCCGACATCGTGGTATGTACCCAATGTATTACGCAATCATCTGTTTCGTCATGACGTTTGAAAATGCACGCTGGCAGATTACGCTTATCATTACAGAGTCTAACGCGTATGTGACCATAACTATAAGACATGTAGCAACAGAACTTGTCCGAAAACAAGGCTGTCTAGGAATCAGCACGCTAGCTGCGATGTTTACTCCTTATTGAAACTTGAGGCATTTGTAGTTCTGGCTCAATGGAGGACTACGCAAAGACAAGTCATTCCTATTACTGTGCTCAAGCATCGAGCCAACAGTAAATAAGTTGTAGGTTCTGCCACGACCATACAGATAAAATGTCAGACATCCTGTGGTGTAGTCATGTTACCCGATCCACAGCCCAATTGTAGCTGCGTATGGACCCTTCTACCAATTGTTTCCACACACACATCCCTGATGTGAAGGCATACCTGTACGTTCATCAACTTAATTTAGCGGTACGAGAAGTTGCTTTCCTGCGCACTACAATCCACTCTAGCTCGAATACACTCATTTGCTTATATTGCGCCTTTTGGCAACGACGAGAACATGTGACCTTTATCCGCACTATCTCTGTTCTCAAGCTTCTTTAAGTTTCAGTGTCTTAAACTGTTATGACTGGTTAGTTCTGAGTATATTTTCAGTATTTAATAGTAATGTTGCATGGTCTTTTTGGGTTACTTTCAATGAAGTCAGTAACCGAGTTACGAGACTTTCATAGAGGTATAACTTGAACTTGAAAACAAAAATTACCACATTAGCATTATACTAGTATTTTACAATCAGCGCACATATAAACACATCTTCCAGCGATGCTTTTATTTCTCATATACAGAGTTAAATACCCTCTTCTCAGCAATTTTAACAAAGTGTACAGTATTCATATTAGTTTACATTAACATTCATAACCAACGTATTTAGGCCTACTACTGTAGACTGCATATTGCACAAGCTGTAGGTAATCTAAGTTTCTCTGGTCTCTCAGTAATGGACGGCGTCCACCCACTGTCGTGAGGCTAACTGGGGAGTCACGTGAATAAAAGACATGACGTCTATTAGGTCTAGACAGCTCCTGACACACCTGTTAGAGATAAAGCGACGCAACACATTGACCACTTGTTCATTGTTAGACTGGACGTAGTTCAGTCGATTGCTAACAGATGGCGTTGTAGCGTGGCTAAGACAGAAAAAGAGCTGTTATCCCAGTGGTTAGTTTTCACTAAAGATCACTTCTCGTTTATGTACAAATAGTTATGTTCCACTGGTGTCCATTATTTAGACCTTTCACTGTATATACTTTATAATATTGTTATCAATTGCAAATTTCCTTTTTCAATATCTACAGTATGAAATAGCTAATAATACATTTTTTTCTCAATTAATATTGTAACCATTCAATTTTCAAGTATTTCCAATAATGACCCACACAGCACAGACACGTTTCCTGGATATCGGGATATCCACAGAGACAGGACGTTCCATTATTACCAGTGGACGCCCCATTGTTGTTTTTTTGATTCGTTTAAGTTTTCAGTTCCTTTAGCACCAAGGGTATGTGAAACGTGGATCTACACTTTAATGTGAAATCCGAGCCACTGTATCGCGTCCAATGCTCTCTCTCACTGGGGATAGAACCCGGGACCTCGTCCACTGAAGGTTAACGCGTGAGCCACTAGACCAGCAGGGAGAGGAGAAATTTTATGTAAATATTACTGGTCTTTATGTGAGATAAATCAAGGACAAATTTTGGACATCAAAACACTGTACTGTGACAGTACATCCCATTAAAACGTATCGGAAATGCCGGACATATTTCCATTATCCATAAAGATTTTACTGTAAGCATTAATGTATGCCCGTAAGACGTCCAAACTTGGTCCCGTGATTATGATGTAGTGTGTGGGGATCGTCCCACTGTCAAGGTTCAGATTGCTTCATAAACTAAGAATGCTTCAAATAGGAAGAACAATAATTGATGCGTACAGTTCATTACCAATATACCTATGAAGCCATAATTACACAATTCTTGTATACGTGGCATACCTAATACTGATTCTCAATGTATTTTTCTACTCCAGCACTAAATTTTCAGTTTGTTATAGCACTTTCTGGACCTTAGAGAAAAGAAACTTGCCATACCACCCCTAAGGTATTGACTTAGAGTTCCATCTAGTGATTTAGGGTAAGTGAGCTAAAACCTGTCTTCAGGCAGAGCTCTCAAGATAGTATTGATTTTCTTTCCAAATTGTTGTTAACTCTTCCTCATTTTGTATCGGCCCGTATATTTTTTCTGATAATTTTCCTTTCAAACATTCTTAGTTCTTCTTCATCTGCTTTAAACATTGTCCATACCTCAGCGCCATATTCTGTTCTGTATTCCATTTTTATTCTATTTTTAAAAGAAGTGTCTGCATTCTATTTTTAATCGTTTTTCTGGTCTAGATGTTATTAGATTCTTTCTCAGGACCTTATAGTCCTCATACTGATTATGTCTCCTAACCGGTAAACAAGAAAAGTGAAATAGTTCGGTATTTATTGAACAAGCAATATAGTCACTAAAAATTACGTATTCCATTTTTTTTTTTTTTTTTTTAATTTTATTTCCCGTTGTCGAAAATGTATTAACCAGCGGTGAAAATAGAGTGACGACATTTGAGAACAAAACCTTGACGAAAATAGTAGGAGATGGAGAAAATGAAGGTTATGAAACTTGACAAAATATATACCAGGGACGTATCATATTGTCTATGAAAGCTATGAAATGCATTAATGTAAATCATCTAACAATGATTCAAGAAAAATGAAGATTATTAAGAATTATGTATTGCTTCTCCTAAGTAGGAAACCATGTTACGCCGCTAATATACACATTACCAAATATATTACGAGTAATTAGATCAACAGTCGACACGTCCAGGTGGCCACAGCACATGGCTTACATAGAATTATTCAAAACCTGTAGGAGAAAGGTAGAAAGAACAGACCTGTAAATGAGTTGTATGAACAGAGGTTTGATTTAGTAAAATGAAAACCAACATTATAAGTAAGGTGCAGTTTTTTCCTAAGAGAAATTTTATGTGTGATTTGCATTTCCAAATGTACATACTATTGAATTATTTACTAGGTACGAACTAAGTTCTTTATTTTCCAGTGATGATAGGAGAGAAGATGTTAAAAATAATTGTGGAAAAATAAATATATAAATAAAAATACGGTTCGCTGCACTAAATTTCTCGCTCCATTTTAGTAACAATCATGTTATGCTGCAACTATTACTGAAATATTCGTTTGTGAAATATAACAAAATTATAAGAAGATTTCGGGAAACTTCGTCATTACCAAAAGTAAGCTACTCCTGGTGGGTATTTACAATAGAAGTAATTTTTATGGAATACAGTATGAAGAAAATCGTCCGAGAAGGAACTTCCCAAGAGTAAACTATTCCTTGTGGATCATTTCATGAGAAATGTCTTATCCCGTATTGTAGAGTTAATAATTAAACATTTATTTATGAAATACTAACTGAAATGCCCGTTTCTCCCACCGGGAATTGAACTTCCCCTTAGGATACGCATTTCAGATAGAGTGTAATAATAAAAATGCCTAAGTACTACACTTTTCGCCAAAAAAAATAATAATAAAATAAATAAATAAATAAATAAAAATGAAGCATCGTATCCATCCCTCCCTAGAATACACCTTATAATCAAAATGACACGGTAAACTCCAGCTTAAGGTGGACACCATATTTGAAAAGGAATTTCAAATGGATCTGCCGTTTTCCGGACCTCAAAACCTATAAATTAGACATTTTATTTTTCACCCTTTTTCACTCACATTCCGATAGAGACTGAACATTCAACAGCATCGAGAATGTCTGTATTCTTTTCAGGGACTTCGAAAACCATGGATTTGACACTATTTTCGATCCTTTACGATTATCTTTACGAGTCCCCCCTTTCTATCCGCTAAGGGTGCTAGAAGTGTTTTACTCTGACTAGGGATGAACTTATTCTTAAACGGCATGGGTAGTGTCACTATTCATCTGAGAGACCCCGAAAAGTATGGATTCGACACTAATACGGCCATTTTAGATTATCCTTACGTCAACCTCTTCGTACCTATAAGACTGATAAGGGTGACATACTTTCACAGTAGAATATTGGAAGTGTCACTTTTCATTTCAGCGATCCCAAAAATTAGGGATTTGTCACTAATATTTATCATTTTCGATTATTTTTAAGTTTCAATTTCTTCCCACCCACCCTAAGAGTGCTTGAGATGTCTTACCCCACACTACTTTCTCCAGGTTATAAGTCATACGTGTACCAAGTCCTGAAAATTGGCACCATTTTTCGAACACCCGATATATTTTCTTTCAAGAGGAAAAGGCAATAATTTGTAAGGTGATCATACATGTCGAGTTCTGCAAAGAAGTCCATGTAAATATACATTTAAACTCTTTTTTTTTTTTTTTTTTTTAATATATAGATAACACTACATGAAGATTACTGCATGTGGACATTGCAGTTATATTGAAGTGCGTACCATGGCACTACATCACACGAAAATGGTAACAAGTGTTAAGAGAACTGAGTAGGATACTGCGGGACTGTTGCAGCAAATTTTCGAAAATGCCTTCATTAACATCTCCGTGCTCTCCCAACCAACCCAGTACTTCTCTATTACCATGTACGTGCTCCACTGCATTGATTATGTGTTTCCACAGTTCATCTGCTGTGTCCCCTCGTACAAGTTTTATTTGAACCAAGCCCAGAAACAGTAATCCAAGGGCGTTAGGTCAGGTGACCTACGTGACCATTGGACTAGCCCGGAACGCCTATCAACAGTCACTGCACATGAAAGTACTGGGTTGACATTTTGAGTCGAGTGGCACGGTGCACTGTCCATTTGATACTGTATTATACGACAAGAGAATATCCTCTGAATACGGAGGATAAAAAGTCAAGGTTTGATGCATCGTAGGCATTAGGCCAAAAATGCTGGCCTAATTAATTATTTATTTATTCGCAACACCACACCACACATTAAGGAAAAATCGCATTTGGTAAGTGTGTTTATGTGAAACATTGGTGGTTTTCCACGGACCAATGACGCCAAGTATGAGTATTGTGTTAATCCCATCTATTGTGAACGTTACCTCATCACTGAACAGTATGACAACTAGGAGGGCTGGATGATTGGTTATCCGTTCACAAAACGTGTGCCATACATCGTCACCAGAATTTAGTGCCTGTACTGGTTGAATGTAGTATGGATTAAAATCCTCTGCATTTAATGTGCACCACTGACACATGTGAAGCCACATTCAGACATTGTGCCAACCTGCGGGTGCTTGTGTTTGGACTTCTGTTCATGGCAGTCAATATGAGTTGTCTTCGCCGGGACGACATGTTTCTGTCTCGTTATTTGAGACTCCTACACTGTGGAGGGTACCTGTTGTTCACAATGAATGAAACGCCCTAGCAAACACTTCTTTTAGGTACTCAGCAATGTACAAAGCGTCTTCGTTATTCTGCCACAGCTGCAATGTTACTCTCTCCATATACAACATACACAAAGATCACATCCGTGTATTCTTCATGGGTGCAGCATTTTTCTCTACTTACAACAAAACTTACAACCACTGTACGAACTACGTGGCTCACTAGTACTCACAGTACGGTGCTACAATGCTTCTTCCACTTCAGCAGTGCTGGGACCTATTTCAAATGAATGTTTTTCAAACACCTATTTAAAATACAAAATACCATTTTGTATTTTATCTTTTCAAAAACTATTTTGTATTTTATATTTGAAATATGTTTTGTAGTGTATTTTGTTATTTTCCATAATATGCAAAATACAAAATAGGTCTGATCTTGGCAATAAAATATTACACATTTACGAACCTGCACACAGTATACCAGAAACTAACAGTTATAAACATTACGTGGCGGCACCATTGTAGATTGCTTGCTGATGCGGAACTTGCAGTCGAAATCATGAGAAGTTTTCAAAGATATTGTTGGTGTGTCGTACAAGGTTGTATTCTTATTTTGATAGGTTAATGGAGCTTCAAAACGTAAAAAGTAAATTAAATGATGCATGCCTTGCACTGGGAATTCCGATTTTTAAAGATAACGAGTTGGAATTTCTGGACGAATACCAGAGCTACGAAGAGGTGAGCTGGACGATCACCCCGGGCGCTGATAGCAAGAGGGCGCCGAACGAGCAAGAAGGAAGGAAAAATATTGGAAATGACTAAACATGCGTCCCTCGGAAAAGTATTGGCGCCCTATTAAATGAATATTGTTGCTGGTTTGGAAAGAGATAGATGTTAAAAATATTCTTGCTCGCTCTGCTCGCAACCCAAAATATTCCAACAAGACTGATAACAAGTTTTTACTCTTACTTAAAGAAATTATATATGATTTGTTAATAACAATGTAATATACACTACAAGGTGCCGAGTAATGACTTAAGGTGTACACAGGAGCGTTTTCAAAATCAGATACGGTCAAACTGAAATAAATGTTTGGCGTTTTTATGGTGATTAGTTTGCTTAGTTAATCACGCTTTTCTACCCAACCAGATTAATCACGGCGGTGAGAATGAAGGTATGGATATAAGATGACTGAAGAGACACACGCAAGCTGCTGCTGCGTGCGCGAAAATATGAAAAATGAATATAAACAATTGTAATAATAATATTTTCGAAGTTCAATCAGTTGTAGAATAGAGGCTTAAGTGGTCAGAATTTAACCCAACGAATTTCGTCTTTTTCAAAGACTGATCACTACCAGTGTTTTTTTTTCATTGACACATGAAGTGCTTCCAATTTGAATATGAATTCATTGGAATCATTTTTCTATCAATTACTTGTATCGCCAGGATATTTTTGTGCGTAGGTATCTAGTTGTGCGATATTTTTACATACAAAACATACGCATTATATATATTTCATTCATTAAAAAAATAAGTAATTTCTATAATTTCAAACATATGTAAGTAGCCAAACTATATTTTGGATTTTAAATACAAACAATAAACATATTCTTCATCTCAAGAGGTTAACATTGAGAAATTCGCAAAGAAGGATTCTTGTAAATTTCCGTTACATTTCACAATATATATATATATATATATATATATATATTACCGTAAAAGAATCGAAATTGAAATGTTACTTGTGTGGTCACATACAGAACAAAATTGTAAAAGTTAACAATTATTACTGGAAATTAATGCTGTCACCCATTTCGAAGATTTTAAAAGCACATAGTTTCTAATGTATTGAAATTTCATTTCTTATCGATAGTATGAAACGTTGCAAATAGTTGTAAATTTCCATAACTGTTCTCCAAGTGGATTTGTATACAATCAAAAGTAGTTTTGTCAAGTTTAACAAAAAGTCCAAAATAAGCCTCTTGAAAACAAGTCTTATTTGTAAAAGAATGCATAATGATCACTTTTGACAGTTGCAATGGTCTGTCCAAGCAGCTTGATAAAAATTTAGCAGTTTAACGACAACAGCTGCTTCTCTTATATATATATATTTTTTAAAAGGAAAATGTTGGTAAGATGAGTGTAGGGAGTCGCCGAATTCCACTTCGCCCTGGGCGATAAAATCTCTAGCTACGGCTCTGACGAATACTTGAATTGTATGGAGCCCATCGCACAAGAACTTGATCAACTCCAATCGTCTGACTCGTTCTTTTATGGCGACCTCATCTCAGAACTTATTCGCATAAAGAAAGTTCTGGAAAAACTGGAACTGCGTTCATTAAAGTACTGTGATCCGTTAGTGAAGGCATTATTAAAGGACATGGATAAAAGATTCCATGAATATTTAACCTTGGAGTCATCAGTAAATGATGTTATCCTTGCTTCTGTCACTCATTCCTTTTTAAACTTAGATGGGTTCCCAAGGAAAACAGATTATTCTGTGAAATATGCATTTATGGAAAATATTTGTCATGAACACTCACCTGAGATGAAGAATATTGTCTGTTCGAATCAGACACCAACGATCACGAGAATATCTGTCCGTCCACCAATGCTTCTCAGTTGCAATGCCTCCAGTACCTTGAGGATTCAGATACTTCACTGTGTGTAGTGGGGAAGTGCCATCTTGTTCTTAAATTATTAAAAAGTTCAATACATGTGTGCCAAGTTCAGCAGCTGTTAAGTGACTTTTCTCATTTGGGGGTCTCGTTATGAGACTCCACAGAATGAGTGACAAAATGTTCGAGAAACAATTGCTGCTGAGAGCGAATAAGCGTTTCCTTAGATGAAAGAATCGTGTTTGATATACGCCAAATGGAAGTGTTTGGTGTTGGTTAGTGCAAAGAAAATGATCGTGTTTGATGCCTAAACTATTATATGAACCATAATCAATACAAATATTTTGCAGACTATGTATAAAATTAGTGATACCTATTTTGTATTTTGCAAATGTATTGAAATACGTATATTGTATTTTAAATACAGTTCTGAAAACTATTTTGTATTTTGTATTTTAAATACATTTTGTGATACTATTTGGTTTTTCAAATAGGTTTGCTTAGCTATTTTGCCCACCACTGCACTTCACCCTCTCTTTCATGCATTGTCAACTAACGTACTCAGAAGGATTAAAACATATACGTATGATTACCTCCCAAATTATTGTCCTTTCTACCTGAAATAGCATATACAGTATATATATATATATATATATATATATATATATATATATATATATATATATATATATATATATGGTGCCTTCCATTTCAACTCAGGCAAAAAAAATTAAAATTGTACCATCACCATCTCAGATATTGTTGAAACTTTTTTTTATAGCAACTAGACATGTTTTTAGGAGACCCATATTTTTTTGTTTTGTCGAAAAAAATTTTCCCGCCAAGTAATGGGCCATCAAAGACGGAGAGTACAATTTATAAATTGTAAAAGACATGGAAAATAGTCAACTTCGGAGCCCCACCATTCAGCTATGGAGACAGGTAGAGTTATAATTCTTGTTGTGGTATGTACATAGGGATATAAATAAACTATATTTTATTGCAGTTCGGTTTGCGCATGCCTCTCTTTTTGTACATAAATTAACAAATGGACGTTAATTTATCTGAAAAGTCGAAGTTTGCGAATTTTTTTCGAGCACTTCCGGTTCGAATTTTAAAGTTCTGTTTTCACTGTTGGTAAGACCTAGTTACCCGCTTTCCGAAAAAAAAATTGTATCGCTTCTGTGTGCAACCGTTTTGTCGCAAAAAATTCGAGAAATTGTAAAATTCTCAAAAATCGCTATTTTTGGGCGCCATTTTCTCGAAAACACCATATTTTAAAATTCTGAAATTTTGTCAGATGGTTTAACTTTACATGAATAATGAACACACCAAATACCATTCTCGACCAATGCTTCATGAATTAACTACAGCCTTTTGAAGTTAGCGAAGTTTCGTTAACTTTGATATCACAGTTAGCAGCACTGGAAACAATGAAAATGCAATGATTTGATGATGTTTCTGCTTCACATTAATTAAATGAAGAATAAAAGGTTTTCCTGACTGTTTTTTTATTATTTTGATCAAAAAAGCTCTCTGAAATAGTAAAATGAGCCTCCCCCCTTCTTCGTTTTTTTAAAAACGAAGTAATCTGAGATGGGAATTACGATTACGAAACACACAAATTTTAAGTTCACTTACTTAAAATGATCTTTGGAAGCAAAATTTCACTGATTTTGTTTTTCACATGGACCAATCATTTGCTTGCTTGGTGTCTTCTTCGCTAATAGCAGTAGTACACACAACTCGTCCAGAGGTGGTTCCAAGGAGTCGATCGCCCTCCCAGAAGAAACTTTATTTTATATATAAATAAAACCCATTCCAGAGTTTGGAGCTCTTAAAAGTAGCTCTAAGTAGCAGTATTACACCCCCCCCCCCAGAAGTTTGTCCTGGATCCGCCCCTGCGTAGCACATTGTAGATAATCACAAAACACTTATTTTCACTTCTCTTACGATCTTCTGGAAACCTGTACCTTGCTGAAAGTCCATGTGGAAGCATAAACAGCACTTCAACTGCACGTAATTCATGATTTATTCCTAATTCTGCTACGCACCACTGGTTATCATAAGTATATGCAAGGGCGCCGATCCTGGGGGGACCGGACCCCCCAAAGCTGATGTGGGCCCTCTATTGTATTTATGAATATACAATATTTGGCATAATTTGAATGCAATTTGTCTTAAAATCCTCATATATATACCTTCTGCATCTGAATCCCCCCCCCCCAATCTACAGACAAATCGGCGCCTTTGCGCATATGTATGTAACAAAAGTTCCTTTTTGCAGACTTCTTAAATCTACACTTTGAATTGCAGAAGCTCGATTTTGGGGAAAGCATGAAGTTAGTTTATGGTGACCCGTTACTGCCATAAAAACTTCGCCATTTTCCGAAAGCCAAAGGTGACTTCGTTGAATACCAGTTACCGGTCGCATACTTTCCCATTCTTGCTTTTTTTTTCTTTCTTTCTTCCGGAAGTTGTCGAATTCAGTTCCAGGCAACAAAACGAGAGTAATACCCGGAGTTTGTACTTGCACTATACTCACGAATTCTGCGATTTTAATACTGTGTATCTGTTTTTGCCTAAGGTTGTGCCGCGTTGCCACATTCTTTACAACCCCCCCCCCCCAATACTGCCGCAGAGACCATAGCATGGCCAGTTTCTCTGCAAAACCACTGCTTTATCGGACCTGTTTGCATCTCGAACATCTGAAAGCGATTTTTACAGTGGGATGCAGCACCATCATAAATCACTGACACGGTTTGCGAAATTGTAGACACTTATTTCCACGTGTTCGAACCTTTTTCTATAACCTATATTTTCGCTCTTCTTCGAGTATTTTTAGAATCTTGTCTATGGCTATGAGTACATGAGCCGAATCGTGTGTTTTGTCGTCGCTTATTACAACAAAACTGTCAGTTGTTCCATATTCCGGTGATATAACTGAAAACCTTTGAGTTTTACGTCCCACGATTATGCCGGTTAGGCTAAAGGAGACGGTGATGATGAGCAATGAATGAAATGATGGAATGAAGAAAGTGGGAGGAAACGGGAGAACCCCGAGGAAACCCACGCACATGGTGTTTGTCGGTGATATAACTGAATTTCACTTTGCAGAATAACAGTCCAGTTTTCAACGATCTTGAAATTTTATACGATGCTTTTCGGTAGCAATTAATTCTCTTTGGATTTTCTTGATGTAGTCATGAATTACAATTCTTACAGTTAAACCAGCAATGTACGATACGAAAACGGAAAGTGGCACAGTTTTTTTTTTTTTTTTTAACGAGATCATTGTTTTCCCATATGGAGTACACTCCACACTTATTCCTTTCATTCCAGGACATTCACTACATTCTTGAAGAAGACAGCTGTCATTTTCAGCGGATCATACTATTAAAGGAAATAGGTCACTTATGACAGCTTCAATACAGGTTGCACCTTTGATTTGTTGCAACACAGTAGCAGATAACTTAAAATTTGCACAATACATACACACACACACTTCTCTAGCAGATTGGGGACTGACCCACTTTAGTCGAATACTATGAAATTCTAAGTGACCCATTCTTATGCTGAGATTGTTCTGTTTAAAACAAAGTCCGTAAATTTCTTTGATGGAACGCGTAAGAAATTGTTTCGATTTTTTTTAAACTTTTTGTCCTTTTTCGATCACTGTAATGTCATCGCACTTAATTGAAACTTTGTCTGGATCATTCCAAGTCATCACTGAGGTAATAGTTCAGGCTTTTAATAGATCATCAGAATTTATTGGATGGCCATTTTAAGTAAACTTAAAATTTGTGTGTTTCGTAATCGTAATTTCCATTTGAGATTACTTCGGTTTAAGAAAACGGACGAGTAAGGGGGAGGCTCATTTTACTATTCCAGAGAGCTTTTTTGATCAAAATAATAAAAAAAAAAAAACAGTCAGGAAAACCTTTTATTCTTCATTTAATTAATGTGAACCACAAACATCATCAAATCATTGCATTTCATTGTTTCCAGTGTTGCTAACTGTGACATCAAAGTTAACGAAACTTCGCTAACTTCAAATGGCTGTAGTTAATTCATGAAGCATTGGTCGAGAATGGTATTTGGTGTGTTTATTATTTATGTAAAGTTAAACCATCTGACAAAATTTCAGAATTTTAAAAGATGGTGTTTTCGAGAAAATGGCGCCCAAAAATGGCGATTTTTGAGAATTTTACAAGTTCTTGAATTTTTTGCGACAAAACGGTTGCACACAAAAGCGATACAAAATTTTTTTTTCGGAAAGTGGGTAACTAGGTCTTACCAACCGTGAAAACAGAATTTTAAAATTCGAACCGGAAGTGCTCGAAAAAAATTCGCAAACTTCGACTTTTCAGATAAATTAACGTTCATTTGTTAATTTATGTGCAAAAAGATACGCATGCGCAAACCAAACTATAATAAAATATAGTTTATTTATATCCCTATGTACATACCACAACAAGAATTATAACTCTACCTGTCTCCATAGCTGAATGGTGGGGCTCCGAAGTTGACCATTTTCCATGTCTTTTACAATTCATAAATTGTACTCCCCGTCTTTGATGGCCCATTACTTGGCGGGAAATTTTTTTTCGACAAAACAAAAAAATATGGGTCTCCTAAAAACATGTCTAGTTGCTATAAAAAAAGTTTCAACAATATCTGAGATGGTGATGGTACATGCTCTGCCTGAATTGAGATGGAAGGCACCATATATATATATATATATATATATATATATATATATATATATGGTGCCTTCCATCTCAATTCAGGCAGAGCATGTACCATCACCATCTCAGATATTGTTGAAACTTTTTTTATATATATAGTGTGTTTCAAAACAACACCGACAACGTTTGGGAGGTGATTCCTGACACCAACATAAGACAAAAAGTATAAACCAACCTGGTTGCACAAATGCTTCCTTTTAGAGCTATAGGCTATCGAAAACATGAAAAAATGTTCTTTAAAGGTCCATAGTTCCAATACGATGAGACCTACCATGGTCGAATCAAGACTTCACTTGGGAACTAGTATGTGCGCTATCCAAAAAAAAATACATGTTTCAGAATCCTGCGGTACTGATGCAACGATTTTTATAGAGGGAGTTTGGCTACGGGGATATAATTTGAAGTACTCAGAAACTTCACTCACCTACTAGAGGTTGTACCGTTCAGAGGTTGTAACGTAACCAAACCAAGCTTTAAATTTAATGTTTTTTATAAGATTCTCCAGGGTGGGGGCGGTGCAATTTTCCTTCTACCACTCAAAAGAAGGATAGTTCATTGGTAGGGGAAAATCGAAAATTGTGAATTTTTCGAAAAATGATTCTAACGATTTTGTTCGTATTTTACAATTAAATATTTCAGTAATAATTGGAGTATCATATGCATTAATTTAAGGAATTACACAAATAACACTATATGTATGGATTGGATAAGTATATACTGTGTATGAAATATTATCTGCAAATATTCATAACATCCAGACATTTTTCCTGGTATTTTACCTTGGTCTTCTCTTCTCACTTCTTTAGGCTAAACATTTGAAATTCTTGTGGAAAAGTGCAGAGAAAAAAGCCTGGATCTGCCACTACTGCGGAAACAAATGAACATTCCAAAAAGCAAAAGAATGTTAGAGATGCAGTAAAATTCGTAGGAAGACAGACATTCTTGTTGAACTAAAATAAACAAGCTCCTGCAAACAAAGAAAATCCCCCTTAACCTAACCGCAAAACGAAAAAAGTTGTCTAAGCAAACAAGTTTGTTTATCTTGGGAGTACCATCACAAAAAGCCACCATACGTAAATTGGGTGAAATGGAGGAATTTCTACCTCGAAATCTTAACGCCTCGTGCAAGTCAATCGGGTGTCCATCTACTTGAGTCGGATGTCAAGCGACAATCGTGGTGTTATACGAGTTAACTACATGTTGAGTGGCATTGATACATTGTAAACAAACCATCCAATGAAGGTGGAATGAACACATGCTCTCTAATCATTCAGTAGTAAACAGTGCATTTTCCCCTCAATTGCACTGTTTTTCGTTCCCTATTTTGTTAGGTTTCAAGACAGCTGAAGAAGCATTGTTGTTGCCAGTTGTCTTCTGGTATTGCCTTTAAAAGAATAACAACATCGTTCATCACCACGTTGTCACTTAGTTATCCTCGTTTTAACCCTTATTTGACAATATTAGGCACTTTCTGTCCTCAGTATTTCGCTTCTAATAAAGTAAATATATAACTTTCCCGTGGTTGTCACTTTTTATTAGATATATTATTGCCTAGTAAGATTACATTATAATCACAAAAACGATTTTAAAAGATGAATAACGGTACCTATTGGTTATTAATTACGGTATTAACAGAAATATATTTAAAATGCTATAACTGAACCATTAAATAGACAGATAGCTAGAATCTACATATTTAACATTGTTCGTTGTTCAATGGGCTTTGTAGGATACCAAATAAAAATGAATATTATTGTATTTTTATTTATTTATTTCTTTACTGTATGGTTGCGCCTGTTGCACTGCTTCTTGTGCTGCATGGTTGCAAAACCTGGTTGCTTATTTTGAGAGAAACACGTAGACTGAAAGTATTTGGTAACAAAACCCAGAGGCGAATATTCGAACCCAAAAGAATCGGGAATAGCGGAAACCTCATAACAATAAACTGCATAATTTACCTAGGAATACCGTTTACCTAACATTGTTAGGATCATTAAGTCTAGGAGGCTCAAGTAGGAAGATTGTGTGCCAGAATGAAAGAAAAACTTTTAAAATTTTAACTGGAAACCCAATCGGAAAAGAACCATTAGGAAGATCTAGGCGCAGATGAAAGGACAAGATTAAGGTGGATCTCCCAGAAAGAAGAATACAAAGTAGAAATTAGATCCAGTTGGCTAAGGACAAAGTTAATGGAAAATTTTAGTGAATGTGGCATTGGACCTTCGGTTCCATAGGTCATAGAGTTTTCCATTTATTTTAGACAACGTTTGAAGTGAGTAATTTTAGAAAGAGATACCTTCCACACAAATATACAGTAGCTAGTATATTGTAGATATATTGTAAGGTTGATATATATAGGGCTTCAATATTTCAGGACTAAAGCATCTGGATACTTTATGGTAGTATACAGTTTATGTACTTACGGACTTGTTTATTGCCGAAATATCAGAATAGGTCAATACTCACCAAAAAGTAAGTAACAGAGTAGATGATTTCTGTCAGTTGAGTGTCAACGATTAATAAAAACGTTTTTTTTTTTTTTCAATATCATACAACTGATATTAACTTATGTTTTGGATTGAAACAGACATGTGGAGTTTTGAACAATTCCTGGTGGAACAGTTAATACAAATCCGGTTGTCCCCGCTAAACCGGGACGTTAGGAGCCCTGGATATATGTTTAATGTAAACCGAGTCAAATAGGAATATGCTCTTCCCTGTCATGTCTCACCACTTCGAGCTTTCATTTAGCAAGCTATGGAACTTTAACCGTAACAGGAAAAGTGCAATTACGCTTGTGAACCTAGGAAAAATTTGCGAAATAACATTGTATAAACGCTAGAAATGACTCTCCACACGTCCTCATAGATGAGAGGCACGGTGGCTCAGTGGTAGCTACTTATCTCAGGTGTGTAGGGCTCTTGGTTCGATCTCCGGCCAAGTAAGTTTGTGGTGGACGACTTCGTGTCCGTGGGTTTTCTTGGGTTCTCCCGTTTCCTCCCACATTATCATTCCACCATTTCGCTCATCTCTCACCGTCTCCTTTAGCCTAACTGGCATAACCGTAGGACGTAAAACTTAAATAATTCATTTTTTTTTACTTTTCTACCAATAGAATTTTCAATATGTTTTCATAATTTTCAGAAATTCATTATATAATGCTCAAGCTTCTATAATTGCCTTTAGTTCTAGTTAAGCATTTGTGGTCTAATTTTTACCTCTTTTATGGTAAAGTGAAAATGAATATACACATTAAGTTAGGAAACATATAAATAAATATTGAGCAGGCAATTGAAACAATTTTCTCAATGAGATTGGAATAGTATCGTGATGATCAACACCAAAGTATGGTTTTAGTATAATCTGGGAGTTGTAGAAAATCTTTGGTCATCTACATACATGGGAATACATGACAAAGTTTGCCTTAAAAATTAACACTGATAAGATAATTAGAGATTGTCATAATATTATGAATCCAAACAGGGGCGGACCCAGGACCGACTTCTGGGGGGCAGTGGGTTGTCATACTGCTACTTTTAAGGGCTCCAAAATTTAGGATGGGTTATATATATATATATAAAATAAGAAAGTTTCCTCTTCTGGGAGGGGGCGATTGACCCCGATCGCCCCCCTGGATCCGCCCCTGAATCCAAATTAAAATTTTGTTGAATATTTGTATCAAATAAGGTCAATTCCCGGCGGGAGCTCATGTGGTTCGGATTCCACGTTAATCAGTAGGTCCACGTCTCATATAGCCTCGCTGCTGAAAGGGACGCTAAACTAAAATCAATTCAACTCAAATAAGGTCAGATAAGGAGTAATTAAATCACGTTAAATATACCTTGTGGGTAGATGTAGGCTTTCTTCCAGATAATTTTGTCCCTGGGGAGAGTGGGTGTGGGTGTAAAATCAAAATGTGAGGGTGATGCACAAGAACATTATTTTGATATATTAGCAATAAAATGTTAATTTTTCTTAGCTCCGGAGGGAGGAGGGAGTTGGCCAATTCCAGAGAATAAAATCCCTCGAAAATATGCCTGGAAGAAATACTTGATAGATAAACAACTCGAGTTAAATCTCCTTAATCGAGAGGTCTTGAGTTCCAATACCGCAACCGGCAATCTGACTGTAACTTCTTTAGGATTTTGCTCAGTCCTACCAAGCAAATACGCATATGGTTCTTTTAAATATAGCTAGATTATGGACATCTTTTTTTCTTTTTTTTCTGAAATTCCTTTCCGTGTTTTAATAATACGTGTGTATTCAGTAGACGGGTTCGTTTCTAGCTAAAGGTTCAGATATCTCATGTTGACAATTTATCGTCATATTTGTTTCGTAATAATAATTTAAAAAATCTCAACAATACTTATAGCGATGCACCGAAAGTCCATAGTTAATTTGAATAATTTATCAAATGAAGACAGTTCAAGTAAAACATTTAACTCACACACACAAATTGGCTTTTATATGTTGTCTGTTGTTGGAGTATATAGCAAGAAAAGCGAAATTAATTTCATAAATGAAGCGAAATAACATTGAAACATCAATAATTCAGTTATCATTTCCGTTTCAAAGAAAAGAAGACAAAGAACAAGCAAGCGAATGCAGTTGTTGGAAGAATCATTCCTTTCTTGTTCCGTGTTCATGAAAGCGAACACACAAAAATAAATATTTTTACTTTCTGTAATGTCGTTTGAGATGGACCAAAAGTGTTGTTTTGCATAGGAAGTTCCCTCGAGCTCTTATCACACCTTGCTTCCATAAAGCTTTCTTGCTTTCTTATTCGTTTTTTTGTATACATCTTCTCCTCCCCTATCCTTGCACTATATCTTTTAAGTGAAAAACGCTTTTGGTCTTCTTAAGAGAGACTAAGCGTACCACACCCACCCTACCAAACCAAATTATGACCACCATTTGTTTCCTGCACCTGGCCTTATCGCCGGCCGATAGTAAATCAGAGGCGAGTCAACAGCAATGCATAAGGTTTTACTCGTTTTGGAACCAGCACTGAAGTCCCCCTCGCTACATGTAAATAGCCTCTAATGAGGACATCGCGCATTAACCAAGGAGAAATAATTAACCAAAACTCCCTCAAGTTTTAGTAATGGTGATAGTAACGATGTTTCTATTCAGAGACTCTCGCGAGGAGCGAAGGATACAGGGACACACACAAATGTTGTTCATGTTTCTTCTTCCTCTTCTTTATCACTTTGCTGTTATGGACGACGAATCATTGTCGTCAATCACTTTTATGAGAATTTCTATCTTTCCCATCTTCATCTTCGTGCAAAAAGACGATTTTCTACTTTATTCTTTTGTGTCGCAGGGCCAGTTTCACTTTGCTACAAATGATTAAATTTCTGTATTGTGTATGTATATTGTATGTTATGTTTTGTATGCATGTAGTCACTGTAGCTAAAGGAATTGACAATGCCTATTGGATGGAGAACATCAGACAAAAACCCAGGAGTTGCAAATGAGACGGTCTCTAAAAGACATTATCACAAATCAGGACAACACAAGATACGTTTATACAATAGAACAGCTCTCTCAGTAGAATGGAGGATGGGTATTAACAAATGTTATACTGTTATTTTGCTTCAATACTGATTTAATGAACTTAAGTTCTTTACACAAGCTATTCTACTCTAAAGTTACTGTAGTTGCAGTAAATGATTTCTGCTTGTGCTCGTTTATGCAGTGTTCCGTGAGGAAGGGGGAAAAAGATCAGTCGTCTTCAAGTGATAAGAACCTTCTGTTGAAGTGGACAGTGGTGATGAGTTTCCAAAGAATGGATAATAATTATGGTCATATAATGAAGATAAAGACTTTTTCTTCATAGATTTCGAGGAGAGGAGAGATCAGAATTTTAGCAATATAATACTAATGGAACTTTACATTAGAAATGAATATATATATATATATATATATATATATATATATATATATATATATATATATATATATATATATATATATATATATATATATATATATATATATATATATATATATATATATATATAGCCAAACTCATTCTATAAAAGCTGTTTCGTGAGTTCCTTAGGGTTCTGAAACATGGATATTTGGAAAAGGCGCATATTAGTTCCTAAATCAAGTTTTGACCAGACTACGGTAGGTACCATAGTTTGGAAGCTATGGACCTTTAAATTTAATTTTTTCATGTTTTCGGCAGCCTATAATCCGAAAGGAAGTATTTACGCACCCAGGTTGTCTATACTTTTGTCTTATCTTGGTGTCAGGAATCACCTCCCAAACGTTGTCAATGTTGTTTTGAAACACCCTGTATATACCCAAACCTATATTAACTGTATATATTAACCGATAGCATATTCATTTTTAATATGAAAATTCATAACCAAAATAATTCTATAATATTAAGATTAGCGTACGTCAAAAGGAAAAATATCCGAAGGTGATACATCTACAGTCAGCAACAACAGTTCTTTCCGTTTGGTAAAATTTATTTTGGAATTAACGATGATATGACTGGAACGTACAGAAAAGTAGGTTCTTTTTAATTTACTGACAACTGTACCCAAATTATCCTTCCATTCTGAAGTTATTTACGAAACTAATTTCATCAAACGGAAAGAACATTTGTCGCTGACTGTACCAATCGATGGATCTTATTGAACTCATCGAAATTATATGGTTGAGTGTAAATTCTAAAGCGTAGCTTACGAGAAAGAAAAAATGAAATCTTTTGAGTTTTTGTTTTACGTCCAATGGTGATGCCGGCTAGGCTAAAGGAAATGGTAATGATGAGAAATGAATGAAATGGTGGAGTGAAGAAAGTGGGAGGAAACGGGAAATTCCGAGAAAAACCTACTCACAGGTTGTTTGTCCACTGCAAAGTTCACTTAGCACGAGCTGAGATCGAACCAAGGACCTCATGTACCAGAAGTGAACCTCTACCACTGAGCCAGTAGTGTATTTAGGATTTTGTTTCGGGGGGGGTATGCACATTCTCCTCAGTGAGTGTGTATATACTGGGTCTATGTAGGTATACAGTTATCATATATACTATATATAAATTTATATTTTTCGGGGGGCTTGAGCCTAATAGCCACCCCCCTAAATAGGCCACTGCACTGAGCTATCGCGATTCCTACGAGAAAGTAAAAAACTATTTTTTTTTTTTTTTTTTTTTTTGTAAATATGAAAATATGATGCTATAGCAGAACCATATCACCTATTAAGATCCTGCTGATACTGAAAGTATACTATCATAAAGCTAATCATTATAGCAGTACTAAGAGATCCTTCGTGGCTATATGTCTTTGGTGTGGAAGACCCAGGTTAGATTCCCGGGGTTATGTGGTTGGGATTCCACGTTAAACTGGAGGTCCACGTCTCATATAGTCCCGCTGCTGAAAGGGACGCTATACTTAAAAATCAAATCAATTCAAATAACAGTACTACGATTACGGTACAAAGCATTGTTAATGAGCTATACCAAAATTATCATTGATTCCTGAATTTTAATTATTTCTATTTGAATTATGTATAATCAGGCATACTTGAGGGTAAATTGTCATGCGTAGTTTTCGAAAAAGTAAAAAAAATGGTTTGCTTTGCTATCTTAAAGAACTTCAACTAGAAGAAAAAATCACTCAACAAAGCAATGTTTGTTTTAAAATAATAAATGTGTGACAGTTTCGCCAACTAACTGAACATGTTGGCTTTACCAGACACTGTAAAAACAGAGAATATTGCATCTAAATGTAACAGACTTAATTTGTAGCTTATTTTTCTACCGGAACAGGGTAGGAAAAGGATTTGTGGCTTTTAGTTTCAATTGTGTCAACTTTTGCTTGATTGGCTGAATCCGTTTTGATCAGCCAATCAGCGTTCACATCCATTTTCTGAGATCCTGTTATATTTAAGATGCAACTCTCATTTACAGTGTTTAATGAAACCAATATGTTCAGTTAATTGACGAAACTGTCACACACAACGGCGCCCATCAGGGGGGCAAGGTGGGGCGCTTGCCCCCTTCCCTAAGAGGAAAGTGTACTTGGGAATATCGAAAACCCAATAGAATTTTTACATTAGTTACAGCAAAATTTGAAACTATATTTGAAACGTTTCTTATACTTGCCCCCCTTCTTGGAAACCACAACATGGGCGCCCTTGGTCACACAGTTATTATTTTAAAATAAGCGTTGCTTCTTTCAGTGATTTGTCTTTCTACGTAGTTCAAGTTGAAAAAATAACAAACTTTTATGTCGCTAAAAGGAATATCGTTTATTGCTCATAACAATTGATAGCTTTAACACAATGTTGCTGGAACACATTGTTTATTTACTTATGCATTGTATCTATATGGTAAAAATAATCCTGTTAAATAACTTGTAATATATTGGTTGCACTTTATTTTCACCAGCCAAGACAACTACGTATGAAATAAAGTAATTACTACTAGCGACAAAACTGTGTTCATTTCCAGTTGCAAATAAAAGAAGAAAAAAAAAGAGAACACTCACGAAGTCTGATTGATTGGTATCTCCTCAAGACTAGTTTCTACTTAAAACCTTGCTAATACGATCTCTCACGTATATACAAAAAGTCCTGTTGAGCTGAGCTACAATCTTCTCATTGTAACCTAGTCTTTTTCTTTCTAATTCTTCTTTTTTTTTCAAATTCTTTTTTACCTTTTCTAATTCGGTTTCTCAATTTTATTCTTCAACCATTCGTTGTGCTTGTCTTCCAGTTTAACCTTCTTCCAACTTTGGATTTTTACAAGAACAATTTTCTTAAAAAACGTGATCTCAGGAGCCACCCATAATCTTAATTCTTTCATTCTTTTCGTTCTGTTTTGTTGAGGAATAGGGGAAGTAATAAAAAAGAGAGAGACTCTTATATATATATATATATATATATATATATATATATATATATATATATATATATATATATATATATATATATATATATATATATATAAGTTCAAAGACTGGAATCTTGGATACGAACGAGACAGTCTTTTTCTTACGTATAAACTATCTACGTGACTAGAAGGAAATAATGGGCAAATTGAGGACCAGAGGCACGATTGCACATTTCGAAAAGAAGGAACGGAGGAAAAATAAAATAAAGAAGTAAACCAGGGGAGAAAATAATATGGGGACCAGTATTTTCAAAGAAGCAGGAAAACAGCTTGATTTTAAGTTGCGTTGTCTCTGGTAAGGCCAAATGGACTGTGTCTATCGTTTTCTTCCCCCTTTCCTTTTTTTAAAACTTGATTCACTTCAAAAATTCAGCTGTCTTACCAAACTAGAGAAGTGGAACTAGAGATCTGGTATACCTTCTCGTCAATTAAGAATAGCATATATATTTTTGTTTTGTGAAGTTTAGTGTCCCTTATCAGCAACGAGGCTATATCACACATGGATCTACAGTTTAAGATGGAATCCGAACCACTGTATGTAATATGTCAAGGTTTCTATGCTCTCCTAACGGGAAGCGAACTAAGGACTACATTCACTCAAGGTGCTCAGGGTAGCCACTCAGACCAACGGGAGGGCAAGTATAGCAGATTATTCCTGGTTTTTGCATGTTGTAGGCAGGTTTATGTCCGATGTCTAAGCGGTTCCGATATCCGAGGATATTCTCATCAATTTAGTTTTCTGCAGAAATAAGTTTATTATTTTTAATTTCTTGCGCATGGTGCATTAATTGAGATAATCATTAAATAACAAGATTTTTGTGGCCATTGTTCGTGAGCGTGGTGAAACGATTAACTTATTGTATTAGAACAGTGGTTCCCAATCTTATTTACCTGGCACCCTCCTTCGTTAATCTTACATATTTCATGATCCTCTTGTTTCAGCTAATTGGTTATACGTGTTTTTTTTCTGTAAACCCTTCTGTTATTTCAGATTCAGCATTAAACTCCAATGGAAAGAATAGTCCAAATCAACGTAATTTCGTACACGTACGTGCCTACCATCAGAGAGATATGTAAGTGATTAGAATTACAACGAACTGTGACAGCTAGAACGGCTCCCAGAATGCATTAATTTGATCATCACGAGACAATGTTATTAGGTCTGATAGGACATATAAGGGGCGTGCGCAGCGTCAGACAATTGGTGAGCAGTGTGAAGAGCAACGGAGAATGTTGCGTGGTCGTGTGAGACAACGTTACTGACACCTGTCAGATTTTCAAAGAAACCTCATTGTGGATCAACATGTCGTCGGCTGGTCGAATTGTGCAATATCCAGGTATTCGAGTGTGCCAATGGCCCAATGTTGAAATAAATGGGAAGGTAAGGGAAACCATACGCATCGTCGTTTTGGTCAACCAAATCTGGTCACACCAAGAGAGGATCCGCCTATTGTACTTCAAACATATCGTATCCCCTTAACACTCGCATCAGCCATCCAGGTATAATTAATACACTCATTACAATATCTCGTGTCATCCCACACCATTGATCGGAGACTAGCAGCAGCCGACTATGAGTCGCTGTCCCATGCGTATTCTGTCGTCAAAAACACAATACACGCAGTTGCATTTGGATTGGTAACATATAAGTAGAGTTGCAATGATGGAGAGCATGGATTGCTGATCAGTTGGGTAGAATCATTTTCAGGGATGAATCTCGGTTCGGTATCACCTCGAACGACCATTATCTGCGAGTACGGTAACACTGAGGAGAGACAGAACATATCAGAACAGCATTAAAACTGCAAAATATCAAGTTGTGGACTCTGATATGAATTCAAACACAAAAGAGTCTAGCACCACTACTGTGATTGTTTTCCAACAGAACAGAAGAAGTCATCAAATTAACATCTGACGGATTGAAGATTGCAGGCAAATTCTACAGGTTAGAATCTCAAAGGAACAACCAAAACCGATGTCCTGCTGCAACTGTCTCCAATATGGACATCGTTGAAACCAATGCACCACATAGCGTGTCTGTTTCCAGTACACACACACACACACAAGATCGCAACAAACCCATCAATAAAATCTCCTGCATAGTTTTCAAAGAAGACACATACAGGACAGACAAAAGTAAATACCCAAAGAGATAGAATATAAACAAGCAGTGAAGAGTTACCAGAGCATCATTATTAAATCACATCAGGACAAACCGGCTCTTACGAGAGCCACGGCGATACACGAGAATCAACAGCAGTAGCAAACCAGAAACAGGAACAAATTACAGGAAAACTAATCAAAAACGCAATAGAAACAGAAACCAAATAATAACCTGGGTCACCACAGGACTAACCAACTCCACCCCACAGGCTGACAGAAATCAAATGCCGCAAGCCATACAGCTAGCTACGAGAAAAACTGTTTTATCTAACACAGTGAATGCACTAACTACCACCACAGACCAACCTGCGCAGAAAAATCAAACAGCAAATAAGAAAGCAACAAACCACGTATCACAAGAAAGTAATGGACACACACACACACACATTAATTACATCCCAGAAGCAAAGCAGTAGAAGTGAAGAAGGAAGAAGATAGGAAGATGTGGCTTCGGACCGCTAACAGACAACGATACAAGCACTGACAATGAATGGTTCACGAAACGTCCGGTTTGAATGCTTCCAAAATAATAGATGTCCCACTAACAATACACCTCCCCACTACAGACAGCACAGAATTGAACAAAATAAAAGTAATTGTTAGGTTTTTATAATTTACAGATAACTTATTAATTTATTATTACAGACCAGTTTATATTAATTTTTACCACACCTTCCAGTGAGGTTTTGACAGGTCCTTATTACTCTGAGACTTGCATTTTGGTCATTTAAAATAATACCTCTATCTTTGTCCACCATTTCAGTTGTTCTGACAGACCTGCTTAGACCTTGGCTCTTGTCGTCTTAGGGCTGAACTATCTAGAAACACTGCCCATGGAATAGTCTCTAGAGCAATCCTAATTGACCTTAGCTGATGAGGGAAGGCAGACTGTCTATAAATCGAGTATAGCATAGATCTTCTGAGATATTCTGATTGGTATGATTTTTTCACTTATTAACTTAAAGCAATAGTTGTTTTTGGATTATGCTAAAAATATTTTGAAGAAGTAGTAGAACGAATTTCATAGAACTATCGTTATTATCGTGTTAGTTATAACCAATTACAATTTGCATTGTTCAGATAGGAACAGTTGTCTTGGAGGGTACAGCAGTGGCATGGCAGTCCTGGTTGAGTATTGCCTTTATGCAGACTCCCTCCCAGCAACGAACTCTTAAGACATCCAAAACCACGGCAACTAAAAAGACAATTGCTTGTACAAAACTTTCTCAACATCTCAAGCATTTTCATGGAACTTTCCTATAAACGCACACAGAACTTTATATTCACTCTTTGTTTTATTTCATGGCAAGATACCACATCAGTCCATATTTAGCAGCTTCACATGCCACACTGACGATTAACCGAGATAGACATTTTTACGCGTGTCTCCAAAGCTACACGCAAGATTCATCACCTTCCCTGTCAATAATAACTTTGGAGTAATAAAAAAACATAATCTCTTTTGTTAATTACCACACTTTATAATCCGACCATGCACTATCCCTGTTTCTCCATATTCACAAAGAGTCAGCTAGAAAACCCCGGATATTTGACACACTAGAGTGGCGCATAGCTGGATTATTTAGAGTTTACTGTATTTCATGTTAACTCCAGAGTCAACGTACGAAACAAGAATGACTGAATTCTCCATTAACAGTAGTACTTCCATCTGCACATTGTTATTTCCAGTCCCAGCTTGAGAGCAGTGGCGGCCTTTGAGGGAAGTTCTGTGTAAAAATTAATTTTGTCGTTACAGAGAGAAGAAAGCTTCACCAATGTACTTATTCTTGCATGCAACTTTCTGAAGCTGCGAGAAGCTTTCTTCGCTTAGCATGTAGCGATAGTATTTATTTGTTTTTTAAACCTTTGTAACCTCTCTCAAAAGCCGCCACTACTTGAGAGTCAGTTTCGTTTAGAATAGACAAAAACTATGTTTGAATATAAACTAAATATCTCTGTATATGAAATAATTTACTAATAAGAACCAGACCCTTACGATCAACTGAACAGAAATGATTTTTTTAAAAAGTGCATTCATTGCGCAAGTAAATTATTATTTGAAAGAAAAAATGTTCAAAATATTTTTTCAAGTACTAGCAACACTGTCAATTGTCTACGAGAGGGAATTTCCTACAGACTCACCAAGATCGTCTTCACAATTGTGAAAGTGTTTCACGTTCTGTTATTTCCTATCATTTGAGCCTCCTCTTTTCCTCTTCATCCCTCCCTTTGACTGCCGTTTCTCTTCATTTGTTTCTCTTTTTCACTTCATATAACCGATTTGCGGTTCACCAAGCTTATGAGTCTCTTAATAAATTATCTTCTGGCACGAATGCCGCAAAGGTCAAACAGCGCAAATACTACCATTGGCTTTTTTTTCTACTATTCTCTTTCAGAACATTCATTGGCTTAAAAAGAAAATCATACAAAGATAGTCACTTCATCAATGTATATTATTGCTGCTGAGAAATGAAAAATGCTCAATATAGACAGCATTATTTCAAAGAGGCAAGTTTTTCAAAACCAGACAGAAAGCAAACACGTGTGATTGAAAATCAAAAGAAGAAATGTATCTCTGCATCGAGCCTTGTTTGTCAAGAGCTAAACATAAATCTATATAAACCTCACTACCTGGTATAACACCACACTAAGGCCTATTGCCAGCCAAGTTTTCAGTTGACTGATGTGTAGTCAGCACGTGATCGTCACGATTTCTGCGTTTCTAAATCGCATTTCAGTGCTAATTAAAGTAATTAATTACCTAATGACGGTAAAAAGTGCTGCACTTTCACCTAAAACTGAAGTCACTGATCATTCGATTGACGTGATCACATAGTTGTTTGTCAAAATTGTGAAATTTGTGAAATACCAAGGATAGATAACGATAGTGCGTCCAAACTCACAGGTACATTTAGGCCTATGCATTTGCGTAGATTTCCGTTCACCTAGAATCGCAAATGCCTCACGCTGCAATGGATGCGCGAACACGATTGCTGGCGTGTGTAGTGGGAGATGGTCGCAGTTTCGGAGCTGTTCGTGTATGATGGCCAAATACACGTTTGACGCTATCTTGGTGAGTATAATTGGGAGGATTGCTCATACGAAGACGAGACGAGACGAATTTTCGTTCTTCCAATAGAAACAAATAAACTTTACGAAACGAGCCCTATTATATCCATTGAAGAAATGGCAGCTCAAACTGTAACTCTTGGTAAGTTAACATCTTTTTCCAAAATGGCATGTGGGTTAGCATAGCTCCAGTATACACAAATATGGCGATTTTATGTCCATTCAACTTGAAGGTTGTTTCATCTGATTACCATATCTTACCAAGAAAAGTCTCATCTTCATTTACTTCGTTCATGAAAATTAGTATAGAAAACCCTAATCGCCTGTCTTCATTTCCATCATGCGAAACTTTGAAGCACACGAGATTTGTAAGGTCTCATCTGAAGTTTCTTAAAGACTCTACGAACACTTTTATCACTAATACCTAACTCTTGAGAAAGGCTCTATTGGATTTTTGAGGAGTGCTCAACAATGATTCTCTTACTTCTGCACACTTTTCTACACTGGTTGCTGAAACTGGCCTATTGGATCTTGGGGCATCATTTACACTACCAGTTCTTTGAAATGAATCGTTGATTTGAGAAACGTCATAAGTCGTTAATGTTAATAATGCCGAAAATAAATGATTTGTGACGTTTCTTAATTCAGGGACACTTGTTTCAGCAAGAAATTGCACGAACTATTAGTGTAACTTCTGACATATTACAACCTAAAGCTGTAGCTACCCTTGATAAATCAAAGCTGCATGTAAACTCAATTTCGGCATGTGACTGACTTATGACCTTTCTCAAATCAGCGATTCAAATGAACCTTATTAAACTGTGATGTTTCGACTCTGCACCTGTCGAATTTTGTAGCTAACAAACGAGCGATTTAAGCACCATTTTTCTTGTTTTCGTAGTAAAGTTGAACAGCTCTCACTCTTTCCTTCTTCGTTGATCGCAAGGCCAAACTTATCTCAAATTCCTACAGTAAAAAGAAAGAGATTTATTGTAATATATTGTAAAACATTGTAAAACTAAATAAACAAACAATAATAAAAATAAAACAAAAATAGCTATGTTAGTAATAATAATAATATGTAATAGAAAACAATGAAAGCCAAAAGAAAGACGTTACTTATGCTGCAATGTAAAAAATTATTAAGTAGTTGAATCCTATTTGAAAAGGATATAGAAATCTTTTTTTAAAATAGTGAAATAACTTAATATCAGATTTAAACGAAATAAAGCTGTCCATAGGGCGGTCATAAAGATTCCAGAAATGTACAAACCTCAGTGCTATGCCGATTAATTTCCAATCATGTTATAGTTATTTATCATTTCTGTTAATGTAAAAGACAAAATTGTATGATGTAAAATTACACTAAAAGATATTTTTATATATAGTTATTTTCACTGGTGACAAATGACATAAGGTAAGTTAGAAGCTTATCGTTTTAGCTATATATATACAGTAGACTTTCGAGTATCCTGCTCGAGACTGTCCGGTCTCCGTACTATCCGGCCTAGTTTTATTTTATCATAGTTAAATGAGGAAGGCAAGATGTTGCATTGGCAACATTGCCAAGGCATTGGTAATGGGTGTCTGCTACGATTCTCCTACGTGTCGTGTGCAAAATACAACTTGTGACAGGAAAAGAGCAGAGTTCTGCTCACCGTTGCCAACATGTACGATAATTATCGAATCATACGATAATTTTGACACCCGTACGATGCACGATAGCTGATGTGCGATTATAGGAAAGTATACGATAATTTAATAGCTTCAGCTAAAATGCAAAGATGGTTCTGGGGGTATTTGAAATTCGAAAGAAATTTCATTCATTGCGTGAAAAACGTATGAATTTTGCAATAAATGTGACAAAATTACTCAAAACATTACAAACGCGAACCAATTCACCTGTTTACTTATGTTTATTATTACTATGTAATTGGTTAATCGGATCACTGGGATTTAACATACACTGAACACATACACATGAAACCCGTGTGATCTATTCGATCAATAAGAGAGAATTACTAGCTACTTGATGTAGATAAGTTTTCACAAGTAAACATGTAAAATGTTGAAGGAAAACCACAGAATTCTTTTCGATCGACTTGTCAAGAATAGAACTTCATTCTTGTTTTCTAAGGAGATTAAATAATATAGTTTTAACTATTCGCTTTCGCGTTAGTTTCCTCTTAATAATAATAATAATAATAATAATAATAATAATAATAATAATAATAATAATAATAATAATAATAATAATAATAATAATAATAATAATAATAATAAAACAGCTTGATATTTAAACTTGAAACAAAATATACGATAATTTTACGCAAAAACGATAATTTTAAGTGCTACATACGATAATATCTTCTGATAGGGTTGGCAACGCTCGTCAGTGTGTAACATACCTCAATACAGTACGCTTGCCGCTGTTGCTGATTATAACTGTACAGTACGTACAGTATCGTATTCGTAAATTGTTCTTAGGGTATGCTTAAGAGCCTGCCTCATTAAAAATAATACAAAATTTACGATTTTACTGTTGCTTGTTTATTCATAAGTGAAAGAAGATAATGAAATGCAATTTACCACAATCAGAGATAATGTTATTCTACAACAGAAAATATGAATCTGAAGAATTTTCAGCAGTGTTGCCAGAAAAAACAACGCTTCTGAAATCTAAGTTAAGATAGTGACTAGAGGAACGATCTCAAGTGCATTTGGTCACGTATCATGTTTTCGTTTCCTGTGAACTACTTTTTAAATAACATTATTATTTAGTTTTAATAACTGTATGTTAAAACTATTTTGTTTATTACAAACTAAATACAACTATTATTTAAAAAGTAGTTCACAGGAAACCAAAACAACATGATACGTAACCAAATGCTGTTGAGTTCGTTCCTCTACTCGCTGCCTTAATTTAGATTTTAGTGGCGTGTTGTTTCTGGCAACATGTAATTTTTATGGATGGCAACACTGAAAATTCTTCAGGTTTCTATTTTCTGTTGTAGAATAACATTGTCTATGATTGTGATAAGTTGCATTTCATTATCTCCTTTCACTGATGAATAAACAAGCAAAAGAAAAATGGTAAATTTTGCATTATTTTTAGAAAGAAATGAGTTTACAGAGTTTCGGCCTAACCGGCCTGCCACATTAGGCTGGATACTCGAAAGTCTACTGTATTCCACCAGAAATGAAAAGATTAAAAATCCACCTACCATTTTTATTTAAATAATGGAACAAGTATTTCATTATCTTCGATCGATTATCTGAAGAACTTCAAATCTTCTCCTCAAATACTTAAATCGTGGTCTTTATTTTCAACTCTTTCATCAAATTTATGTTGAATTTAGCTGGTTACAGAACAATTATTAATAATAAAATTTAGTGATATAGGAGACTAGAATCTAAGGGTGCATCTGGAGATATAAAATCTCAAATCAGGTTATGAATGAAAGAAAAGAAAGTTATTTCTTTCCCCTCGTTCTTTATTAATCTATGGTTTTTATTCGACTATTGAGTATTGGTGGTTGTATTATCGCTGAAGTTCCCTTGAAATAAATGCAAATAAGCATTATAGGTAAATCATAAGTAAATCAATACCACTAAAATTACAGTTAAAGTTATTTAACATTATTTTAGTCAACATTATTTGATATTCAGTTCGAGTAGTATTATTCTTTTTAATAGGCTACAGGTAAAAGTTCAGCATAGGTACACTACTAGGTACTATATATAAATCCACAATTAAATTTTGATATATTTGTTAATGCAATTATTTGTTTTCGAAAGAGTCATTATAAGTTTGCTTCTATAATCTGCAGGAGGCTATGAATATTAGACTGGCTTACTTTAAGACATTAAGCAAAACTTCATGTATAAAATGTTAGGTAATTCGTGCCAACGAAAGTTTCAAACCCTAAAATTTATTGGAGCTTATTACAAAACCAACCAAAACCTAGGTACATACGCTTATACATACTGGTTTACTTTTGGCGCACCACTAGAAAGAATAGTTAAAAATTATAAATCTTTTACTCATTTCCTTCTTATTGCCCTCTAAAAGGTTTCCGCTGGGCGACATGAAAATATCTTACTTGACATAGATAAAGTTCAAGGGGCCACCAGAAGTAATTTTTGGAAATACAATTCTTTTACGATTTGCGTATAAATACGGCTTCCGGACGTGTGTCATAAAAACTACAGTGATAATAACACAAATCAACCAGTGCTAGGTGGCAACTCAAAAGTATCAATGATACCTAACCAAGTAAGCTCAGGGCGAAGGTGATGGATCTGCGCGTTGGCGCGGGGGTGCATTCAAAAGAAGCAGGTGCGTCAGCGATGGTAAGTATGTTCGTAAGCGAGGTAGTGAAAGGAAGTGGGTTTTGCCAATGATACTAGTTTCAGTAGCACTTGTCATGATTTCATATTAGTAACGCTCTACTTGTAAACATAAAATACAAGTTCTGTACACTGTGCAAAAATATACCGCCGGTAGAAAATAGCATCTAATAGAGTAATCTTTCATATGTGCTTACTTATTTTATAAGTCGTAAAGCACTTGTAACAATTTTACACTGGTAACCCTACACTTGTAAACCTAAAATACAGCTGTATTTTAATTCTGTCACCTACAGAAATTTGGTCCTTATAAACATATCTTTTCATGCAAAGTATTTAATTTTACTCAAAAATCTTCCAAAATGTGGTGCACCAAAACTACACCAGCATCCGCTTATAAATGTACAAATCTTTACCAAGCAATCTTCATGCTTATAAAAATTTGCATGTTTGTTAACTATTTCATAAATTTAGGATAAAATCTGTTCATTCTAAATGAAAGTTCTCATAAAGTATAACAATTTTATATTGAGAACTAAAATGGTGAATTCGAAATTTGGTTAATAAGTTACACAACATTACAAGAGCTACTTGAAAGGAGAAGTAGAGAACGAAGGTGTAGAAAACCAGCATTATTGGTGAGGGAAGCCGATGTGCTGACCACATATCACGCAAAGGCATGAGTGCCTCAAGCCGGCTGGTAAACTCTGGCCAGTAAAGTCTAAGAATTTATTTTTAATTAAAAGGTCAAAATTTAAAAAAAAAATGGTGCTAAGGATTCCATACATATGAATTCCATACAATAAAAGAAGAAGAAGACTATTGTATACTACACTGCTGACTATTAAAATTACAACATCCGATCAATATTTGAGGAATAAGAACATAGTTCCTTATTATGTCATTCTCTTCGTTCCTAGTAAACCGATGAAATACACACGTCTAAATTACTAAATGGAAGTGTGTTTGCTCGACGATAGCGTGCTCCTAAGGTTGAAATAACGAGGGTTACCACAAAAGTCATGGCAACTACTTTTTTCTCATGAAAATGGGAACAAAGCAACAAATTCTGAAATATGCAAATGAAAAGTTAGGACATACATAAATGTTAAATGCAAGGTGTTGGATGAACACATATATTCCTATGAGAATATAGCACGAAAAAAATGGATTCAACGAATCGTTGTTTTATATGTGTGTTACCCGAAATTACAATTTTAAAATCATATCTTCAGGTTTGGTGTGACTCGAAATCGCAAGGTTATAACATACGTCTGGTAAAAATGGTCTGGGCTTTAGGCATAATTGTAATTGAATATACCTGTAATGATTTGTAATGTTATAGTTCTAGATAAAACACGTATCAAACGAACGATTCGTCGTTGTACTCATTTCTCTCATGCTATTTTCACATGGAGGTATGTATGTTCATCCAACACTCTACACGTAAGTTTACATATCTACTAACATTTCATTTGCATATTTCAGAATTTCTTGTTTTCTTCCCATTTTAGTAGAAAAAAAGAAAACTAATTGACATGTCTTTTGTAGTCACTCTCGTATTTATCGTCCAATTATGTAACTAATTGCCTCCTGGAAAACTGGTGCCTGCCTTGAACGAAATACAGGAATAGTGATGTAAATATGAAAAAGATTTGCTTGAGGAAAGAAGAAAACACCAACGATCAGGATATCAATTGTCACTTACATGATCGTGAGAATATGCAGTCACATCACAAACATTCACACAAAAATTGGGGAGTATATTACACCGATCAGTATCCATGGTTGGAACAGTACAGAGAATGTAGTGCATGCTAAACTGAATGGAATAATATCCTCCACTCTTGGCTTTCGTTTATATCTGCCTGTAACGCAATGACAGACTCAGCGAAACATACATTCTGGATCGCCAAACCGATTTGGCGACAGGTACTGTGATATAGCGTGCTGTTGGATTTTGTTAGTGTGTGCGTCTAATATACATTAACAGAACGTTGTCCAGCATCGTTGCATTACTAAAATGTTGTAGCATGTTATAGAACCTCTTTTGTAGTTTCCTGAATGGAGCTTGGATATCGATCTAGGCAGTGCTTTATCATATCTTCTCGATTTGGAGGTTAATAGAAAACTCCTAGAGGAGAGACCATATTCATCACCGACATGCTACACTTACATCTTCAAAATTTGGGAGTAGGGATGCGCACGAGACAAGTTTTGAGGCTGTCTCGTCTCGAAAATGTGCTGTAGAAGCGATGTCTCGACTCGAAAAATGTATATTTCTCTATTGGAAGAGCTATGTCTCGACTCGAATTTTGTCAGAAAAATTCTGTCTCGAACGCATCCCTATTTGGGAGGATTCTAGAATTTTGTGGAGGGTGAAATTTCGCTCTAACAAATTTGGATAAAACAGTGGATCTAGATAATCACTTTGTGGGTACTTGGGACCACCTTGTAGCTATAGGGAAAATTGGCAATCAAACCCTTAGCCAGAGAGGTAACCATCCTAAATTATTTTTGATCCCTCTTAAACAAATGCTGTACAGAAGTTTTAAGTTGAAGCAAAACTAGATTTGAAATTCTTGTGATTTTATTTATCAAACTAAATTCAATTTGGCGCATTTTATTCATTTCTACGTAAAATAATATGCTACTTGTAAGATGCGTCATCCTATTTGCCTTTTCTCATTCTAAGGATATCAAACTCGAGTATTCTATTTCACCATGATAAGAATCAAAGGTATGAAATCAAATGCACTTCCTGTAGTTGCAACGAGATAATCAGAGTGCAAAACGTTAATTGCGAACATGAATAAACTTTAGAATGGCCCTATAGCTGGAGTATGGCCAGATTGACTACTGTGGCCTATTGCGAGCATCTTCTGCACCCTTGCGGACATTTCCATCTGCCCCTCAAATTTTCAGTTGTTTGTATAGATAAATATAGGGGTCTATGTTCAAACCAGTAAGTTGTCAAGATGATCTGTAGCAGGCCGGATACGGGCCTAATCTCTAGCTCTGTTAAAGATTCAATATACGATAAACAGTCTTATGATGTTCATTGATGTCTGTCATTGATTCCTCAGTATAAATTTCTGTTCTCTAAGAAATAGGAATTTCTCCTATGAGCCTGGCAACAGTGCAGCTACGTACTTGTGAGAACTGTTAGTCGAGAGCAATGCAGTCATGAACTTGTAAGAACATCCATAGTAGTCAGTCGCAGCGCAATCACGTTTTCTACTTGTGAGTAGTGTTTCTTCCAGACCCGTTTTTGGGGGGTACTGCCTCCTGGAACTCTGAGAGTGCCTTCGGAGGAGACCAGAATAATAGGCCTACGTTTATAATATAATCATTAATAGAACAGTACCAGCAGTGCCCTCCCGGAAAATTGTTTCTGAAAGAAACACTGCTTGTGAGAACTGCTATTGTGCTGCCAAAATGTCTTGAGCCGTGGCAAAAATGCGAACTAAAGCTCACACCCCGACACACCCACGCGCTGAGCCAATAAGGGTTCAGCAGCTGCTAAACGAGAAAGCCTTAGCGAAAGAGAGTGGAATTCCTTCAGCCGATAGCAGCGCCTGAAACGGAAGACTAGGTGTCAAGTCAATGTGGTATATTTGTAATAGCAGTTGGTAGGTAACACTACTTGTAAGAGTTAATTTTAACTTTCACCATGTTCGATTATGATGTGGTGAAGCAGCTATTGATTTAATTTTTCTTTTCTTTATTACTTTTAAGTGATAAAACCAGAAGGCAAGTGAAAGAACGTAGTGTAAATTCAATTCTGAAGAACCGACAACATGGCAGATGACGAAGATGATGTGGTAATTATAAGAAAATTTTACTTTACTGTATGGTAGTTAAAAATATTACTGAATCTAATAGTTTTAGAAGGAATATTTGATATATCCTTAGCGTTGTAATAAACAGGTTTAAATGGCAAAATGATTCATTGAGATAAGTGAATTGTGCATTAATTTAATTCACAACTTATGTGCTGCATTTTGGAAGTAGTTGAAGGGCAGAAAGGCTTATTGGCTAAACGATTACTTGTGACGTAAAAGCATTATTTCAGGTTGTGTATAGGCTGTAGTACGAAACATTATATCTGTAGGCTTTTTCAGATTACTCTGGGTTTATCCTTTGCTTAGAATAAATAAATATAAAATATATGAAAGGGAAAAAGTAAAGAGGAAGGAGGTTGCAGAACTGCTCGGTGGGCCATCATGTAATATTCTAATATCTTTATTACTTTCAAGTGATGATAGCAGAGAAGGAAGTATGGTTATCGTGAAAAACTCGGATTTGATATTTCAACGGATTTATACGTTTCATGACTACATGCCTTTTCATTGACAGTTCACCCGACGTATGCAAATTTCCTACAGAGGCCTTTATTTAGGTATTTTACACCCTTGGGTGAACTTGTTAGATCATTCACTTCCGGTTGCAATAGGGAGATAAGGTCGGAGACAAAACTTGTTAGATCATTCACTTCCGGTTGCAATAGGGAGATAAGGTCGGAGATAAAATTTGTTAGATCATTCACTTCCGATTGCAATAGGGAGATAAGGTCGGAGATAAAACTTGTTAGATCATTCACTTCCGGTTGCAATAGAGAGATAAGGTCGGAGATAAAACTTGTAAGATTATTCACTTCCGGTTGCAGTAGAGAGATAAGGTTGAAAGTAAAACTTGTTCTTGAGACGTTGAGACCATATGAATAAAAAGTTCATCAATACCGTTTCTGTTCTAAAGGCATCAGAATTGAAACTGGAAGTAGTACAGATTTCTACAGCTTCCGGTAGGTAAAGGAGGAAATAAAACTTAATTTCGTAACACTAAATCCAGTCAAAAACACTGGTTCCCTGTATCTATTACCATACTTGCTCTATTGCGATCAGTGTTGAGACCAGAAACTATAAATTTCTACCACTTCCGGTTTAAATTTAGAAGATGAACTCTTCTTCTTCCGACGCCGAATTTATATTTTAAAAGCATTTCCCGTCATCTCTTACATCTTTTGCCCTTTGGAGATCAGTATTGTAACCGAAACAGCAGTAGTTTTCTACCACTTCTGGATTTGGTAAAGAAATAAGGATGGAGGCGAAACCTATTCTTGGGATACTGAATCTACTTTACAAATAACACTTCACACTATCTATTATCATTTCCGTTCTATGATGATCAACGTTCACCTAAAATTTCATCATCATATTGCAACTAATAACAATATTATAACCATCTGTACAAAACTTATTGAATGCTCCTAATAGCCTATACGATAATCATGCCAGCCATTAAAGTGACACCGGTAGTGAAATATATATTAATCAATCATTTCATTCTGGCACGAGCAGGATGAAAATATTCAGATGGTTAGTGTGATATAGCCCAAAATTATTATCAACTCTTGAACTATAATTTTTCTTTAACTATGACATTATCCAAAGATATAGATATATACAATCGAACTTAATCGATAGATTATATCGAGATAAACAAAGTGAGATACTTAAAGATGAATTCTAGTGCATTATTCTCGACAGGCGCGCACACCGAGAAATTTTTGTTCGGAGCAATGTTGCAAATTCGGGGTAAAAGTCGCTAAATCTAGGGGATTCGAGTTCCAGAATAGCAACAAAAAATAATATTTCCGATTAGCAACTTTTTTAAAAAAAATTTTAAATGATAGTTTGGTGACTTATTTACAAATCTAAAGAATTTTGCATTGTGAACAAATTAAGCACTGTTAGTTGCAAGCACTTTATATATGTTCGTTTTGCTTTTATTAGTCCAAGAGTCAATGACTTCGGGAAATATACAGCCTATATTGCTTGTGAAATCTCCAGAATCCCGTTTTGTTTTCTAATATGCTACGTCGTGCCCCCTAACCGAGGACAATTCTAAAATTCAATGATATTTAGTTTGCAGAGCTTCCGTTGAGATGCACAAATAATACAGCATTATCGATTATCTCTAAAAGCTTAAATAAACGGTGAAGTGGGTGGTAAGTTTTTCCTTGTGAACCTTTAAGTGTCATGTGTTTACATATAAAGAAATAGAGAGACGGAATATCACGAATATTTTTTTAGCGACTTTTCACCCAATTTGGAGTCATTTCACCTCACATTTAGTGATTTGTGTCAACTTTTTGACAACACTGGTTCGGAGGGGGTGTAATACTACAAGCCACTACGTCCATGTAGCATTGAACAGATATTATTCTACAACCGAAAAGACGATAAGTAATTGTAAAATACTTCCACTTATATTTTCAGGAGAAAAAAAAATAAAATTAGATTGTTTTTTTTATCAAAGAAAGAGCACAGATGAAGGGTAAGATCAAATTTTCATGCTACATAAATCATTTTCTTGTTAAACAAATATAGTTTTATTATTATTATTATTATTATTATTATTATTATTATTATTATTATTATTATTATTATTATTATTATTATTATTATTATTATTATTATTATTATTATTATTATTATTATTATTGAGAAAGTGTATAAATGTATGTTGAGTTAGAAAGTTCTGGAGGAGATCCAGATCCGGTGTGCCCTCGTGGCTGCGCTCCTGATTCTCGAGACAAATTCAGAGCAATGAATTTTATGGCGTTAAAAAGCATGTCATTTATTTGCCAACTTGATGCAGTTTGGCAGTTTTATTCTACTGGAATGCGCTTTTTTTCCTATTATTAGTTTATATGTACTGTATGGAAACAATTATAAACTATTCTCCTAACAGTGATGCAAATACTATTCGTAATTATCAAAACAATGCGTTCTTTTCGTAGGCGTATAGATAAGTAATATTTAAAATTTAACCCTTTATTTGGCATTGTTACTCTCAAGCAACATCGCATTCTATTGCGTTATTCGCATTAATTTTAATTTTAGGGATGATTTAATTGGCATTATTGCTTTCATACAATATTCATACACACGATTGAGGTCGCTTCTTTAGATACTTCTAATCTTCGTCAGTAGAGGACAGTCAAATTTAGTATTGTAGAAGCTTTCTCCCGCGAAAGTTCTTTTTTATTTTTTTTATTTGCGGTTTCTTGCTATGTAGGTAAATATTTTAACGAAACTGCTGCTAATTACTGAGAGTATTCTTAAAATATTTTATCATAATAGGGCAATATTGCGCAGTAGCTACACATAAGACCTATTTTATGGCATTGTCGCTTTGAAATAAATACCCTGTATTTTGTAACCAAAGTGCAAAAATACTTCAAAACTCACGAAATTATGGTCAGGGAGACATGGTTCAACCATAAATCAAACTAAATATTTTAATGGTAATGCTATCCATGATTGCCAATTAAAGAGTTAAGGAGGCTCTTTTATTTCTTTTGTAGGAAGAGAACGAAGATGAAGCGGAAGAAGATGAGCTCGAAGGAGAGGAAGAACTTGATGAGGAGGAAAGGGACGAAACAGAACTGAAAGCTATAGATATGGAGGCTCGCGGGGAAGAACTTATTAAAATCCTAACGAAGAGCGAAGCGGAGAAATGTTTGTCCACAGTTTCAAAAATCGGACAAGGCTTAGATTATGCGTTCATTAAGATGTCTGTCGTTGACAGGTAATGACTCTATAACGTAGAAAATTCCATGTTTAGTTAGCATTGTGACGTAATGTAGTGTGAATTAAAAGACAAGATAAGGAGTATTCCCTCCCTGTTTCGTTTTTTCTTCTTAAATTGCTCAAATATAAATTTGAGCAGGTATCAAACATTTTATTAGGCTCATAAACTAGATTTATGCTGTTAATTTGACTTATTTCCTTTAGTTAATCAGTTCACATTGTTTGTTATCTTATCCGTTAAAACTGCTTATTAAAATGTTTGGGTATTCTACTAGGAAAAATTTGAGACTTGGATGAACAAATTTACTGCACCCAAAAACTGTCAATTTCACAAAAAAAAAAAAAAAAAAAAATAATAACATGGAAGCTTCCAGGTGCCCTTCTTTGCATTTTCTTACAGACAGTATGAAAGAGTTTTCCCAAACTGGAGACGTACCGAAGTCTTTTCTTACACCCGAAAATATGAGTTTCTATCGTTTTATGTAAAAAAAAAAAAAAAAAAAAAAAAAAAAAAAAAGAAATCAATCGTCAAAATTATTTTCAAGATAACATATAGGTGCCTTCAAAATTGCAATTTTCACTTTATCCAATCCAAGATCTAACTGAAAAATAACTTCTTTGTATTCTGGGATTGTGATTGGGTAATCTTGGAGCTTACCTATCAAAGGGTTTGAAATTAACTTACGATGCTATTATAACTTGTCTAATCTAGTGTGCTAAGTTGAAAAGTTTCTGTGTGTTAGGAGTTCGTGGAAAACTACATTTTTTTGGAAAGAACTTTGAAGTCGATTGCCCCTTTCCTTGAATACATATTTCAATCAAAATGAAACGATAAAAATCCAGGTATGTTTGAGAATTCGACTCAAAAGAATTCACCTAATTCACGAAAATCATTAGGCAAAATATTTATGAATTAGAATTTAGAATATCAATGGTAGAAATTGTTCCCTTCCCCGTCTTAGAAGTGGAATTTTATAAACCCTGAAACACGAGTTCACTGAGTTGAGTTTTATAGTCCAGAAGGTATAACGTCGTTGGTTTCCCGCGCTTAAACCTGCTCGTCACTGGGGGTGTGGTAAGAGAGTAGCCAATCACCGCCAACCGTCTACTGCGCTCAGCGAGCCACAAGTAACCAAGCTGGCCACTCCCCATAAACGTCACTACAACTTTTCGCAAGAAGCCTCAGTATTATAATGAAGATTTTATATACCCAGTCTCATCTTCCTAACTTTAAGGACTCGTGGTGTACCATGCTACTTACATTTTATTATTACATGGAGAAATTAAAGAAATAATTGATTTTTTTTAAGTACCGAGATGATTTTTTTTAAAAAAAATTGTAGGTTAGAAAATCTATATTTCTGTTCATTTCTTTAAAAGTAAAATAGCCTACCAATTATACACAGGCAAAATATTTTCTGTTTCCGGATCATACATAACTAAAGTATTATAATTTTGGACAAACATTTTTAAAAAATCTGATTAATTCCGCCAACTAAACAACTATCACTTAAAAGAGATGTGCTTTCACTCATCTCGAGCGCTAACCTCCCTAACTTCCATCAGTATTTAAAGTCTCGTCTCAGAGATTAAACAACAGCAAACACACAAATGGACGCTTACATCATTTTGTGAAACTAACAATATCCACTGCTGAGTGTTAAATTAAGCGTGGTTTTACGCTCAAACTCATCTATATTTCGAGTTAAGTTTAACTCACGCTCCCAGTTTTCAAAACGAGTTAGCTTATAATAAAACTCACGAAAAACGAACGGTGTCATTTACAACCCTGCGTAGCATTATCGATTGGTATAAATTTTATTATGGTTCTCAAACGTGAAGATTTTGACTTGATAAACATAGCTCGAGCAACATGATAATTACGTTCAAAAATTCATTTCAATAGACTCAACCACTGTCTCGTGAAAATACGGTATATAGAGTCAAAAATATTATAGAAACTGCCCGTTTTACCCTTTTAGAGGCTTAATTTTTTTTTGAAAATGTTGGGACATATTTCCACTTACTTTTTAAGCAGGAGTTAATATACCAACTTTCATCTCCCCAATTTGATATGTTTAAGATACTGTATTTTTGGCATACAATTTGAACTCCTTTCCCACCCCCCTTTTCCCCGCCAAGCAAAGCTGTAAGAGTCGGTGGTGCAACGCACCGGAGCCCCGCGCTTGCTGTTTGAAGCATATATTTACTACTGAATACTTAAATTATCCTCTTATTCTTTTTTTTCTATTTGAGGTTTGCAATACATTATTAAATTTCAGATTAGTAGAAGATTTGTATTATTCCCAATGTTCCCACTTGACCCATTCCGACCCACCATCCATCATGACCCTCTCTAACTCACCACCTGCCAAAACATATCGTCTTCAACTCTGAACCATGATCCAAGCCTCCTCTCCACTGACTAGAGAGTTTACACTTTTTAATAAAACAAGGATGTGAAAGTTATTCATACAATGTATTGCATAACATCTTGCAGTTTACCAACGTGACTTTGACTCGAATCCAGAACAGCAAAAGATTCATTGAAAGGACAGCGAAACCAATCATCAATATATCATTATGATTATTATCAAAACTTTTGGGGTAATATGTTTTTCTTGAGGTCGGAAGATGCAGTAGGATGACTTGTAGCGTTACACGTCCATGACCCCCAAAAGGGGAGACCAGCCAATGCTGCAGCAAGGGGACTCTGAGGAGAGAAGACCCCGCAAAATCTACGAGAAACCATATATAAAAATCAATTAAAGGGATCCCGTTTATTATGGCTTCTGTCAAGGGTGCTAAGCTTAAAATGTTACATCTTCAAAATAGCTCGCTGAGTAAGGTTCCCACAAATATACTCAAACACCAGGGCCAACTCACTGATGAGGAGGGGCCGCGAACAAAGTGACATAATAAAAATCAGGCTTGAGCCAAGTGCGAAGTTGAAAATTTCATTTCAAACGGTTGGGCCATTTACCCGTGATAAGACAGTATTGATTTTTTAAGTTTTATTTTTACAGATAACACACGTAATAGTTTCTAACAAGATAATTAGGATGAATGAACACCATCAATAATTGGGTCTAATATCTCTGTTACAGGCAGCGGTAAAAGTGAAGGGGAACGCAGTGGGACGCCGTCTCCACCTTCAAAAACTATGTACGGCGTCCCTCCAGTTCCTAAAAAATTACAATGGGCAAAAATAGAAAGGGGGACGGCGTAACATCATGCCGGTACCTACTGCCCCCTTACCTTTTCAGATCCACTTTTACCCCCTGGTTACAAGGTTTAAAATCATTAGAAACAATCATCTTATTTGTAATGTAAAAGTAATAACTGTAGACTGTTATTAAATTCTCACCGTGGGAATTACAAGATGCTTTCCCTCAATGCTTGATAATATTAAGTTGTTTTCATGCTACTCTCAGTCAAGAAACCATTTTTTTTCTTTCGTTTCAATATTGCTGTATTTTCTAACTAGAATACTTCCGGTAGTACCTCGTTGTTAATTACCTTAATTATGGACGAATAAGTAACAAGCCCTAAAACTCTACCTAACATGCTCACCTGTAGCTGAGCTCACTTATCGAGTAAAAAACCCTTCCCAGTTAATTAGCGCTTCTTCACATCTCAAATCTTAAACGCACAAAAGAGCATTACTGGTTAACTGCTAAGCTCGCTTCCAAGATGATATATACATACACATTTAGTTAGGTCGGTGTTTCTTTTGAGTTTTGGTTTTTCTTAAAATACGTTACCACAATTAAGAGTTAAGACTTAAATGCCTTCTCTAGCGTTTCCGCTGGCATTTTTCACACCATTTGTGCTCCTCATTTGAATCATTCTTGAGTTTGCTTTAAGCTTCTTTTTCACTTAACACCTCCTAATGTTCATGTATGTAACACTCACGAACAGTATGTAACACTCTCAAGTATTACTTCTAATTTGTAATTGGAGATTCCTTTAGGCTTCATTTGCCTTGACATTCAATTCTTTGTGCTATAGGATATTCCGTATGTAGAAGTTACATTTACTGTTATATGAAAAAAACAAGTACAATATATCCTTACGTTATAACAATTTAAACAAATCTTACTGTTGATATATTAAGAAAGCATAATAAAAAGCATATAACTACATTAAGAAAGAATTATATGTTTCCTGTGCATATTTTGCTTTAACTCATATAGACTATATTTATTTATTTATTTATTTATTTATTTATTTATTGTTTATTGTCAACACAACAGGCTATAGCCCAATTACAGTGTTGTAAATTACGTAATTACATGTTCATAACTCTTGATAACATAACATGAGTTCATAACTCTTGATATCTCATGATAATGGTATTCCGAAATTTCTTAGGCAACATATCACATCTATCAAATTCATTGTTATTTGTACACATTCTATTATACAAAGCTGCTGTTCTCCAGATTGGTGATTTCATCATTATATTAGTTCTTTATTTTTTTGCAGTAATAAAGACAAGCGTTTCTACGTACTTTTAATGTGGGGACATGAAAATTCAATAAAGTAACTAAATCAGGACAATCCAAAATATTTTGCGTTACTTTTTGAACGAATAATAAATCAATCATATGTCGCCTTTATTCTAGTGTAGGAAGATGAAAGTTAGCAAGTATGGTTTTACAGCTGTCCTAACTAGGATAAATGTGAGTTTCTTTATATGTTAGAAATTTAAAAAGTTTTGTCTGTATTCTTTCTAATTGCTTCCGATGTTTTATGTGAGTCGGATTCCAAATAGCAGAAGCATACTCTAACTTTGAGCGAACATATGCATTGTACAACTTCTGTAATGTTGAACAGTTCTTACATTCTTTTCCCGTTCTAATTATGAATCCTAATAGCTTGAATGCTTCACTTGTTACAATGTGACTGTCAAACGTTAACTTAGCATCAAACGTAACACCAAGACCTTTAACTGAATCATGCTTATTTACTATATATTTATTAATTTCATAATTAAAGTGACGAGGTGATTTGCTCCTACTAATCACCTCCTGACGAGGTGAATGATAATACTTTGCACTTGCTTGCATTGACCCCAAGTTGATTCGAAGAGAACCAGTTACCAATATAATCTAGACCTTGCTGCAGCTTTATGTTGTCGTCCACAGAATTGATTTTAGCATATATTTTTAGATCATCGGCATATAGTAATTTTTCATGGTCAGGAATACAGTCAGGTAAGTCATTAATAAACAAGAGAAATAAGAAGGGTCATAAATTTGAACCCTGAGGGGCTCCTGAGGATGCAATATATTCTTTAGATTTGTCTGCATTAAAAAGAACATATTGTTTACGATTAGATAGGTATGATGAGAAGAATTTAATCAGGGACGGAGAAAAGTGGAAAAGCTTTAATTTTTCTAGTACAGCTTTAATTTGTCCAATTCCGAAGTCCAACAATAGTGAAGTTCAAATTAAATACTTTGTAATATGTCTTAATTTGTATTTATTTACCGGAATGTTTTTGGCAGCATCTCCTGTCATCCTCGGTAGTATGATTTTAAACGTCCACAGTCAATATTACCGCATATTTATGAACTCAAGGCAACTTCAAATCCAAAACGATCTCCTATTTTTTGAACAAAGTTTTACAAAAGAAAAGTATATCTACATCACATAGTGGGTATATTTTTGACATTTACTATAAAACTACCCTTAAAAACTCAAATCAGATGCATGCATTGAATTCAGGAATACACGATAATTCACATTTCCCAGTGTCCTTCAATACTAACTTAATAAACTTTTACCGACACTACTTAGATGCACAAAATACAGTAACCTATCACTAATCCGGCAGATATCAGATCAAGTTGTGCGAGATTACCGAAATTGCCAGATTACGAAAAGTTACATGAAGGTTCTATACTATCGCTAATTCGGATCTTGCTAATCCAGCAGGTATCCGTCCATCTAGAGACACTACGACCCCTCCGCATTCGCAGAGTCCAGGATGATGTAAGCAACGCATGGAAGAAAATAGGCAGTGAACTAGAAATGTCTGGTAAGCGGCAAGAGCCAACACACATATTTGCATGGGAAACAAAGATGAGTGCAGGTTGAGAATAGGTCGCCATACAAAGGGTCGCCAAAGTAATTTTAGGGTTAAAATGAGTAATTTCATACCAAAAGGAACTTAATTAGATATATATTAATTTCCACCAGTGGAGTATTTCTACACAATATAGTAACGCTGTATTTTATGTTTACAAGCATAGGATTACTAAACTCAAACCATATGAACTGTTATAGCACGATTAAAATAAGTGAATGTATGCAAAAGAACGATATTACATATTATTCTCCGCCGGTGAGCTATTTTGTACAATGTGCGGAAGCTGTCTTTTATATTTACAAGTGTAATGTTACTAGTGTAAAGCCGTTATAAGTGCTATCCGAATCACTGCGAAAACTATATTAAGGTATTTGTAAATACACTACAACACTCATTTACCCTCGCATGCTCTACTAACCTAACCTAATCTGCTTTACTTTATGACCTAACCTACTCTGCTAACCTAAACTTACCTACTTTCTAAACCTAATACCATACTATACTAATCCAACCTAACCTAACCTAATCTAAATCCATAAAGGTAAAACATTTTTTTTTTTTTTTTAATTTGACGACCTATTCTCAATCTACATGCGAAGATATTACTGGAGAGTGCGGACACAGGGGATCCGGAAGTCTCAATATGTAAAAATAATAGCGTATTTAAGATTTTTTTCTGTGGTGTGACTCTTAGAATTTCATTTTGGAAGCCGTTTGTATCTATCTATCTCTCTCTCCCTCTCTCACTCACTCTCTATCTTTTCGAAATAGAAAAATTGAAATGTGTAGGATGAAATATGAAAATTTCTCTATAACCATACCCAATGGTTCGGATTCTATCCTAAACTCCAATTCAATTAATGCAATCTTGCCTAGCGTAGTCGCTGACGCTCTCGCCTTTCGTGCGAGCGGTCTCGGGTTTGATTCCCAGTGGGAACACTTGGCCGAAAAGGTATAGAAGCTTTCTTAGGCCAGCCATCCTCAGTGAGGTTTAATTCTTGGTTTCCCTTATTCATACCAGGCAACTGCCAGATGATACGTAACATAATGGTCCCAGTCTTTTTCCTTCTCCAAATCTCCGGGTAGTGTGATCCCGAGTAATATCGTCCCTCATGCTTGATAAACCAATAATATCCAGAAATATAATTCCTAACCTAGCCAACAACCCTACCAAGTTCGTTTCTCGGTGGGAGCTCATATGGTTCGGATCTTACATTGAGCTGTAAGTCCAAGTTCCATATGCCCTCGGTGCTGAAGGAGATGTTAAACTAGAATTCAACCAATTGAACAAAGTACTCAGTCAGAAAGACATAGTGAACATGATGGAAAGAATTGGTTTTCATTTGTTTATTTTCACAAGCTACTTTTAGGAGTTGAATCAGTTTATTTTAAAAAATCCGGACACCTAAAAATTTACTTGGGCACCCAATTTCTTTATAATGAAAAAAAGAGAACAGTCCAGGTAAAACGGAACGTACGACAAACCTAAGCACAAGTAATCGTTTGACATAACACTACCAAGATTACGTAAGTCAATTGGAACTTTCCTTTTTTGGGATCTTTCTCAGCAGACAATTCTAGTTATCTCTTGATTTATTTATTGTTTCATATCATTAAACAACAAGATAAGCTTGATGAAGATGTATTGGAAGCCCCATCAATTGGTCACACGATAAAAAAGACTATCATGTAAAATGTCTGTGACACTGGTTCTTCTACATTGTTTGATAGGAGCGTGTAATGTAAAGAACTAAAGCAATATTGTTTTCTTGTTGTGAAAAACCGACCGCTCGCCTGGCCCTATTATATACCCTAGACACCAGCTTGAGGACATGTCTGTAGCATGGTTAGTTGTTAGTTACCTGGGCAGGTTTTGCCAGCCAGAGGGGACGTGGGATCCTCTTATGTTTATAAGAAGGGCGGTCTATAGAGACACTTCTTCATCGTCTTTTTGTCACTAGCCTCCCCCCCCCCTTCTGATTTTTTTTTAACGAGTTACATCTTATATTGTAGTGACGGCTCATTCATTTGACACACCGCCCCATTTCGAAGAGCAACGGCGAATGGAATCCAATTAGATCGGGTGTGAAAAGAGCAATGGGTAGCATGCTTTCATTTACTTCTTGGCAGGAAGACATTAATTCTCTGATTTAATTCGGTCTAACTTTACATCGAGCAAGTGATTTATAATGCGAATATATATATCACATTCGTTTCTACTACGGAAAACTTTGTGGTTAATTGTGAATTGTCAATCTGTTAAGATTTGGTGTTAACAGGAACAAAAGAATTGACATTTTCATTGTTGGTTTGAACTGTTAGAAGTCACACTTTACATTCTACTTGACTTTGGCGAAGAGTACATTTGAAAATTTACATAGCGTTCTGGTATTGGCGGAAGTTTTTGTCGTGCTCATTTGTCCAATTAGGATAATCAGGGTTACGATTGGGAAAGAAAAATGCGTGGAGTTACTAATCTCTTACGTAGTTCTCTTGCAGTAGTCTCAGGTTGTTTAACTCAATACCGTGACATGGGGATACTTTGATCAAATTTCATCTGTAAAAGTCAATATCTCCGTTTCTTTCTATATTAAAAAAAAGAGCATAACAAATTGGTCTTGCTGTATCTACATATTCTGTAATTGTAAAGTCAAATTGTTTTGTACTTCCCGAGAAAAGAAAGGAAATGTGTGTGACCAAAGTTATACTTGATATGGGGATACTTTGATCATTCTTGATTTTGTTATGCAACATCAAAGAAAACCCAACTTAAAAGCTAGAAAAAGGAAAGGAAGTGTCCGTTAGTATACCGTAGGTTCATATGTAGGAGATAGAAGTAGTAAATGACCAAAGTAAATGACATTGCAAATATGTATGAGCTATCTAGTATTTGTAGTGATAGTATAACTGCAATATGGTACATGGGATGATTGGAGAGCTAGAAACAAATAATGATACTAAACAGAGAAACATGTGAAGAAATATGTGGTGTGATATTTACATTGCTCCTCACTCAAAGTACAAAATACAAGAAATGGGAAACCAAAGAAGAAAACGTAAGAAAAGTTAAAAAGAAAACAACTTTAAACTTCAATCACTTGGACACCGGTAGGAGAGACATAATATGTGTTCCCATCGCAGTCTACATCAGGGAAAGGGGCCGCGGTGGTTCAGTGGTAGAGCGTTCACCTCTGGTGCTTAGGGTCCAGGGTTCGTCCCCAGCCTCCGCCAAGTGAACTTTGTGGTGGACAAACACCGTGTGCGTGGGTTTCCTCCCACTTTCTTCATTCCACCATTTTGTCCATTACTCATCATCACCGTCTCCTTTAGCCTAACCGGCATAAGAGTGGGACGTAAAACTCAAGGACTTCATTTCATTTTTTTTTAACATCAGCGGAAGGGTTCGAAAGAATCTCAACTATATCGTCTGGTTGGATGGCACAGACATCACCAGCAACTAACTTGAACTCTCTTTTATTTGCGCCAATCCTTTTGAAATCTACGACGATTGTTTCGGGTTTAGTGTCTGTTATTTGATACCAATATTTGTAAGTTTTTATTCTCTCGCTGGGAACCAAACTTTGCTACAATATACTAACTTCGTAAACCTGTGATATTGGCTGCTGGTAGATAAGTGTTGCGTGTGCGGCATCTCCGGACCAGAGATGGAGTAGGTCAGTGGGTCAAGTGGGTCAAGTTTTCTGAGTGGGTCAGTGCGTCGTGAGTCAACAGCATGTGACCCACTGTGACCCACCACCCACCGTGACCCACCGTGACCCACTGCGACCCACCACCCACCATGACCCACTGTGACCCACCACACACCGTGGCCCACTGCGTCCCACCACCCACCATGACACACTGTGACCCACCACCCACCGTGACCCACTGCGACCCACCGACTCAGTATGATCTACCGACCCTCTCTGCTCACTGCATTGTAGAGAGTATCTTCTGAAGACTGGTAAATTTGTCTCCGTTTTACTTTCAAGACCTCCGTTTCCCTTTCTTTTCCACTTGTTTCTGTCTACTTACCTGAGGTGAGTATATCTAACCAACTGAAAAAAGAATTTCAGGCACTTTTGGATATTGATATTTTTAATAGTAATAATAGCAATAAGACTTACACTACAATTTGGCTTTCGAGACCTGTGAGTTTTTAGAGTTAACTACTGGAAAAAATACATTTTTGAATCACTGTAATATATAAATTATTTATGAAAAATTGAATGTAACTATGTGTGCCTGATCATCACGGTCAAATTGCAAAGTCAAATGAAATTACTTTTGGTATATAGTTAGGCCTTAATCCAAATTGGGATGTTATATTGCTTTCATTATAGTGCATAATATCCTAAGGAGGTAGTGAGGATCCCAATTTTTGCGGAAACTAATGAGTATCTCGCAACCCGTTAAACTAACGGAGCTGAAATTCAGTGTATTAACTCTTAGAAAATAAACAGAATGTGTCCTAGCATTTTTAAAATTCTCCTTTATGTGGGGGAGGGGGTATATATGGAAAATTGGTAGTGAGTTGGTTTGTAAAAATGATCGAAAACGATCGATGTTATTTCAGAAAAAAAAATCAGAAACAAAAAATACAGTGCTTGGTTTCATATATCCATTGCTTTCTGTTATAATAATTGCTGAAGCTTATGTTTATTATATGGAGCGCTCACAGCACAGGGCAATCAACCCATAAAGTTGTGAGAAAAATAGGCATAAAATTTGTACTGTAAGCTTAATTACACGGAAATTTGAAGTTTGGATTGTACGCATAATTGTATGGAAAATTTTACACTTTTTTCCCTTTACGTTGGTCTACTTACTTTGATTTGGAACTTTGAAATTTCATCTTTTTTTCCACTGAAAAGTATTGATAATTCAACAAGGAAATAATTATACTATGATAATTTAATTGAAATTCATCGTAATTTGGCACATGGCAAACAGCAGTGTGGTAATTGAAGTTGAAGAACGAGAGAAATTCCAATTCACCTCTGAATACTTTCCAGAAACCTCGTTCCCTTTCGCTTTCTAGAGGGAGGGAGGGAACTTGGTAATGGTATCAAACCTTCATGTGTAATTACAAAAATTAAATTTATAAGCAAATAAAAAGTCATCAGTTTATCAGGCTTTAATTGATAATTTATTCACAAGATTCCCTATCAAAGGCGTGGTAGATGAAGTTTCTGTTCTACATGGGTCGACATTGCCAACTAACATAGTCGATATGGAAAAGATGTTGTATGGTGATAGAGAGATGATACTTCTTGCTGAGTATTTCAAAACTGACCGAGAAAAATCGTTATCAGACTTAAGTCTAACAAGTAGATTGTCGATGAGAAGTTGCAGAAATCGGGTAGAAGTATTATCAATTTCTACGACAGAGTGCGAACGGGGATTTCCCCTTATGAATTTACAGATGACTGATATTAGAAATAGTTTAAGTGCTCAAAAATTGTCTAACTTGTTGCTCATCAATGTTAATGGCCCACCGCTAGACAAGCTGAAAGTAAACGACCTAGTTATTTCTTGGCTGAAGGATGGACATCATTCCACTGCGGATGATTTACCGCCAAAAAGTTACCAACAGGAAATAAATCCGATTTCAGATTTGTTTTAAGGTGGAAAATTACGAGTTACGGAAAATGTATACTTGTATTACTAATGGATTATTTGTGTTATTCAACTTTGTACCTACTTTTTACTACCTCTCTTCTTTGCTTTAGGTAAACTACTTTTCAATAAATATTCATAATAATTGCAATTATGCATATTTGTAACTTAAATTTAACGTGGTGTTTTAGTGATTACACAAATTACAATTATGAGCATACTTTATGGAGATGCTCTCACATAGGGTACCCGAGCACCTTTATACCCTATGAACAACTGATTTTTCAAGTCTTTTGTGAGAAAAATACTGTGAACTGAGAAACCATAACCTTTTCCATATTGTACAGGGATATTTTCCTGCGAATAGAAGTTTCTTGTGGAATGCGTTCAGAAATTAACACTTGCAAGAATACTATCTTAGTACAAGTATATTTTAGGCACACACTAATTTCCACCCACCTCAAACTGTTTCAATTTCCTCACTGACAAACACTTTACCATTTTATATCGTAAAGGTCAGATCCAACGTTATTGTAACAGAGTGGTGCTTGAGCGACTGACTAGAAATTCAAACTCCGATTAGTGACAATTTCACAGTCTTGTTTTATTACAAGTGTAAACTCTTCAGTCAGTTCAGAAGAGGCCGTGGATCGTGTTCAGAGTTGATGACGATGGATTTTGTAAGTCAGAGTAGGTCAAAGTGGATGAGAGTGGTTCATGGTGGGTGGTGGGTCAGAGTGGGTCACCGTGGATGGTGGGTCACGGAGGGTCACAGTGGGCCACGGTGGGTCGTGGGTCATGATGGGTGGTGGGTCAGTGGGTCGTGGGTGACGGTGGGTGGTGGGTCAGTGGGTCGTGGGTCAAGTTTTCATTGACCCACGCCAACTCTGCTCCGGACTAGGGATGCTCTTCTATTCCAGGCAAATCAGTAGAGTCGTTGCTGTCAGTGTCTTCTTCCCTGGTGTAGTTATAGCCGTAGATATGATACATATAGGTTCAACATCCAGTCTTTTCTTCTTTGTGGGTAGTTTGCTTGACGTATCAGTACCGTATCGTTTCTCTTTGAGCAGAGTTGTTAAAGCATCTTCGACACCATGGCACAGTCGTCCAGACACCCTTCAAACCTGGCCAAAACCTCAAAATTCGAAATTACCACAAATATGAAAGACCTTACAGATTTAATAAGGAAAGGCGTAAGGTTTGCAGAAATAGGTAGGTTTTCGTACAACTCCTAAGGGCTGGGCCTACAGTTAGTACCAATATGAATGATTAAAGTCTATGGAAGAAGGCCATGTATCCAGCCCGGTAGCGAACGCAAAGTTCATGATGTGAAAATAAAATAATGTTTCGTTGTTAGGTGTCAATAATGATTGTGCAGAAAATTGTTATAGATTCGTCGTTCGTGACACATATGTAGAACTCTAATATGACTTCATGTACTAGTTAATATGTGGATAAATAAAATTAGATCGAAAACCAAAATTGGTATACTTGATATTTAATTTCATGTAGACTTTTATTTTGAGTCCAGCCGAGTTCAGTTCTATTGTGTGCTGTATGTGATAGTAGGGAGTGTTATCTGTTAGAGAAAAATACCAAGTGTTGCCCATTTTTGCCCGATCTGGTTTGAAAGGCGTATTTCTGTGTGAGTAGGGTAATATTGTTAAGAGTAGTATTTAGGATAATGACTGTTTTTCCTTGTCATTTCTGAAATGTCATACAAAGCAACAACAATGAGGCTTCTACAAGTTCTACAGAAGTAGGAGGAAACAAAGACATCAAAAGGCAACATCTGAATAGTTTCCTTGAGAAAGAAAGGTCTACTGATTTGACTTGTACAATGAAGTGTATAGGGATGCGCACGAGACAACATTTGAGACTGTCTCGTCTCGAAAATGTGATGTAAAAGTGATGTCTCGACTCGAAAAATGCATATTTTTCTATTGGAAGAGCTGTGTCTCGACTCAAATTTTGTCAGGAAAATTCTGTCTCGGCTCGTCTCGTGCGCATCCCTAGAAGTGTACTAGTCAATTCGTACTAATGACGTGATTCTCGGGGCTTCCACATTCGCAGAAAAAACTACAATATATTTTGTATTTGTGCCGCTAGGTGACTCTCTATTTATTTTGGAAGTTTTGACCAAAGTATACCCAGGATTTAAAGTATCCCCATATTATGGTACTTAAATTTTTGTACATACTCTAATTATTCTTCTAATTATTAACCAATGATAACGACAAAATATCGAATTTGCCACAGTGAGAAGTTTTCATCTGATTTGATTTTGATTTTAGCATCCCTTACAACAGTGAGGCCATGTGAGATTTAAACCCACAGCTTAACGTAGGATCCGAAACATATCATGTCCCATCGGGAACCGAACCCAGGTTTCCTAAGACCAAAGGCTCGTACGCTAATCGCGTAACCATAAGAGATCTCACTGAGAAATACAAAACGAACATCATTTGTTGAGCTTTTAGCAAAATTAGGGTATGTCCAACGTGCTGATTTTCCAACATATGGCTCTATACATTCTATTTTTTTCACCCCAACCATAGGCTTGTCTGCAACATGGAAATTTTAAAACTTTTCTCTTCCTTGGAAGAGCTGTTTTATATTTTAACAAGGTTTCTTCTTCGTAGCTGCATCTAGATATTCTATCCTTGATCTTCTCCTTACTAGTTTTCCTACTGCCTTTCCCTCTATCAAGACGGTGATCCAATCGAAGTGCCGAATAAGATGGCCAAACGAGCTATTTCTTTTTTTTCCTATTATCTTTATGATCTGTCGTCCTTCATTAGCTACCTTTAGTACGTCTTCATTCCTTTACCTTTCGGTCCATGATAGGTGCAGTATTCTGCATAAACACCACACTTCAAATGCCTCCAGCTTGGGTACTTCAGCATTTCTCAGTGTCCGCGTCTCTGACTCGTAAAGCGCTATACTCCACACCAGGGTCTTAATAAATCGAACATCCAACAACACATTTCTTGATGTTACCAGTCCTCTTTTCCTGTTGAATGCTTGTTTATCCTGTGCTATTCTGGAACTTATGTATTTTCCACTTCTTCTGTGCGAGGATATTAGACTTCCTAAATAGGCTAACGTCTTCGATTTTCTCTTCCTCTAGCCATACATTTGCCCCTTCCTGTCCTGCTCTTGTGCACTTTATTACTTTGGTTTTTTATTATTATCTTCATTTTGCATATATATTTCAGTTGGTCGTTCAAGTTTGAAAGTGCTTCCTGCAAGTCCTTTTCGTCCTCCGCTATGAGTGCTATGTCATCAGCAAAATCTTATTGTGTTGAAAACCTGACCATTTACTTTTACACCTTTCTCGGTTTTATCAAATTATTCTTTCATAGCCTCTTCTATATAGACGTTGAACAGGAGAGGTGAAAGTTCACAACCTTGCCGTACTCGTTTACTTATTCTTGCTTCCTTTTGATGTCTTGCTATAACAACTGTTTGGTTCTTGTAAAGCTGATATATTATTCTTCTGTCTCTGTAATCCACTTTCAGATTATTCAACACTCTGAACATGATATTCCAATCTACGTTGTCTAAAGTTTATTTTTTCTGAACATATATATAAACTATGTTCTCAGCGGATTCTCATTAATTCGAAATTTTGGGTAATTCGAACAAGATATTCTTCCCCTTGTAAACTATGTTGAAAACAATGAATGAATATTTTGAAGGTAAAAAAAAATATTTGGATTTTTCGAGTAGAAAGTCAATTATTTTCATTTTAGCATTATATTCCAAATATATTATTTTGCAACCTGAAAATTATACAAACACGCTAAACTCAAAAGCATTGCGGGCAGTCAATCAGAGAGGGTGATTTCCGTAATTACTCTCATAGGAATGCACGGAGCACTGATTTTTGATTGTTCATATCCTGGAAACAATGGATCCTCTACAGTCTGACCAAAATTGATGGTGATCCATAAAATAGTTGTTGAGATTTTGCATCTCTCAGACACACGGACAGATAAAGTATGTAAAGGGACTTTTGGAAAACCGAACTTCTTAAAAACTCAAGTTTTGAAACAAACGCGAGAAAACAATCTGCAGGGAACATTATTGTTATGCTTGTTCTTATTGTGTATAGTCTTTTCTGAACCATTGTACACAATAACAATATTCCTATATAATTTAAGTAATTCTTCATTTGGGATATTTTCATACCCAAACATGATGCTTTTTATCAGCACACTTAAGAGTCAAAACACTCCGGCGTCAACATTGGAGATATTGATAGTCTTCCACTTGCTAGGGGAGTTTCCTCCACCAGTAGCAATAAGATTTATTCCATCGCTATTGATAGGATAAGAAGGAACCTTCTCTTCTACATTAGAGATTTAATTTAGGCATATAACAGGTACATAATTTTAATATTTATACCAAAATATTATGAAATATGAAAATTTAAAATATGTTATTTCGATTCGACGTATCATGAAATATTTAAGATCCTTGTTCCCTTTACCCGACAAGATATAGTTTATAATATGAAATTTTGTATTTTACCTCTTTCTGGTTATTTTTTCCTTTTTTAAAAAATATACTCCTGTAATTCCACATTATTAACCTAGTGTAGATTTGTAATAAACTGAATTACAAAATAGATTTCAGAACAATACATTATTTGAATATAATCATATTACATTGGTTATATCTAATGTGTTTATATTCAAATAATGTATTTTTCTCCGACAATAAAATTTAATCATCGAAAATGTAATAAAACTATATTTATTTTTAAAATACCATATTACAAGTAAAGAATAAAACTATGCACATTCAAAATTCCCCAAACATGAAACCTAAAAACCAATCTACAGTTCGTTAACATAACATTAATGTGTTATTTCCTGTCAAAAACAAGATAACACTATAATTACAACTACAATTACAATAATTGCAGAAGTAAATCACTTTTCCGATGCGATGGCAAGTGATTACGAGATTTCAGAATTAACTATTATGTTGTAAGATTATTATTATTATTATTATTATTATTATTATTATTATTATTATTATTATTATTATTATTATTATTATTATTATTATTATTATTATTATTATTATTATGAAATTTAAATTTATTTCGCGTTTATTTTATTTTTTTAAAAAAAGAAAATGGAATAAAACCAATAAAATTGTGGCTGGCCACTTGCTTAAATCCATGTGTTAACTATTTAATGGGGCCAATGACAGGACGATAGATAATATAATTCCACTAAAAAGTTGAAGTCGTTGCAGTTATAGAAGGCGCGCGCACTTGCACCAACAATTCTACCATGACATTTATGCGTACACTGACTTTTTCTGATCGTTCAAACAATTTACAGAGAAGAAAATGTACTCAGGTATTGTTAAGTACTGGTGAGTGCAGGCTATAAATACTTCCAAATGAAGATACGAAAAGTCAATAAAATAAAAAGAAAATAAAAGAAATTGTACCGATTACATTTAGCTTTTTCTTGGGAAATTGCAATCAGACAAAAATCGCGTGCTAAGGGCCTTAACTTGTTTCACAAAAGGTTGTAAAGAACATGTAGTGAATGTCACAAACTTTAAAATGCATTAACTTACATTGAGTATCATTTTAAAGTTGTCAAACTTCAGTTTCTTCTTTTCCTTATTTTTATTCTCCATTCCGAATCTTCGTGAAAGACGAACTTCTAAAATGTTTTTACAACATTAGAATTGGTTGAAAAACCCACACAACCATACGAATGTCTCTTTTAAAGGCGAAAAAAGAGAGATATCCGTGTGTGTAAGAGAAAGAGAGAGAGATGGTAAAAAAATCTAACATGTTCTTGTAATTTCACCCACATGCCTTCTCTTCCTTCATTGGTTTTTCTTTGATGCCTCTGGACAAGAATTCTCGTTAATACAGTAAAGGAGGTCTTCCATCTTTGTCGTGGATTCGTCTTGTAGTTTTATACTTGTAACTGCCAAGCACAGGTGGTTCATCGAAAGAGTAAGCTGAAGATGGGATCAACACCCATTACTCCTTATCTTCTGACCACTCAAACGGCGTGTTTGCCTCAGTTCTTGTCCATTTTATGTCCGCAACATAAAACGTTTACTACAGCTGCCTAAAACCAGATAGATTCTTTTTTTTTTTCACTGTTCCCATTTCTAGACGATTTTTTCAAACTCTTTTTATATGCACATACATACACCCATGCGTATTTTCTTTTTAAGGAACAATTTTTATTATTATTATTTTTTGCAAAGTCTTATGCACTGCGGCTCCCTACGGAGAACCACTTTTCTAATTCAGCACTAAATGTATTCCTCGTTCTTAAACTTCATACGTGTGAGTACGTTTATGTAATTTCATTTTTTAAAAAATCTTCTTCTTATAAACCTTATACATATAGTATACCCTGCTTAGCTGTCATGTCATGCCTGTAATAATCAAAGCTAAATCCTAAAGCATGATATATTTCCCTGTTAAATGTCAAGTCAGCAAATGTGTTACGTCTGGTATGTTTAGCCCTGAGCACTACAAAATAGTGAAATGAGTCGGAAATGCGAGTGATGTATTTAATGCTCTGTTTCATGTCCTATGTTAAGATCTAATCATAAACTGCATTTATGCACCTTTTTTTTTCTTACGACTTTAAACTCTTTTTATTTTTGTTTTGTTTTCGTTTTAAGACGTTCTTGTAAAGCGCATTTTTTAAAAGATCAAAGCGCCTGGGTTTTATTTAATAATGAAACACACTATGTGGTCTTCTTATTTTCTTTTACTGAATGGGTCATCATCATCATAGGTATTCTGCCATTATTGGCAAGTCACTTGCCACAAATTGAGGAGCTCCCATTTGTTCTCAGTTAATCTCTTCGTCTTCTGTTGTAATATTGTTTATTAATTGTAGCATCTTTCTCCAGCCACCCTTATAGCATTACTCTCATGACACAGTTCCTTTTCGGCCCATGTACAAATGATTCTCTAAGTTTTACACAAGTGGTTATAATATTGTTATTAGTTACAGTATGAAGACGAAATTTTAGGTGAGCATACTTTGATCTTTTGGCTACAAGACTATGTCACTATCTGCCGTGACGCATCTCGTCCAACGTTCTTTCCATGTCTTGAATGTACCTTGATAAAATTCAGGTGTTCAACTTCAACACCGTTGTTACACACAAGAAATGAGGGCCTTGTCACTGTTGATAGTTTTTCTTCGTAGGTGGATCTTCAGACGACCAAACAGGAAGAAATCTGAAAGAGCCAGTCCAGATTATAGGGAGACTGAGGGACTACTTCCCTTCCCATTTTCATGATTTTCTGCTTTGTCATCACCGCTGTATGAGGCTTGACATTGTCATGATGGAGTTTGATGATCTTAGCTTGTAGCTCCGGTCTTTTGGTTTGGAGAGGACGTCATACTTTACCCGGTGACAAACAATAACGCTCTTTGTTAATTGTGGAGCCATGTTCCAAGAAATCTTTGAAAATGATACCCACACTGATCCCAGAGAAAGGAAGCCATGATTTTTTGGTCTGATCTCGAAAGCCTATTTAAAAAAAAAAAAGAAAAAAGCTGCAACCAAAGTTGATACTGGCGTGATCTAATGTGTGATCCCCATAAAACGGAATTAACTTCTTACGAATTGATATGGCTGATTCATCACCGGTTTTGAACAGGAATTCCAGAGCCGTTGTTAAGTCCTGATGTCTACTTTAGTGTCTATTGTAATTTACTTGTAAACAATAGGAAACAACAATTATTACCATTTTGAAGCCAAAGGATCAAAATATGTTCACATAAAATTTCATCATCATATTGCACCTAATATAAATATAACACCCATCTGTGCAACACTTATTCAACACCCTTTGTACCAAACCAGTTTATCTTCCTCTCTTTTATTACATCTGAAATTGTTCTTTTCCTCTCTTCTATTTCTTTCTCATTCATTTTGCGTTCGACTCAGCAAGTTATCTCAATTCTTCTCCATATCTACATTTCTAAAGTTTACACTCTTCTGTAATCACTTCCACGTAGATACTGACAACTAACCACCGTGTCCATTTTCTCCCGACATACCCTACTTCTAGATTTGATATTGACCGTTTTATTCCAATCAGCATTGCTTTTGTCTTTTTAACGTTATTTTCATCCCATATTTTCGTTTTTCATTTCTTTTTCACTTTTTTAAAAATCAGTAACACAAGGACAGGGTATGTCATATGCGACTTGACCAAAATTGGAATAGCGATAGAACGTGGCAAGTTTAGTACATATATTAAATATTTTGTTGTGATGTGGAAGCCTTTGGTTTCTATAGTTATTGCCCATCAAATTTGAGATTCGACTTAGTGAAAATATATTAGTAGTTTTCGTGTAGTTGAGTACGTACATACAGATAATTGATTCTTGAGTTATTGATCACTAAATTTGAAGAGATTTCACTAAATCATGATCGATAAAACCCTGTGTTAGGAAATATTCTAGCAGATCCTTGAGTGAGGTGATTTTCTAGCAGGTTCTTGAGTAAATTGATTTTGTGATAGATTATTAATTAAGATTATTTTCTAGGAGATTCTTGGATAAGGAGTATTCAAGCTTATTCTTAAATAAAGTGATTTTCTAGCAGATTCTTGAGTAAAATGTGGTGTGACTCACAGGTCTCCATATTATTGACTGAGGGAAAAAAAAACAGCATACTGTAACGTCACAGAACATCCATTTTGTAATAACTTCTCATTTGCCATGTGTTTATTACCACATAGTATGTGTTCTATCATAAGATACAAAACATATCTAGTTCTTAAAATCAGGTTTGGCAGACGTACCACTAGTTAACCCAGTTTTGGAATTTAGATGCTGCTCGTTAAGAAACAAGGAGTCCGAGCAATACTTGAGGAAAGGAAGCATTTGTTAATCTGCGTGTAACAAGATGATAAAAATGTTCCAGTTAACTTATCGATGTTTCTGTTAGGGAGAAGCAATGAAATGAAACGATGCAATAAATCTCTAAGTACGATGCGTTATACGTTCTCCTGTTTTTAAGACTTTAAATATCTCTGGAAATAAAGTTCTGATAAATCTTTATAGATAGGTGTGTAGTGGAAAACCAAGCAAGCAACATACCTAATGGGGGTGAAACCACGAAAATCTCTTTAATCTGAAAGTTCAGCGTTCTGTAAACTGCCAATTTATTTCCAGTCATAAAGATATAAAAAAAATAAATAAAGGCCATGAAAATTCAGAAATCTTCATGTAAACCAGAAGATTAAAAAAAAAAAAACTTTGCTTTTGGAAATGCTAGAATCTATATTGTTGAATCTAAATACTTTGAAGAGAGACACACATCATTGAATTCTGATTATGTGAACACGCTAGATTCAAGAGATCAATACGGTAGTTTTTTTCTTAAAGGGTTGTATATTATTTTTTTTTATTTCATGAAAGAACGGATATATATAAAAGACGTAAAGAACTTGTTAATTATTTATCAAAAGTAAAATCGTTTTCTGGGATAATTCTCAAGAAGAAAACAATTGCCATTATCTGGATGACTCATCTTAAGTTTATAGAAAAGAAGAGGGCTCTTTTACTGACATAAGTGGTAAAAGTCATAAAACGAGTTCGACGACAACGGAATATGTTTTAAAAAAAGGCTTTGAAACAATTAGTTTACTTCGTAGCAATATTTAAATACAATTTCTTGATCACTTTTATATGACTTTGTTAGAAAATATTTATTTGGATGTCTGAATATATTGTCACACAAAACATACATATATAGGACACATTTTAGATGCTAAAACAAAGAACAGTTTGGATCATAAACAGAATATGGACTGAGGCCTATTTTGTTAGCAAGATTTCGATAGGGAAACATCAATAAAAATCGTAAATACAAATTACTTTCTTATAAAGAAAATAAAAATTCAAATCTCACTTGAATTAACAAACTTGAACCATAAAAATTATAAAATATATTATTAATAAAATTACACTGAAGCTGCATCAATATTAAGGATAAAGTGGAGATTAGTAATACAATATTAATTGCAAACCTTGAATTACGTGATCAGTAACTTACTGTATTAGATACTGATTGTGGAATGTGTGAACGGAAATCCAATACTAGAGTGATCACATATTTTGTCATGTTTTGCTGGCTATCAGAAACGTGTACACGTACACTTAGCTACCTGTTAATATTTGAAACAGATCTGATACAGCTTACACCCTCCTCCTGATCCTATTACAAAAGTTATTTGCCGTTTACTGTTTATTTCATGAAATGAAATTGACTACGTAAGAGAAGCAGGAAGTGAAGATTTTAGAATGTGCTCTTCGAAAACAATAAAAGGCTTGTTAGCCATTAGCGAAGGCATCGCGTGTTAACGAAGGCATCTTAACAAGTTGCTAATATATCTTGATGTCTTAATTTTATCTATCAGGAGTGTCTTTGACTTCTTGCTTATTAAGACGGCAGCGAGAAGTTCCAGCAGTGTGAGTAAACTTTGTTTTTCTTCCAAAATGATTCCCAAAACCTAGTGTTAATTTGAAGTAATACAAAAACTATTATCTTCACTCAGTTTTCGACATATTTGCAGTTAAAATGTGCATAGAAAATAATCTTGGTATTGCAGCGTAGGGACTGTTTGTTTTCAGTATGAAGTACTACGTTAGAAAACAAATGCTACGATACAAACGGAGTACTGACTAATGTACATATAATTCCTTTGGATATTAAATTATATACAGGGTGATTATAAATGATTCGTCGGGTTTTAAGGTAAAATATGTCGAAAACTATTAATATAATGCGTTTGTGCTAATAATGTATCGAAAAATAAATTTAAACATTTAATTTGTCATTTTCACAATTTTGGCTGGTGGCGACAGATGGCAGCACAAGCCTGCTTTCCAAAATGGCGTCTATAGGGCAGAAAACATTCTGTTTTGGAATATGAGAAGTGAGATCGAGGAATTATGTCATTCCTTATTATGTTACAATTGTGGTTGCTTTCATAAGTAAAATAGCCCTCCCGCGCTAGTCTAGTGAATAACGCGTGCGCCCATGGTTCCAGATTCGATTCCCGGTGGAAGAACAAAAAATTCAATTTCACTGTCATTCATTTCCACTAATCATCCATTTACTTTAGCCTAAATAGCATAATTGTGCGACGTTAAATTAATAAAACAAGTGAAAGAGAATTCCAATAACTTCATAGTTCAACTTGAAGGCTCACCGTCCCATTGAAGCATATCAATTCAATTGGTCCACCATATATACATAGAGTGTTAATGAATTATACCGACAAACTGTAATATATGATTCTTCACATCAAAATAAGAAAAAAAGTTCATATGGATCTGTGCGATAAAGTCCATAGTTTAGAAGCTAGGGCTGCTCAAAGTAATGGATAAACTAAATTTCAATACTCGCTATTTTGATTCAAGAAATCATGGGGTGACGGTTTATATCAGCGTAAAGGAAGTCATACATGTGCAATCCAAAAGTGCATACTTCATCAATGTGCAAGGGATTCTCTACAGGGCATAATTCGCAGGCATGCTTCAAACAGAATTCCCAGATATGCTCTGATTTCAAGTTGAGTCCAAAATAGGCAAAAGGTGAGCCTTGACAGCTAGGGATGCGCACGAGACAAGATTTGTGGCTGTCTCGTCTCGAAAATGTGCTGTAAAAGTGATGTCTCCACTCGAAAAGTGTATATTTCTCTATTGGAAGAGCCGTGTCTCAACTCGAATTTTGTCAGGAAAATCCTGTCTCGACTCGTCTCGTGCGCATCTCTATTGACAGCAGTGAACATGGAATGCGGAATGCTTTGACGTGAAAGTGGAACTGTCAGGGACGGTTCCTCGTGTTCGAAATAACGAGTGCTGCGATGTTTTGTTTCAACCTTGTGCGTAAAAAAAAAAAAAAAAGCTTGAAATATACAGTGACAAAATACATTGCAGCATACATTATTCCGAACACAAGCAGACAGTCCCTAACAATGCCGACTTCCCGCCATAGCATTCCGTGTTCTCTGCTAATAAGCTTAGCTTTTTCCTTTGGGACCACCTTTAAATCAGAGCATATCTGAGAATTGTGTTGAGAGTAGGTTCGAAAATTATACCCTGAAGGGAATCTTTTGCACATTCACATTCATTGCACATTGATGAAATATGCATTTTTGGATTGCGCATGTGTAAGTTCCTTTACGTTTATATAGACCGCCACTCTAGGTTTCTAGAATTCGAAATAGTGCATGTAGAAATTTAGCTTTTCTGAGATTTTAAACAGCCCTAACTCTGAAACTATATACTTTTACCCACAGGTCCATAAACACTTTTTTTTTCTCATATTTTGATGTGAGGAATCATCTCTTAAAGTTTATTGGTATAGTTCATTAACACCCTGTACATATATAGATAAGGTTGCAAGACCTGAAGACACGGTTGAACCTTTGTAAATTAAAACGAGGCATGTAAAAATGGATTTTCCGCAATTCACCATGTACACATTACATACTTGATTTTATTTCCTAGGTAAGCATACCAGGGGTGTATTGCCCCCTACAAAATAGTGCAGAAGAGCGATTGCTCCTGTCTTCAATCTACTAGATTCATCACTGTAGTAGGTAATTCATACATAGAAGATGGTAGATAGAAGATTTCCTGTACTTTACATTTATTGAATTGTAATTTCTGTAATGGAAGTTTTATAAAAAAATGTAAAAATAAAGTATATGAGTGTTTATCTTCAAAACTAGCTTCTTACACATTTAATCTATATATGTATAAAGTAAAAGTCACCCCTTTCGGGACAAAGTGAAATGGCCGAGAGTTGGATTGTGGAGGTAAAAGCTCCACTTAATGCCACTCTGGTACTTTCTTTACTTTCCCAGGTACTTATTTCAAAGAGGTTGGGTAAATTCATTGCAACGAGGGTAGAATGAGAAAAATCCCCTTAGGGGTTCGAACCCGGGCTGCCGTACCGGACTACACAACTGCGAATTTTATATATATATATATACATACATACATATATATATATATATATATATATATATATATATATATATATATATATATATATATATATATATATATATACTATATGCATACACGAAGATCCGGAATATGTATTTTTGAGGAGGTGGATACTCAACGTAGTTCACGATTCAGAACGAGTTTCCTCTTTGCAGTTATATATTATAGTATAAACAAAGGAAAACATAAACACAAACATTTTGAATCTTGAAAGAATTTGACTGAGTGTTGTGCAGACCTTCACAGGTCACCTACCTTTAAAAAGAAGACCCTCATTAAGATGAATAAAAATTATTCGTCTTGAAATAAGTATAATGCCAGGATAATAGCAAACACTTACCGTAATGAAGACAGGATCATCCGTTTGTTTTTCACCGGTAGTTGTTCCTTGTAGAGAGCCCCACTTAACTGTGAAATGCCGCCAAACACGAGTGGCTGGCCTTTTCCATATAATAAGAGCCGTGCCACATGAAGAGAATTTTGTGTTGTCTCCTCGAAAAACTAGGAAGAATTTTTCCTGCATTAAGTTTAACAAGGAGAATGTAATAATCATATAAATATAATATATATGTATATGTGTGTGTGCGTGTGACGGTACAGTTATGCAAATGTCAACATCTGCAACGAAATTCCGCATCATCCGCGTGCTTCTACTAAAACAGGAATTTCTGAAAATACATGTAATACTGTGAAGAGGTTTTCACCAAGTTGTTTGCCGGTCTCCTTGTTTCTTGAAGAATTGGAAAGTCATGGCCACGTTCTTTCTTTGTTTTCTTCTGATTTTCGGACAAAAAGTTTCGTCGCTTGATAGTTCATACGCTAAACTAGCTAAACCAGTATGCAATGGCCAATGCATAACGCACTGCGGGCCAAGAGAAATAGTTGGGGGTCATTTCCCATTTTTCTTTTTCCCCTGTCCTGAATCGACGCTTCGCTAAGTGCAGTATTGCTCACTAAATGAGGCTAGACGAAATAAGAAATAAGTTTTTTCTCGTCTAATCTTTTAAATTATGTGGAAATCTCGAAATAATATTTCTCGCCTTGTCTCGATTCTCGAAAACCTTGTCTCGACTTGTTTTGTAAACTTTGTACAAAGTTTATTATTATTATTAGTTATTCTGCCTTTTGGCAAGTCCTGGGACTAATATTTTTTTTTTTCCAATTTTAGATTTTGGCCTGGAAATGTTTCTTCCATTTTTGTCGATCTTCAGCTTCCTCTTTTAACTCCCAATGTTTTCTCGTATCTTTCAAATAATCGATCAGCTGTGTTCTTCTTCTTCCTATTCCTCGCTTTCCTTCTATCTTTCCTTCTATGGTGGTGTGAAGAAGACAATTTCTTCTCAAGATGTGTCCAATCCAATTGGCCCTTCTACGAAGAATGGTGGCTAGAAGTGTCCTCTTCTCTCCTATTCGTTTTAAAACATCTTCGTTTGTTGCTCTCTCTGTCCATTTTATCTTCTCCATCTTCCTCCAACACCACATTTTGAACCTCTCCAAATATTTCTTCTCTAACTTCCGTAATGTCCAAGTCTCTGAACCATACAGTCCAATTCTTAAGTCCGTACATAGTTTGTGCCCTGATTTTTTTTTTTTTTTTTTTTTAATTTCACCTAGAAAGTTTCAGAATCCTTTCGCGTTATGAGAGGTTGACGAGGGGTGAGAAATAATAAAATTTAAAAAATATTTATTTATATTATGTAATAGCTTAGACGCATCTGTAAACGTTGATACATGCTCTTCGCTTTTTCGTAAACCATTTTATCAACTTATAGTTTTATACCATGAATCCTGTAAAACTAAAATAATGTTTAAGATGTTCGACTTGAGTAACCTAGCGTTACCCACGAAATTTCACGTCTCGTCTCCATTTTTTTTAAAACGGATAATTCTAGTCTCTTTTTCTAGACGAGACGATATTCGTCTCTTGGTGGGTAATACTAACTGATTGTGCGTAAGTCATACCTTTCCTGAGTTTCAGTTCTATTTTGGGTATTTTACATCTTGTTTCACGCGTCTAGACCAACTAGGAACTGAGCTCGAGTCATTTGATAGTAACTATAGAAAAAAAGCATAATTTTTCTGGAACAGATTTCTTTTCTAGAACAGATCGTACGTAATCAAAAAATCGAAACGGCTTGCTAAGCGAAAGATCAGAGGAAGTATGTTCGCTTGCTAGCAAGCAGTAAAAGAAAATACATTACTTCCGCAGTTAAAATCAAATTGGTGTATTGTGGTGGTCAATTACAGTCTTCCTATTATGCATAAAGTGTTTAAAATAAGGAATAAATCATACATTCTTCTATTTTCATTCGCCAGGCGGATGAAAGATATTCGTGGGCCACTATTTGGTCATCACTCTTGCGAAGCGTTACTAAGCGAAGCGTTTAATGTTGCGGGAAGCTTCTATGCACTTGTAATTTATAGGTTAATACGGCTTTAATTTGCCATTTGGTCTATTATTCTTTGGTACCTGATGTTACAATCTCTGATTTTCAGTAATCGAACCCTTTACTTGTATTTTCTGTATGCGAACACTCCAGAGGACATAAATATAATCCTAACTTAGTCCAACCGAACATTGATCAGAGACAAGACAGCCAAACCGAGGAAGAGGGAGGCAGGAGAGAATGCAGAAAGAGTCTTCAGTGCATTCACGTGTGTCTCAACAGTGGTGGGCACAAAAACCGGTTTTTCAGTTTTCAGTTTTTAGGAAAACTTGTTATCGGTATTTTCCAAAAAACAGTTCGTTTTTTTTTACCGAAACTGATTTCGGTTTTCTCCAAAATCAATTCATTTTTTCATCTAAACCAGTTTCAGTTTTTCCAAAACTGATTCTATTTCTGACCAGAATAGTGTTTCTTTGTTTTGGTGAAAACCGAACCGGTTTTTTTAAGAAAACCGAAACGTCGGTTTCTCGGATTTCGGTTTTTGGAAACCGATTTTCCTCATATCTAGTCTCAATCAGAAGTTGGAAGGGCCTTTGGCTAGTACATGCTAGAGTGAATATGCAGTAAGAGGGTTTGTTGCATTGGTCACAGTACCTTACCTTAATTGGGCTGTCTTAAATTGTAAAATTTGACCCGTGAGAAGGCAAGTTTGTGAGTTTCACTTTAACTCGCTTGCACTCAGGCTTACTTTCTTCAAAGAGGCTCGCTTTCACTAATCCTAATAGTGTTCTCGGTAGCTGACTCGTACTAGCTCAATTTCCGATTCGCACAAGCTCGATCTTGCGCTAGTTTATATAATAGAACTCGCGGCTTGCTCCGAGTCAGGCTCTGGCTCACTATTCACTTATAAGCTCGTGCTCAAACTCACTTGTGCTCAATTATTAAGATCGAAGTCCATTAAACTTAAGAGCCTGGCACACAAGTTTGGACATTCTACAGCGGATATCTCCTTGATGCTGAAAAGGAACATTAGACCTCAATTAAAAAGTAGTTAAAACATTGCGACAAGCTATGAGGAGGTGCCATTCCGATATTCACTTAAGGTGATGGAAGAAGGATTTCCATATTCATATTGGAACTTGGAACCGATATGTTGTCTGTACTTTAAAAACAGGAGTACAAATACCCCTATGCGTTCCTCAGTGTTTGAACTTCTTCAAGCCTTAATCTGTAAAATGTTTCTTTTGCGTTTGTGTGTAAATATTCAGTTTTCTAATTGTCAATACGTGAAAAATAAGTTCTAATAGAATAACATATTTTTTTTCTTTCTCAAACGAAAAAGATTTCCAAATGTGAAAACTATTGTAAGTACTGAAAAAACAATTTATATACAGTATATATTGGAATAGCAAGCTTTGTAATTTCCAGAAAGGTTTCTAAAATAAAAACAAACTAAAATAATTTTTTCTAGACAATTTAAAAGATCATCTAGAAATCTCTTGCTGCTGGGGAAAAGCGTGGTATTTTTAAGTTCGTCCGCATAGAGCTAAAAGTGATCTTCAATTAGAAAGGGGAGGGGGGAATGCTGCTTTAGAAGAGAATGAAATTTTGCTATCTAATAGACGAAAAAAGCTTCTATTAACAATCTATGATAATCTATCGATTCTATTATAAAATCATTTAATTGTCACAAAGGATTTCAATCTCTATCTCACTACCTTTCACTCTGGGATTCAGAAACTCTGTCATTTAGTAGAGGACCTCTTCGCTTCACTTCTAATTCACTAGCTGTCAACTGAAATTTCACACACTAACTTCTTCTTCTGAGCTTCTTCGTGGCAATTTGGTTAGCATAAGGTCTTTAGCGTGGGAGATCTGGTTTCGATACATGGTAGGAGCTCATGTGATTCAAATTTTAAGCTGAGCTGTAGATTCATGTCTCATATAGCCTCTCTGCTGAAAGGGATGGTAAGTTCAAAACTCTATATCTAACTTCTTCGTCTGGACAGAGTTATTACTTTTTTTTTAACATGTCATCCATCAATGTGTTTTTTATCTTCTTTTTTCTTTCATTAATCCATCTACCACGTCTCTCAAGCACAATTTCTTTTTAAACAGTGTCGTAACAAATTCTCCTCTCCTTTTTAATTATCTCCAACAATTTTCTTCTCTCTTCTCCATTTTCCTTCTACTTTCAATCATACCACTGAAAATACAATTTATTTTCAAACAATGTTCCAACCATCTACATGTTGCACATAATTTTCACAGAGGTGTTTGTAATTCAATAAGTAAGATATTTGCTATTCCATCCCTATTTAGTTTTGTTAGAACTAACGTTTTAAAGGCATCTGACTGCTTTTACCATCAGATCTGTGCTAATTTAGGGAGCACTTGCATAGTAGTTTTCTATTATAGTTTTGTTACATTGTCTTAATTTTATTTTTCAGTGTGTAAAAATCAAATTTGGTACACTTATCAACTGGAGAAAACCGAACCGCTTTTGAAGAGTATCGAAATGTTGGTTTCTGGGTATTCGCCTTCCTTACAAGTGTACTCGTTTTTTCTAAAAGTATTTGTATCCATACACAAACCGCTTCCCCTCATAAAAACGATAGTGTTTACTTTACCCTCATTATCTCCTCTTATAATATTCTATAATTTACAATTTTCCAACAAATTTAGTTATTGTCCTGTTACGCCAGGTAGAGATGCAAGGGCTCGGAAAAACCGGCTTTTTTGGAAAAAAACTCGGTTTTTTCTGCTTTGCTTTTTTGCTTGGGAAATTTTGGGCTTTTTTTCAAAATTCTGCTTTAAATCGATAAAGCAGACTTTGTTTCGCTTCTCTATAACACAGAAAGTCATTTAATTAGTGGTTGATGCCGATAAGAATATAAAACCTCGAAAGTAAACCATGAATTTCGAAAACATATTTTAAACAATTTTACTTCAACATTTTTACATTATGACTTCCAAAGGATTAACCAATGTATATAATAAACACATTTTAACCTCCTATATACAAAAGTAAGCAGAGTTTGCAAGAACCATCGTTGTTTCTGAAAATGCCAAAAACCCGTTTTGGGGGGGGGCAGTTTAAACCAGGCTTTTTTGGGGTTTAAACTAGGTTTTTTGATTTAGATATTTTGCTTTATGTATTTGTATTACATATTCACAGAAATAAGTTTGTTTCGCCTTGGTGTTATTATTCAACAACGGGGTTATGCTGGAAGAGGTCCCATAAGCTTAAAGAAGTCCGGTCATTAAATTTCTTAAATTGAGAAACTCCCACCCTAGCCATCGGGAAAATCCCGTCATTCTTTTAAATGTAAAACAATAACGGGAAAATCCTGTAAAATTTAATTTGTATGTAAAATTTAAAGGTCAACGTATTATAATCAGTACGCTAAAACTGAGTGACACACAATCATAGTCAACGTCTTGGGAATAAAATCAGAAAAATAAACACACTGCTGAACAAGACTGCACTTATTTAATATAAAAACAAATTTACACGTGACGTTTCGATCTTCTATCCAAGATCCTCATCAGACGTGAGTGTACGTCTGATGAATATCTTGGATAGAAGATCGAAACGTCACGTGTAAATGTGTTTTTATATTAAATAAGTGCAGTCTTGTTCAGCAGTGTGTTTATTTTTCTAAAACTGAGGTATTAAATTACAAATTTAGTATGTAGGTATCATTGAAAGTCCAATCCAAGCTAATGTTGGAAGCTAAGTAGGCAATCGATAAATTTTACCAATTTTAATCAATATACGAGTATCGTATTTAAGCAACCTTCGCTTCTTTATAAAACAACAGGCATGCAGAAATATATAATTTGGTTTCGTTTTGTATGTTTAGGCTTAACATCCTTACGTAATACCGAGGTTATCAAGGAGAAGACTTTCGCTTAAAGTGACATCCGAAAGAGTACTTGGTTTACACATGAAAGAAGGGTTGTGGTTCGACCGACAATTGAACATGGGACACCTTGATTAAAAGGTGAAAAGGAAATAAGACTAATGCAGATGGTTTGACATGTGAAACGTCACTATGAAGTTCACACGATTCGCATTTTTGTTCTTTTAATTTTTTTTATTATAGTTTAAACCAGTTATTTAAAAAAAACAGCTGGTGTAAACGAGACAACCCTAAGAGTAAAAACTTCTTTCAAAAAATACACAAATAACTATAGCAAAATTGTATGTAGTATTTTTACTTCAAAATATTCCATACCCTCTTTTTGAAACAAAATAAAATTAAAATAAAACATAAGAGAAATACTTAGATTTGTATGATACAATTAAAGGCTGCACATGGTTCTGTATATTCTTGAAATTCTACAGTCAAGTTTTTTATAACCACCATCAAGGGCGCCCATCAGGGGGTTAAGGGGGCGCTTGCCCCCCCTAGAGGAAAATGTACTTCAGAATATTGAAAATCCAATAGGATTTTTACATTAGTTACAGCAAAATTTGAAACTATTTTTGAAACGTCGCTTATACTTCCCCTCCTTGGAAACCACAACATGGGCGCCCTTGACCACCATCACGGTTTACCCAGTCCTCAAGTTTTCTGAATTTTTAACAAGAGGGATTCAACATATCATTACGGAACAAAAAACAACAAAAAAAAAACTACGGAATATATTTAAGTTAAGCTAAATACAACTGCACAACAAACGTGACTGAGTGGTTGGCTTTTGCGCTTCTATCGGGAAGTCCGGGATTCAACCCAGCATTCGACCATTCTGACAAAGCCTTCCTTCATTCCATCTGAGAATGTAGAAATAGTGCGTGTACTGGCCGACTAGGAGTGTAGGAGTTGGCCGACTTCCTTTCTTATTGTTTTTAAATCGTTATTATTACTAATTACCAGCAGTGACGGTTTTGCGAAGGTTAGAGGATCGGTCTTTCGGACTGAAGCCTGTTCTCCAAAGTTGTGGAATGTCTAAAACGAACGAAATATCTATTAGTTATGCCTTTACTCATAAACTTTAAGCTCCCGTCAAATAAAAATTACGAATGTTTAGAAAAACTAAACATTAGTAGTAAGAAAACCCCTCCCAAAACACTTTTTTAAATTCGCCACTGATTCTCAGTATAAAATGATCTTCAAGGTTGTATCCGGAAGATTATTGCTAAACATATAAACGAAACGAAATATTAGTTATGCCTGTACTCATAAACTTCAAGCACCTCCCAAATAAAATTAGGACTTTTTAGAAAACGAAACAATCAGAGAAACCCCTCCCAAAGTACTTTTCTAAATCCGCTATTGATTATTTGTATAAATTGGTATTCAGGGTTGTATCTGGAAAATTATTGCTAAATCATTGCACAACTACAGTATAACAGAAATGTGCAAATACGGTTTGACGGACATATTGAAAAACGTATGCTTTGACGGATATATAGAAAAACGTAAGTTTAACTTTCGTGCTAGAAGCTGGAGTACTAAGCTCTTAGAAATGAAACACGGATGACAAACTAAAATGATCTAGAGAAGGAAAAAAAATGTCGATAACTCAAAAGTTAAAATAAAGTTAAATAACCTGTAAAATTGCCCTCAAATACTACATTCTTCATGTTAGCTTTAATTCGTAAAATATGTGCTCCATCCATCTTGATGGTGAATTACAGAGCTAAATATGGCATTCAGGTCGTGGAAATCTTATCTAACTATAGAATATACTATAAGAAAGCTATTTGGATAGAAAAATCATGAAAATGAAAAAAGCCAAAATTTCCAAAATTCTCGGTTTTTTTCCAAAAAAGCCGGCTTTTTATGTGAAAAAAACCATCGATTCAAAAAAGCCGGCTTTTTTGCATCTCTAACGCCAGGTCCCATACACTAACGTATTGACAGCTGCTAGCGTAAGACTAGCGTAGGAAATTTTATGGTTACGACTGAAAAATACGTCAATGTATGGCTTACTTAATGATTCAGATGTAATTTTGTTGTGCGGAGTTATTTTTTTTATTTTATTTCAACAAGTTAGATGAATGTAATTGATTTTACAATGGTCGTCCAGAAGGCAAATAACGTTTTGGCATGGTGAAATCAAAACAAAAGATATCAGCACAAAGCTTTATTCACAAAGTCACAGGACCTTACTCTACTTTTCTACGTAATCTCCATAATTGTCAAAACACTTGTTATAACGTGGCACCAGTTTTTCAATGCCGATGTTACACTCATCTGACGCCAAAGGTTTGAGCCAGGTTAGCCCTGCTTGCTTGAGTTCCTCACCATCGTTTGCGAACTGTTTTCACCTAAAAATTCCTTAAGTTTCGAGAATAAGTGAAAATCACTTGGTGCCAAGTTAGGGCTGTAAGCAGGATGGCCAAAGGTTTCCCACTTTAGACGTTGAAGTTCCTCCTGCGTTCGTGCTGATGCATGATCTTCCTTCCTTGCTTAAACATAATGCACCATTTCCTCACTGATGTCTCGTTCATTACACTATCACCATAAACATTCTTCATTTGCCTATACATTTCAATAGGCTTAATTTTTTGTGGATTCAGAAAACGAATGGCACAACATACTTCACATTTGGCGGGATTTTCGTTTGGGGCCGCCACTTTGAGTGGCTGCAAAAACAAATAGCGGGACTGCACATCATTGAGACTATAGGCTTACATTGAGCTAACTGTCGCGCACGCTTTCGCAGCGGGTGGAGGGGGGGTCGGCGAAGCGCGGGATGCGCAATCATTCTTTACTTTCTAGACGGCTTTCATATTTATGAATTTTAATATATGTAGACTTAGATAGAAGATTTAATTGTTTATTTCTTTTTATTTCATTATTCTTATATTTAATGACTTTTTAAAAGTACAGGGTGGTCCATGAAATATCATACACTTAAATTTCCTAATATAATGTTTAATTACAAAATATATGATACAATTGAACATTGATTTATTCTTTGGAATGTGCATGATTAATGACTTTTTTTAAAGTACAGGGAGACGCATGAAATATCATACACTTAAATTTCCTAATATAATTTGTAATATACAAAATATATGATACAACTGAACATTGACTTATTCTTTGGAATGTGCATGATAAATGACCACGAAAGACATGTTTAATATGTGCATCTTTTGGAGTATCACCTCATTGAGACGAACATTGATGTTATTTACAACCTTACGACACATGTCCACTACAATTGCCTGAAAAAACGGCAGAATGGTTGCTCGTAGTTCCATGAGATTTTGTGGTTTGCTCTGGTAAAAAGTTTCCTTATATCCATATAAGAAATAATCACAAGGATATTCAGCAGAAGCTCTTTGGGTTGTCTTATCAGGGCTCCGTGTCAAGGACACTCGCACCGTGGCAATACTCTCTGGAGTACGGACTATGGTGGGATGCAGTTTTTTTCCCTTTCTAAAACACTATTATCAGTTTCAAACTTTGTGGATAATCTATACATACTTTGTTTGCCTGCATGGTGCCCACCAGGTGTGAAAATGAACACGAAAATGTTACTGTGTTGCAGCCACACTCTTTGTTTCTGCGTAAAACAAGACTGTTTTCACTTTCTGGTCAAGCGTCAACCGGCCTTTGTTCGCCATGTTGAAAAAAACGAATGTGACACAAACACAAAAATTGATCCATGCATGAATCCACGTTACACATGCCACAAAAAAAAAAAAAAAAAAAAAAAAAAAAAAAAAAAACGCTCTAAGCCTTCAGACTTAATTTTATTACATAATTTCAGTATATGGCATTTCGTGCCGAGTTGAGTCTGTTTCGTTTCGAAAATGTATATGTCCATTTCTATTGAAAGAATTCTGTCCCGTCTCGAATCTCAACACAAACATTCTGTCAAGTCTCATCTCGTGTGCAACCCTATTGTTTATTATTATGTTATGTATTAGTGTTATAGTTTTATTAAGATACTATAAGTATTATATAGCATAATTTCACATGTAAAACAATATGCAATATTTCGGATAACTAAGATTTACCGGAATACTTCGTAGTTTACCAAATAGGTATTCATTAGTCAGAATTGGGGAATGCTGAATCTCTCCTTCTATGGTGACCCTGCTGTAGGAAGTTTTTCTAAAATCCTTAAAAACGATAGATGAAGCTAAATATTTCTTTACATGGTTCAGCTTCATATAGTTGACAAGAAAGAGGGTTAATAATGAACCACACGAGTCTTGTCTTTTGTTAATGATATATTGCTGTGTTTGATGAAGTACGGCGAAATACTTCATGCCAACGCTGATGGGCTACAGATTATAAGTTACGGCAACTGAAAATAAAATTAAATTTATTTTTCCGTGCTACCGAAACATGCTTTTATTCATCTTTCCTTATTTTCTTTTCTGTGTGTGTAACAGCCAAACAAACAACGTTTATTAAAAATCTAAATCGTGCCTAAGCAACTGCGGAAGGTATTAGGACTAGAAAATTAAAAGAAAAGAAGGGGAAAGATTCACAAAGGGAATATTTTTTTCGTTGGATGAGATCTAAAAAAAAAAAAAAAAACAGAAAAAAGAAAAAGAAAAATGCTGTATATAGATTCCTATTTATTTACTGTGTAATGAATCATGCGAATGACACATATATAATCTAAATTCATTTCATCGACCCTTTCGTTGTCAAATAAACCTCCCATGGTTCGCAATATTAGAACTCATAACCCTAGCTTAATCATTTATAAATAATATCGTGTACTTCTAGGTATGAGGTATAGAATTGTTGTATATATATATATATATATATATATATATATATATATATATAGTGATATGTATCTATCTATTCTAAATATCGTTAATCCCCAAAGCGGATGGATTTATAAATATACATTGTTAACTGATTATTCGTTTCATACTCCGGAGCATTGAAAAATTCCGTAATAACATAATAACATAAAAGGAAAAAAGAAGCACGTTTACTTTCATTTCAAGACATATAGAGGGCGTATGCTGTAGCGTTTCAAGGACATTTTTTTTTTTCATTCTTTCTTTCGGGTAGGAGACAATACAATTCGACACGCTTTTCCATATTTGAAATATGAACTTCAATTTACACTTAGTATTCCTCACGTTTATTGTTATAATTCTTCTTTATTTTTATTTTGATTTTTCCTTGTAAGTTCTTTTCTTTTGTTTGTATTTTTTTACATTTTTATATCATCTACAGCGCTAGCTAGTCGCCAACGTTGTTTGTTGCCTTTAAAAGATTCTAACACTTTTCCCTACTTACAGAACTGCTTTTTTAATCATGGCAGGGTGTCAGAGCTATAAATCGGATCATATCTCGAACTGCATCTTGGGAAAGCCATCTTGGCCTGCGAGTTTCAAGTTAAGGAGAGTATTTCTAATTTTCATTTATCTCTCTCTCTCTATCTCTCTCTCTCTCTCTCTCTCTCTCCTTCCTTCTTTATTCCTTGTTTTATTTTTTGATGTTCTGTTTCTTCTAAATTCCACCCGATGTTCCAGTATTACTTAGAACTTGATATTTATATATACACTAGCAATAAATCAAACTATATTTCCGTGCAGCAGATCGTGAAAAATACTGAAAGAAAATTTCCGAAAAAAAAAAAATAGAATGGCATATTGTTTTGTTCTGCCTAATTTCTTTCTACATATTTTTCTTTCTTTTTTTTCCTTTTCATCGTTTCAGAAAAAAAAACTTCTATCATAAAATGTAAGACATATTGTTTAAGATGATGCGAGGCCAAGAAAATAAGAATAATAGTAAGAAAAAAAAACAACAACATATACATGTGATGAATTCTTGAGCATTATACAACATCTCCATAATTTGATGCTACATTGTTTCAGTTCATGGAGTTTAAATTTGGACTAGAGTTTAAAAAAAAGGGGGAGAGAGAGAGAGAAAGAAAGAAAGAGGAAGAAATAGATGCAAAAGGATGCTTGAAATTCTTTAGTTTCAAGAAGATGAAAACTATAATAAAGAACGCGTATGTATAGCTGTATGTGTATTTAAACACTTAGAGAATTTCTTGAAATAAGCATTGATCTAAGTGTATCTATTATTCAATGAATTATTCTTTTGTGTTTTTATAATCATTGTAAGATGCGTCAGCAATTTTTGGGTCGTGTTGCTTGTGTCCTTGCACGTGTGTTACGTCATTTGTCTTTTATTGTCTCATTCTTCTACTATTCATATATTATATATCCTCTTTTTTTTTTTTTGTGTGTGTGTGTGTGATATGCATCTGTTCTTGTGCCACGCTCAATTGCTGCTCTTTATATACATAAAAGAAGACAAATTCACGAGAATCTTCATAGGGGCATTTCTCCTAGTACAATTAAGAAGGCTTCATAGTTTTCCATATATCTATAAATGATGCTCAATATGATATATAGATTTGTATTCTCAAGTAAATAAGAACAATGTGAATGTAGTTGGTGAAAACGAACTATATACTGCTAAATAAGGAATTTTCAATTAAGCCATTATCAACTTTTTGCAGCATATAGATCTCAGTGTGACCAACTATCTTGGCAAAAAATCAGAAAATGACCAAAGAGTGACATTGCTTTTGCTTGCGATTCTCGTATGGATGATTTTCCGATTATAATATTTACTTATTTATTAAAGTATACAACAGTTATCATCATCATCATCATCATCATCATCATCATCATCATCATCATCATCATAGGTATTTTGCCATTATTGGCAGGTCACTTCCCGCAACTAAGAAGCTTCCAAGCTCCACGGTCTTCAGCTAACCTCTTCGTCTTCACGTTAGGTATTCAATAATTCGTACGATCTGGGTAAAACGCTTTCATTTTAAGAAGTTAATACCCAAACATTCTCAGGTCATGTGAGATTGTAATGCTTAGCATCATGTTTGTGGGTTTTCTCGGAGTTCTTCCGGTCATCATATCTGCAATCCACCAATACTTTCATAATCATTTTTCCATTAGTCGCCTATTTCTTTTATCTTACAGAGCAGAATTGTGTAACTTAACACTGAAAAGTTTAATTTCATTTTCATATATAACTCACCTAATTGGACTTTTAACGTATGATGACCTACGGTGACCTATGATTCTATGAAATATCTCAATTCATAATCATAAGTGATAAATCTTATTTTTATAGGAAATCATACAATGTGCAGAAATCTTCCTCTTTTAAATTAAGAAGAAATTTACAAGTGAGATACATAAATAATAATAATACATATTAAAAGAACAGAAACGACTCTAGATCCTTTTTCTGTTGATAGCCATATGCACTATTACGCATACTCATGTCTGTATTTTAGAAACGAAAAAAAAAAAAAAAGAGCAAGGAAAACCAGAAACCACGTAGGTATAGTATAAATGAAGTTCCATTTATATACCCAGTGATTGTGAGTTGGTATTCTTGATATTGTTTTTGGTAGTATTATTTCACACACGAATAAATAGCTATAAGTACAACAGCAATAAATTTTATTAAGCAGCATGTATTTTTGGATTGGCTTATATATATGTATGGATTGGAATGCTGTAATAACTTATAAGTTGCTACAAAATAAATACAAATATTATTTAAAAGGTATTTAACAAGGAACAAACACAGTCATTAGTCATTAGTTACCGTTGAGTTTATTTTTCTAGTCGTTGCCTTAACCTACATTTTTGGGTAATTCAAATTCTAGCCACACAGTAACTTCTATGGATGGTAACACTGATTACTCTTCCAATTCGTATTATCGGGTGTAGAATAACATAATCTATTATTGTGGTAAGTTACATTTCATTATCTCTTTTCACTTACGAAAAACGGGAAAAGAAAAATTGTTAGCTTTTGAAAAAATATTTAGTAGTTTGCCCCCGTAAGTTTTTAATGAAATCAATCCTCGTGTTCATTTTCACGGGGCAATGATGACTTTTAACGTACTGTATCGTTTAAAATTAATGAAACTTCGATTGCTTCTATGCAACCTGTAAGACAGTAAAGTAAAGTTGGTTGCCTAATTTAAAGGGATGCTTACGTAGGTTTTCTTACTGCAGAAAGCACATTATTTCTTACGTTTCACACGATTCTTTTTATTGTCTGTGCCTGAATTTGTTTATCTTCAGGTATGGTTTACACGACCAAGTTCACTGGAATAATTAACACTCAATCAATCAATCAATCAATCAATAATAATACAGCAGCAATAGAAAATGAAGTCATCCAGGCCCTATATTTAAAGAAACAATTCCGGCGTTAGCCTTTACGAAAAATAATAAGGAAGACCTTCTGTCAGAATGGTTATCCACCAGATTCGAACCCAGGTCTTCCGATAACAAAGTAAGAACACTATTCAATATTGATTTAGTTTCTCGTTTCATTACTTGTTATTTACTTTAACCAATTCGACAAAAAAGTCGAACACTAACACACCGAAAATTTGTATCATACAAATATCTTTTTCTCCATTTTCTGAAAAATTTCACATCAGCTTTTACATTCATGGACAACATTTTATTCAGTTTAATAAGATATATTGATTGGGATAGAATGTCTCATCTTTGGACATTTTTTTAACGTTAACCACTCATAATATTGCAGAATTTGTAGTAAAGATATACGTTATTGTTAGGTAAGGTTTTCAATATATAATATTGGTGCAATCTGTAACGTTCCTATGTAGATAGGAGCTCGTTACTCGGTACGGGCCTCCTACCTGTGAAGACCCGCCACATTTGACAAACAATTTATATTTTTAAATTAAGTATAGTTGCCAGAAATCCTAAGAACCACCATATGTTCAGCTTAATTATAAATACAATATAACCTTCCTAAAAATTAGGCCAATCGCAAAACCATAAATAGGTCAAGGATTTAATATTAGTTTCGTTAAGTAATAAGTCAATGATTTAGGAAGCTCTTCTTTATAACAAAATCAATCGACATTACAAATTTCCTTACAAGTCATTAAACTCGCTGCTACTAATTGGACACATTAAATCAAATGCAAGTGAAATTAATATTAGTCCCAATAAATCTCAACTTAATCGTGTACCACGACAACCTAAAATGATTTGGATAATTGTACCGAATTTTCAAACATATATCGACTATAGGAAGTTATAAGTATGGTTAACACAAAATGTCTATGTCCCACTTAATCAAACAGTTAAACCTCCATTAGAATATATATGAATTCAATTTAAATTTAAGAAGATTATTAAACAACTCACCAGAATATTAAGTAAATAACAGCCCACACTTTGGAATATCAAATTGAATTCACTTGCAATATACACAAATCTCTTTATACCCTAATAGAATAATTTACCAATTTTCGATAGATAGAGTTTACTATTACAAGGTTTTACCAAGTACATTTCCAGCATATATCTGATGAGGATAACTCAGGTGCTGGGTGAAGTAACAACAATCGCCACTAGAGGTGCTATATTCAAAATTTGACAAATGAAACTAGTTTATCGAAAACTCGAAATAGAATGAATTTATATAATAACTTACAACCCCCTTTTTTGGTAACTAACAGAGTGACATTACAAATCCTAGAACAGTGTTGACAGATTGGGCCACAAGTAGCGGATTGGGCGGGTTTTTTTTAAGTGTTCTCGCTACCAAAATTTCAAATTGGGCGATACGCTACCTTTTGGGCTACTTTTAATTATCTGCAGGCTATAACTCTTAAGAATGCTCTCTTCTCTATGAAATCACAAATTATTAGTTTTATATTATACGATAAAAGTTTTGTTTGTTGAATGTTCCATTCACAATGAACAACAGCTTTACTAACACTAATATGTTCGATAATAGTTCAATTCTCGTTTTAGTACCTTTTAATCTCGAGATCTGACAACACTAGATTTTCGTTAAGTTTGCCCTGTTGCAATATCACTGACTGTGTTGCTATCTCAGTTAATGCCTCGGCCTAATAGTTTTGGAGAGTTGAGTAAACATGAACATCGCAAATTTAAATGCTTTACTATATTGTCCATACTAACAAATTCGTAAGTTGAACTATAATAACACTTAGAAAATTCATGTCTCCCAGATCAGGAATTTACGAAATGAGTTAAAGAAGTGAGGAATAGCAGCGAATAAACACATACTACCAGATAAACGTTGTAAAGTGTATTTCAGTGCGTACAATGCTGACTTAAGCAAACATACCTAGTCGTACATTTTATATCATCACCGCCTGCTCAGGTCATTGCACACTGCAATTCTCCTCCAGTTGAGGTAGTACGGAATTTGGCCTAACACACCACAGCCAACAGTCCAAAACTGCAGTCGCCGCCTGATCATTGCCAACCATGATATCAGACATTTTTATATTTGGGCTACAAGTAGTTCAAATCGGCTACTTTTGGAACACAGCCTCGCTACTTTTTAAACATCAAATCTGGCAACCCTGTCTCAGAAATTAAGATTATATTCATTAAATTTCATAGTATATTCCATGGTTTAGAATGCTACGTTATTCAATTTTTAATTCTACTATTCTTTCAGAGTTATTTAAGGAAAATGAACAAATGGATGTCGTTTCACGTTGTGAAAATTACAGTAGGGTTTCAAATTATTGGGGGGTTCAATATCGAAACTGGAATTGATAGTAGATTTCAATACCTTCCGGCTTGAATATATAAAAGATCAAGGAACTAGATGGAATCTATTCGTAGTGCATTGAACCCACATAAAAGAGCCATTTCTCGTTATCTCTTACTATTTTTAAGGAGATTGGCTTTCTGAAACCACTTTATATAGTTACTCGTTCGTGTGTCGTTCGGGAGACACAAAAGCTCAAGAATTACTTGATGGATTACCACTAGGGATACGTACGACTCGAGATTTGTCTCGAACCTCGACTCGAGACTTGTCTCGAACCTAGACTCGACTCGGTTCGAATTTGAGTCGAGACACACTTTGTAAATTTCGAGACGAGCCGAGACACGACTCGACTCGACTGCTCGTAAAAATCTCGGATGTCTCGAAAATCTTTCTATAAATTTAATATTATTTTGAAGAAAGTATTCACTCAGAAACAGCCTTGAAACCAATTCCAGCATTTATTACTTTAGAAAGGTACAGAACGCAATGCGATAAAGTGAACTTCATAAATTCTCTGAATGAGCAGTTGGCAGTCTATAGTAATTTAGCATAGTTATAATTATTGTGTGTGTGCACACGTGGTGCCAACTCTCTCCACTAGGGGGCGCGGTGGCTCAGTGGTAGAGCGTTCACCTCCGGTGCTTGGGGTTCCTGGTTCGATCCCAGCTCGCACAGTGTGGACTTTATGGTGGACAAACACTGTGCTCGTGGGTTTTCTCGGGGTTCTCCCGTTTCCTCCCACTTTCTTTATTCCACCATTTCACTCATTTCTCATTATCATCGTCTCCTTTAGCCTAACCGGCATAACCGTGGGACGTTGAACTTAAAGATTTCATTTCATTTCTCTCCAGCGACCTACCAAGCATCATTTCGTCCATGCCAAGACGTGTCGCCGTTGTTATCCGTGTCAAAGGTGGACATACTGACAATTAGGTAGGAAGTAATAATGTTCTGGCTGATGTGTGCGTATATTTTAAGTAGTATATTTTATCTCGACTCCAATTTCGAGACGTCTCGTTTCGAATTTGAGTCGAGTCGAGACAAGCATATTTTCTAGTTGAGACACGAATTGAGACAACATTTTCTCGAGACGAGTCGATACAGGCTTAAATCTCGACTCGACTCTACCCGTGGGTATCCCTAATCACCGCCAATTTTGGTCAAGATGCAGAGAGATTAAAATTTAAATATCGACTTCATTAATAAAGGCAATCCATCCATTGGCGGATCCAGCCCCATTCCGGGGAACCTAGGCCTCCACAGTTTTGTGAGTGACAAATATAATTAAAACTATTGTTTATATATTTTTGAAAGTTTATAGTAATAAACATTGCATTTTATTCTTTATTGGAAATTTTTGAAACATTAGATTCAGTTTCAGATGCAGCTGTTCTGTTATGCAATGTGTGAAACAATACTTGAGGTTCACAATGTTAACGTCCAACATAAGTAATAATGTCCATCGGGAGGGAGTTAATTTGGAAATCTCTACAAGACTCGTGAAAAACTTGAAAACTCATCAGATATATCTATTATAGTCTGGGTTTAAGCTGTCCCAAGTTTTTACATTCTAGATCCGCCACTGGATCCATCCCTTGGAAGTGTTAGAAATCAAGCATTTCCGGTTTTACCGTTGATCACCGCAGGCCCGTAGCCAGCCCCAAAATTTAGGGGGGGGGCCGGTAGAAGTTAGAGGGGGCCCGACCCAATCATATTATACTTCATCACCATATTATAGTTCATTTGCAAGCCTACCGTCTAATTTTATGGGGGTCAGCCAAAATTTAGGGGGGGGCCCGGCCCCCTCTTGCCCCCCCCATGGATACGGGCCTGGATCACCGGTATAGAGCAAAAACGGTGATAGATAGCAAAGCGACTTCCTGCAAGCGACTGAATATCTCAAGAATAATATTTCTCTCCCATTCTTAACTCTATACTAAAACCGGAAGTGATCAAAAATACACTACAACTTTCGGTTTCAGTGTAGATCTACGTAGGGGGAAAACGATAGGAGATAGCGGGAAGCTGTTTCTTTGGAATCTATTTACCATTTTGAGAGTAAGTATCATCTTCTTTCTTAACTCCGGGTTTGATTACCAGTATCGGTCGAAAAAGTGTAAAAGCTTTGCCATTTTGAGTGAGGTTTTCCTGCGTTTTCCTCATCACACCAGACAAATGCCGGGATAGTATTTTCTATATAACATACATGTCCTAGGCCGCTTACTTCCTTTCACCATTCCTTCCTCCCTTCCCTTTCCTCGGATAGTGTGATCACCGATGAACATCATCTTTCATACGTGAAAGGCTAACATGGTCATAGATGCAGAAAACCTAGAAATCTAATTCCTAATTCTAATTGTCTTAACTCTCTATTCAAACCGAAAGTGGCAGAAATAGTTTCAACATTAATTAATAGAGCAACTCAAAAGCATAAAAAACATAATAGCAATTTAGACATATGGTTGGTACCTTGAACATTGTTATGGTTATTTAAGGGTCCAGAAGAAACTAATTTTAAAAGCATAATAAAGCATAATTTGAGAAAATAAAGCATAAAGCATAATTTAAAATATATAGCACAATTCTTGGAAAATTCTGTATAACTGCAAGTTTAACATACTATATTAATATTTTTTAAAAACCAATATTTACAAAGCAAAATCATTGAGAACATAACAATGCAACAATAAAAAGCTAATTTTTATTTCTGTAAACTTTTTGGTGTAATCCTTTGATGTGGAAAAAAGAAAAAAAGAAAATAAGAAGAAAACTTTTCGCCAACAATGAATAGTACACAAGAACTCCACACTATATTGTTATGTGTACCTCTTGAACTTGAGCAATTTCTGTATTTTTAGTGATATGCAGTGGCGTATTTACGATTTTGTTTCGGGAGGGGCTTTCCTAACTTTCGGGGGGGGGGCTTTGCCTGAAAATATGAAAATTCTGCAAGATATTTCATATACTTAACTATAGTAAGTAAGATTTCGGGGGGGGGCTTAAGCCCGGAAGCCCCCCCTCTAAATACGCCACTGGTGATATGTTTTACTTTCCCTTTCTATATAGAAAAATATATGCACCTCTAAAGCGCACACAAGTGAAACAAAAACTGACTCGAGTAAAACATATCTCTTTACAATGCATTAAGTAGAAATTTCATTAAATATGAAAGAAACTGGTTGCACAAAATATTAATAAATAGATCAAGATATTTAGAATATTTAATATATAGTAAATATTTTACATTATACACGATTGATATAAAACAATGACTGAAATTAACAATAAAGCATAATAAAGCATAATTACACAAAAAATAAAGTATAATGTGGGTTGCTCTATTAATTAAGAAAATAACATGCCACACAAACCAAGTTCTTCTACGTACTACACTATTATTTGTTGATCTGATAGACGACGGTCGGACATACTAGCTGTTCTATAGAATTTCCCATCCTTATCAGGGGGGTAAAAGTGAGGGGGATCGCAGGGAAATGTCGTTCCCCCACTTCGAAAAAATAAGTATGGCGTCCCTTTACTTCCTAAAAGTTACAAGGGGCAAGGATAAGCACAAGGGACGGCGTGTCGTCATGCGTTCTCCTATCTTTTCAGATCCACTTTTACCCCTGATCATTATGGATAGCATAGTTTAAATTGATGCGAATTTAACGTGGGATAATTTTAAATTATCATGAAAACTACCTATGACGCACTTCTTTTATTTATTTTTTTAAAGACTTTTTAAAATATTTAAAAATGTAGCTTTGGTGGGCAAATTAGTTTAAGTTTGTCTACTATTCTTTGTAACATATCAATTAGGCTTAACGTATCAAGGCTACATACTTTCACTCGCTTACTTGATTTAAGTAAAAGAATACACTCTATGATTAGGCATCCATTTTTCAGCCTTAAGTTATGACATAGCCAGTATATAAAACGAGAGAAAGAATTTCCAGTTGTAAGTTAATTAACCGTGCTACCATACAGCAAGAACATAACACTTTACATAAAATCTATAATAATGAAGTGAGCAAACAAGCTCGTTAGCGGTCGTATTGAGATATGTTTGGAAACAAACCGTTGATAAGACTAAATACGTGCTTACAAAAATGAAAACATGAAACACTCGAAGAAAGAAAAATGATTTTAAAAAAAAGCTATAGGAGAAATTAATGAATTCAAATACCTATGAGTACTGCTAATTACCAAGAATGGGGATACAGAATACAAGTTCTATCAGTAATGTTCCTTGTACAGTATACGTAGTTACTTGCTCACGATGGGATACCACTTGGTATATATATATATATATATATATATATATATATATATATATATATATATATATATATATATATATATATATATATATATATATAGAGAGAGAGAGAGAGAGAGAGAGAGAGAGAGAGTAAGAGTGTGAGCTTACAACTGTTTCGTTCTGAACATAAGAACTCAGTCTAATTTTATAACAGGAACATAATTAATGAACAGTGGTAATGGCTCTTATGCAGATTATTGTAGACAAGCCCGTAGCTAGGTTAATTTCTATCACTTTCGGTTCGAGTAGAAGGTTGACGGATGACTTGTTGATATCTATTCTTGGGACGCTGCATCGGTTGGAGAAAAATACTTCTCGATAGTTATCACTATCTGTGCTCTAATACCCGTCAACAGGTAGACAAACAAACAGACGAATGGACAATATCGGATCTATTAGACTTCCGATACTTATGCATAGTATAAAGGAAAAGAAGGAAAGAAAGATAAATAAAAGTACGAACATCCATTATTAAATATTAATTCCACCTAGATATACAAAACAAAGTAATATCAGATACAACTTAAGTACACTGAAATATATTGCACCACTTTTAGCTTTAACCACTGCGTAACACGTAACAAGTAAAGCTGTTGCTGAAATTGGAAGGCATTGAAGATTGATGGAAAAAAATACCTCAGCTTTGTTTTTAAAGAGTTTTTGTACATCCCAATCCATTCCATTCAAGTGTGTTACTCTTTCTAGTAGAAACTGGTAACTTTAGCGAGGACAAATCGTTACTTAGCATTTTATCCCATTAACTGTGTGTGGAACTCAAAACTTGATTTCCATTCTTTCTAACAAATGGACATGGTTTCTATGGAGGTTATTGAATCGATTCTCACGTTCCTTCTTGAAGAGAGAAATGGAAAACGAGAGATTTTTCTCTCGCGTTCTCCCCTAACTTCAACGTCATCCCATGAGCATATGACATATTTTAAGCCAGAATAAGCCATTTCAATTTTTATGAGAGCAAAACAAAATTGCATACTAAAAAGTTAGCGAATATGTTTAGCGGATATGTGTTATATTTGTTGTATTTATAGCTTATAAGTACAAAGATTGCCTGCAAAATGTTCTTGAAATATGGCACTTTTATAGGTGATAGGCATGTAACATTACAGAGAGAAGAGAGAAATGTTTCTTGAAATATTACACGGTATTACATTTTTATATGTATTAGACATCTGCAAACACAAACATAAAACTTAGCACAATATATTAATATAGAAGTAGATATTGCCAGCAGCAACAGGAAACATTTCTGAAGATATTATGCTTTCATAGATGATAGATATGTTAGAGCAAGAGACAAGAGAGAGCACAGTATATTTAGATAAACATCGTCTACAGGATACGTTCCTGGAGACATGACACCTTTACAGGTGTAAACATGTCCGAGCCCAGTGGCAAGAAAGAAAGGAAACAGTACATTAACACAAACACTGTCTACAAGAAATGTGCCTAGAGGTATGGCACTTTTATAGATGATGGGAAAGTTATTAGATTACTCTCGAGACGAGGCAGGATTTTCGTGAAGAGAAACGACACTAGACAGAATTCCCCCAATAGAAACAGATGCACTTTCCGAGACGAGACCTTACTTAGAGACAAGACAGCCTCAACTAATCCCAGAACATAGACAAAAACTAACTCTATAGCCTATGGAACCCAGAGGTTCAATGCCGCGTTCACAAAAGCTCCTCATTGACTTCTGTCGTTAGCCAACTGGATTCAGTTTCTACTTTGTATTCCTGTTTCTGTGAGATTCATCTTAATATTGTCCTCCCATCTGCGCTTAGGTCTTCCTGATGGTCGTTTTTCGATTGAATTTCCAGTCAAAACTTTGAAAGCGTTCCTACTTTCTTCCATCCTGGCTACATGACCTACCCATCCGAGCCTCCTAGAATTGATGACCCTAAAAATGTGCGGTAAATCGTATCAGTGATGAAGTTCCTCGTTATGAAGGTTCCGCCATACCCCATTCCTGTTCCTCTTGGGTTCGAATATTCTTCTCAGGATCTTGTTTTAAAATACTTTCAGTATATGTTTTTCCCTCTGAGTAAGCGATCATGTTTCGCAACTATATAGGACAACAGGCGGGCACGATTATCGTTTTATATATTTTAAGCTTCAAATTTCTCGACAAAATTGGCGACAATAAAAGATTTTGAACTGAATAATAACACAAACTTCTTGCTTTTAGTCGACATTTAATTTCTTCGTGAATATGATTCAGAGCACAGACACAAGACAATACATTAATTTGACCACACGTGAAGATAGCTCTCTCTAGCTATCAATTCTTCGTATATTTCGTGAAATAAAGTGTGGGAGAGCATATGATTCTCTAAATAAAACCCGTGATGTTTTTGCATTGTGGAACTAAGAAGAATCAAATATAATTTCAACCACAGCAACTAGTTTTGGAACCGAACCAATTATTGTGGAATATAACTGTTATTTTAAAAGATCTTATTACAGAAATCCAAAGTGACTTACTATACAGAAGAATACGGGCCATGGCGCTATTACAGAAACAAAATTTAGAATACATTAAATCGTACTGGTTATTTGCTGCCATTAACATTAAAATATTAACGTTGTATTAATTTATGGCTTTCTTTATTTCAGAAAGTTAGACGATATAAGCATTGTTGTGAACTTCCACCACGTCCTCTTCTTGGACATATCTGGAAATAATTTGAAAGACATCACCATTATCAGTGTAATGGAACAGTTGTTGATGTTGAGAGCAGACAGAAATTTGCTTACTACAGCTGCAATTCCTCCCATGCCGTATCTTCAGGTACGTATTGTAGATAGGGCTAACTTACAGCTAGTGTGAATTGTTTGTGGAACTTCGTAAGGACATGCGAACATATTGTGCTTGCGAGACACTAACCAACAGACTTCATTCAGCTGTACTACAATCTCAGGGTTTACAATATCAACTCCCTTACAAAGCAGCGCTTTTACAGGTACATATTTGAATAATGTCGAGAAAGCGCTCTGTTACTTCTCTAATGGAAAATCTATTCTCACTTTCTCGTGTATGATCTTTCATTTTCCTGTACCGTTGTTTCTATAGCTACACTTCAAACATACATCACACGATATCGTATTCCCTTTGCAGCATCTACTTATTTTTATCTGAACATTGTTTCTTTCCACATTTATTGATGATTAGCTTTCCCTTTCAATCAGTTATCAACCAATTGTATACAAAATTGTACTAATTTGTGTATACAAAATTGAAGTATACCTATCACGCAAGTTTGTTAAAGTATTATTTGTCAACACTTTTTCTCCTCAAGAACGTGTCTGCTTAGCAGGTTCTCAACAAATCTCGCGTTTTGTACATAATTATTTTGGAAAATCTACACGGAGCGAAAAAAATGAGCGCATTTAGAAGGTCAATTCGTAAATTCCAACCCAAGGCAGCTTTCCTATCGTTGCTTCTGCCACTGCAGGAGAGAACTTCAGTTGTATTGTGCCAATTGTACAGATTTTCTGCGTTGGAGCCAGGTCAGCCGAGATGGTGCATATACGTTCTCGTTATCTTTGTACATATGGTCCGTAGCCGTACAGATTTTCTAGGTACTACTACGTCCTCAATTCATTTCTTCAGATGTTTATTTTAGGCCAAAAGGAAATTTTAGATCGTACACAAGAATGAGGCTTCGTAATGTCCGTACACAACTAGATAAAGTTTATTGAAGTACTTAATCGTAATTTTCGATATTCTGCACATCCCGAAGGATGACACGCAGAAGGAAGAACGCGAAATAGTACCAGCAGTTACACATGGAGACATTTGCTAGTTCATAATATAGGGTAAACAAGGAAGTTAAAATTTTCCGTCTTTGCATTCTTAAGGAGATAAAAAAAATGGAATATTATTCCTACTTTGGCAGAAAATATTATTCACATTTTTCATCCACAAGATGAATAACTGTTAGCAGTAATTAGGGGCAACATATTAAACACAGCTAACTTAGTTACCAACACAAGGGGTGCACCCACGCGGAATCCAACAAATCTGGATTCCCCAAAACTTCCTAACTCACCATACATTTGTATACTTTCTCAATAAAATTATACTGTAGTTGTTTAACAGGGAAATGATTGATGAAGCATGAACATTTGATCTTACACTTCATATGTACACTTTCACCTATAAAAATAATCTTGTTCTACCATTGTTTTTGAAAATATAGATAGAAGTATTTTACAATTACTTATCTCTTTTCGTGTACAGAATAGTACTACAAAGATATAGCGGCTTGTAGTATTGGACCACTCCTAAAGCAATGTGGTTCGGAATCCACGTTAATGAGTAGCTCCCGTCACATATAGCCTCGCGGCTGAAAGGTACGTTAAACTCAAAATAAACTCAACTCTTAAAGCTTTTATTCCCACCAACAACTATTTCTGAGAGCGCGCCTGACCAAGACCGATTCGTTTGGGGCAATCGTTTATACATGCAATCCACATATATTGTGCAAAAACATTTTTTTTTTCTTTTTACAATTTATCAATCATTATTTTACTAGTGATAATTTAGTAAGTTTTAGATCATTTCATGAGTGGTGTACTAATTTAATTAAATAGGTAACACGAATCACTATAAATAGTCATATCCAGTGGCATATTTAGGGGGGGGGCTTCCAGGCTTAAGCCTCCCCCCCGAAATCTTACTTACTATAGTAAAGTATATGAAATATCTTGCTGAATTTTCACATTTTCAGGCAAAGCTCCCCCCCTGAAAGTTAGCAAAGCCCCCTCCGAAACAAAATCGTAAATACGGCACTGGTCATATCAGTTTGTAATTATCACATGCATTTCTATTTTAGTTATTGTACCAACGCATTTCCAACTATAACCAATTACAGTTTATAAAGTACTAATTCATACAAAAGATTGCATTTTTTTCTAAGAAATTATTTGCACTATTCACCTCAGTTATTTCCAGTGAAGGGAAACAATCACTCACGCGAGTAGCCCGAACTTTTATTGGAGGAGTTCAAGCTATGGGGAAGGGGGTTCCTATACTGCAAGCCACTACGTCTATGTACTATTGAATGCGTATTATTCTGCACCCGAAGAGACAATAATTAATTGTAAAATACTTCCATCTATGTTTTCAGAAAAAATGAGAATTTTGTTGTTTTTATAAGAGAAAGAGTACGGATGAAGTGTACGATCAAATTTTCATGCTACATCAATCTTTTTTCTTGTTAAAACAATTATAGTTTTATTGAGAAAGTGTACAAATGTATGTTGAGTTAGGAAGTTTCGGGGTGAGGGGGAGGTGCGGACCCGGTGGATCTTCCTGGGTGGCCCCTGCAATTACTGATTAAAATGGGAATTGAAAGTATTCAAGAATTAAGTATTTTGAAAAAGAATGTCTAAAATTTAACAAAGAACACATACACAATCAGGGCCGTGCCGTGAGGGGGCGAGCGGGGCAACGGCCCCAGGCGCCGAGGTAAGGGGGCGAAAAATTCGGGAGAAAAAAGGAAAAAAGATAGGAAAAATTGCTTGGAATGTATGTATGGGGGCGCCGTCGCCCCGAGCGCTGATTTTCCACGGCACGGCCCTGTACACAATGCTTGTGTCTAATAATAGCATTAGAAGTGTATATCAAATGGGATTATGGCTTGAAAATCAATGTTTGATAGATGAATAATGATGTTTGAAAATCTAAAGGCAAAAATATATAGTTTAGTACCGATGGTACACCCATTAGCGCTGTGAGTACCTCTGTGGAAACAGAAGGAAATCATTACGTGTCTGTATAGTATGGCAGATGGTGCGGAGCTTTACGTTTTCGGACACACCCCAAGAATAAACCACAGTCGTAAGAGGGTCTTTCTTTACACCACTACTTTAAAGAAAGAAAAATCCAGTAACTTTAATTAGCTGCTTGTCCGTTCCGAATTATTTATTTTTTATGTAAAGATTTTTCGTTCAGGCCAAGCTATTTTGGACAATACTCCAAGTTCTTCCTTCATGTTTTGTATTTTATGTGTGATACGCGTGTTATTTAAGTGTGCGTGAGTGATTAATTGTTCCGTTGTCTTAAACTACTTGCACACATGGCATTTGAAAAGACAAGAACCAAAAGAAAGAAAGAAAAAAATCTCTTAAAATTCATCTTCCAGCACACTTATTATTATCTGAACTCATTATTTAACCAGATGAAAAGGAACGACGCGCTGTGGCAAATTCTTGTCCAGACGATATCGAGAACGGACTGACACTATTCTTTTGTCTTGGGGAGATGAAAAAGACTACATTTTACAAAAGACTTTTGTCATCTTTTAGCAGAAGACAACGCGTAATTAGATATGACGAAGACGTCCAACCTAAAAGATGTGGACGCTTTATTGAATTCATCAAGAACAGTGAGAAAAAGGAAGAAATTAAAGATGTAAAAGAGAAAAATGAACACAAGAGAGCATACTTTAATGAACCAAAACCAATGTAAATCCTTAATATAGACAACAAAAAAAATTTTGATTATAAAAAAAAAATTGAAAGCAAAAACAAATGTACCGAGAAAAAGAAAGACGCGAGAGCTGGTAATATTGTGAAAAGTAATTTGCTGATAGTTGTTAGCAAACGAGCTGTATATGAATGATTGATGACCCACCTTTTGTCTTCAGAAATTACATTGCTAATTGTGACAGAATAATTAACATTTTAAAAAGAGTAGGAGGGAGTACACAACACAACACACATGCAGCGAAGAAAAATTTAAAAAAAAAAAAAAAAAAAAAGATATTCGATCTCTTGTTGATTATTAACAGCTTAGTATTTAAGTCAAATTCATTTTAGTGAAACCTATTGAAGGGAACGCTAGCGACTTCTCTTGATAACAGTCGGAAGGGGGCTGTGTTTGAAACATTGAACGGCGCTTTCGCCATCATTAGTAAACGTTACGTTGTAAAGGTTACGTGTGATTAGGTCTAAATGAATATGCATAAACTGTTGATACACAAAAGTAGTTGTTGAGTTCTTGTTTTCAATAGCGTTTTTGTTGAAGTGTGAGAAAAAGAACAGGTGAAGCATGTGTAAAAATTAATACCTTCTTCGTACTTTGTTTAACCTTTGTTGGATCTAGGAACTCCCCGATGTAATGACAAAGACCTCTCAAAGAAGTGGATTTGACTTTTATGAATTCTTCTCGTATATACTTACCCTGTACTTTTGAGGTTTTTACTATTAAGATTAGAAACATTAAGGAGCAGTTAACATCCGGAATCACTTTTTTCCCTTGACAATTAAAATATACATACGTATGCATTCATAATAAGTTACAGTAGTACACCACATGAAGGAATTGGTTTCTCAGAATGCACGCAACGTGAAAATTGATATAAATTTCGCCTAATCCCCCATTTCTCATTCAGAAACTTTAGTTTAAGATAAATGAATATTTAAAATTAGCAAATATTTAAGTCTTTATATGCTGATGATGTAAATATGATAGAAGATGATAGAACACCAGAAAAAACGCAAAGCTCTTATTAAACGCTTGCAAGAACTTAGGTTTAGAAGTAAATTCAAAGAAAACTAATTTCGACAAAGTGGATATTTTCAAATATCAAGGATCAATATTAAAATACCAAAACCATATTCACGAAGAAATTAAATGTCGACTGAAAGCAGGGAATTCGTGTTATTATTCAGTTCAAAATCTTTTGTCGTTACGAATTCTGTCGAGGAATTTGAAGCTTAAAATATATCAAACGATGATCATGCCTGTTGTTCTGTATGGTTGCTAAAGATGGTCGCTTACTCTGAGAGAAGAACGTAGATAGAAAATATTTGAGAACAAGGGCCCGAAACGAATATTTGGACCCAAGAGGAACGGGAATGTTGAATGGCGGAAACTTCGTAACGAGGAACTAAAGCCTGTGAGAAACATCTTGGCATTTCAGCTAAACGAATAAAACGCAAGCTCTGACACAATGTTGCCGAGTGCTAAGGGGTGTGGTTATGGCTAAACAGACGAACTACAGCGTGGTTATGTGGCAAAAGATAGACATGGATGTGTACAAAATAAACTTGGCAATACAGCTGACCTCTCATTTGCTAGCAGCATTTAAAGGGAACTTGGAGCGCCGCCTTCAAATGCCAAGATGTTTTTCACGCCGTTTACATACATAATTTACGTAGTTTACCAAACATTGTTAGGATCATCAAATCTAGGAGGCTCAAGTATTCAGATCATGTAGCCAGAATGGAAGAAAGTAGGAACGCTTTCAAAGTTTTGAGTTCCATCTGAAAACGACCACTAGGAGGACCTAGGCACTGATGGGAGGACAATATTAAGATGGATCTCACAGAAATAGGTATACAAAGTAGAATCTTGATTCAGTAGGCTAAGAATAGAAGTTAGTGGGCTGCTTTTATGGATGCGGCATTGAACCTCCCGGTTCCATAGGCCATAGAATTAGTTAGTTTAAGTCTTTATATATTTGTCGAGTATAAAGTCAGTTAAATTCATTCCAGGGTTGTGTTTCACGGACAGATTAATATTTTACATCCTGAGTATTATACTAGCCCACTAATCTCAATTGCAAGCAAAGATGATAATTATCCATACTCCCACAGGAATACATACATAATCAATTTTTTTATTATCCCATCTCGAGATGAACTGGATGATGGATCACGTCCATCAGCAAGCTCGTCTTCTAACTTTTATCCTTCAACATATTGGCTAGTGTTGCCCCCGAGACGAGACGAGACTGAATTTTCCGTAAATCCGATTAAAACTACTCGCTGAGCAAAGCAATACGTTTATTATAAAAACTATTAACGTGTGACAGTTTCGCCAACTATCCACTTTGGCTTCATCAGACAGACTTTTCGTATGAAAATATGAGACGAGACAGATATACGTTTTCAGGACGAGACAGCCCCAAATCTTGTGTCGTGGACAACACTAATGTTGCCCAAAACTGATGGTGATGCATCGAGTAGTTCTTGAGATTTTATGTCTCCCGGACGGACACACGGACAGACAGAGTAAATACAGTGGAGTTCCGCTAATCCGAACTAATTCGGACTGAACCCTGTTCGGATTAGCCGGAATAATAGTAAAATCTCGATTTGAAGCGCGTAAACGAGTCTATTGTGTTGTAGTACATAGTGTATAGTATTTCAAAACACGTTTTCTGACTATAGTATACTTGTACTGTACTGGAAAAATGTTAAAAATGTTGGAAAAACTTGATGCCTTTATTTTTCCACGGACAGTACGTACAGTAGTTACAAAGCTTTCCGTTAGGGGTATTACTATCTCTGTGTAGTTCACTCTGCAGCGGTCGGCAGTTTGTCGACTGTTGTAATCCATTTAGTTATTAATTTCCTAAAGCGAATTTTCGTGACACAAAATTCCTCCCGGACCTGTTCGGATTACCGGGACTCCAATGTGTATAAAGGAGTTTCTGGTGAACCAAATTTCATAAAAAACTAAGTTGAAGTATATATTAACACCAGTGGCGTATGTAAGGACGGAGCTCCGGGGTTTAACCCTACTTCAGCAAGAAGTCATGGTAAAGAGACATTTCCTATATTAAGATATATCAATCTATACAAAAATCACATTTGTCCCAAAAGAAAATTAAATTGAGTGCTTAAACGAAATTCTGTGCCTTAAAAACAATAAAACTATCTCAATTATTATGACAAATATAATAGGTTTGTAAAGTTACTGGAAAATATTAATGTGCAGGGTTAACATAAAAGATTATTCGGATTACAAAACACTTTGTATTTAGAAATAAAAAACTTACAAAGATGGGTGTTATCGTGTTTCCCCGAAAATGAGACTTAACCAGTAAATGGGAACTTTTTCAGATCGCTTGTAATATAAGTCCTTATTTCAAGAAGAAGCCGTACTACTAAAACTTTCCCCAGTACACTGCAAAAAATACAGAAACTATACTTTTAGACACAATAGGGCACTCTACATACTCCCGACATTTTTTTCATAAACTTACCGATTTCTTTCTCTCTTTTTTTTGTGCAAACGTTTTTGTTTTATTAATGTAAAATAAGATTTGTCTGCGAAAATTTTATATATTTTACATACAACATTTCTGAAATAGAACTAGAAAAATTGCATGAAACTTACGACACAAAGATATTGTGAGATGTATCGGAAAAAAGTACAAAGCAACTTAACATTACATAAGTTCTGGTTCTTTTTAAAAAAAAATACTTCAAAAATAAAAAAAAAAATCTTTACGGATAGTCGCTTCCAACAGTTTTCCAACACCTTCAATTTATCTGAAATATACTGTTGTATTTTATTGAAATTGGATATTTTGGGTGCACTTAACTCACGTTTTACTATATGTTTTCCTTTGAGGTAAGGTTGTGTGTCGTTCTCCTGTAGTCCTCAGAATGAACTGTGCTGAAGAAATAATGCTATGTACAGTCATGTCCAAAATGATTGCCGTGTGTCTATAAATAAGTTGTAGAAATATAATTTGATAACGATTTCGCCCGGTAGTTTTTATAATGTTAGTATGTATATAATTGGCAAAGACATGTATGTGGCAAATTTCATGTCAAAAGAGCAGTAAATAAGAACAATAAAACAAAAATAAAACTTTCTTGTCCATTTAGCAACATTTTGTTTTACTGATTCTAATTTTCGTTTTTATAATTCCTTTCCTATGAAATTTAGCACAAATATACATTTCCCGATTATACACATAGTAACAGTTTTAAAAGTACCCTGCATAATAATTATCAAATTATATTCCCACAACAACAAAGTTATATATATGTGACAATCATTTTGGACATGACTGTACGATGATGTAACTACAGTTTCAGGAGAGTTTCCTGAGTATTAAAAGTGTCTGAAGGAAGATACTTGGAAGCAAATGTGCTTTTCTAGTGCAATACTTTCGGTTTCAACGAAATTCATAATCTCCTTATATAGACGAGACCATCAATTCTTGAAACCAATTGTCACTAACATTAATTAAGTCACTGTGTACTTCTCTGATGTAGTGGGGCAGACGATTAAATTTACAAACTTATTTCGGAATTTATATCATGTTTGTTTTGCAAGGAATTTTTAATCCTTCCAAAAACATGGCTATTTGGAAATGTGAATGATATCGCAGGGGAAGGAAGTGTTGAATCAAACTGAAACGTTTCATTTTAGTAAGACAAATTAAAAAGCTTATAATTATGTGATTCTTGCTCTGGTCTCCGCAGCTGTCGGAGAAATGTGAAGTTTAGAAATATCTATATAATACAGGTAATTAACGATATAATGCAGACATGAGGCTGCTTCATTTGGTCCCTTAGAACCTCAGTTTCATCATACAAATAGAAATTTCCTTTACCAATTTTGACGTATACGTTTCTAATACATAAAGTATTAAATGGCGGAGATGAAGTAATTCATACACAGGAATTGTTGGCAGCAATACATTTTGGGTGTAATCGAAAGTCAGAACTGCAAGGTCCTCCCTTTTCTTGCTACACTTTATGCAACTTTGAAGTTGATTGTAAAACGTATCTACCTCTTAATTAACGCACGTTTATGTCAGTTTTATTTTTCACATCTCTCTTGTGTGTGTGTTTGTGTGTTTTCAGATTTTCTATAATCGTTTCAACCATTTCAACTTCAAAAGGAACCTTCCTTTCTGGTCGAATCTTTCTTGATGACACTCCTATACCAATAAGGAACTAATAAAAACTTATAACCCACACAGTTGATTCATTATTTAGTTGGGGGAGATTACAAACACAATCTTGCCAATTATGCATAATGTCATAATTACAAAACTGCAAATGTTAAGAGTACAAACAACAGAACTCCAGGAGTGATATTGTTTCTACAGTGAACGGAAATTTGAGAGTACATTTTCTGACATGCTAGTAAGTGAAATTTATGTGATTTCAACATGAAATGATGCAACTATCCTCATGGAAAAGTTCATTACAAAGAACTCGTTTTCTCCAAAAAGTGGAGTTAATGTCGTTTCATAAATTACGAATTCAGTTGTATGTTATGCGACTACAAAGTTGCCAAATCTTCTCACAGTGGCAATTGTATGTTAAAATCGATTGTTTTCATGTGATTGAGCTATAAGACCTGTGTAAAAGTTATTTTGGTTTAATAGAACGTGTTTCATTTAATCCCCTCTCTCAACACCTGAACAAAGAGATCCATATGATTAGTAAGTGAGCTTAAGACTGCATGATATGGGACAGCAGCTTTGTTGTAACTTATTATACGAGATGGTGAATTCAGTAGATGAATATGCTGATATAATTAATGATGCTGAATACATTGGTAATTTAAACTCTTCAGAATTCAATAATGTATCAATGAGTTAACTGTAATGCTTTGGTAATGATTGTTTAACGATGAGAAATTTAGTGAAATCCAGTGGTGACTTTCGAGGGAAATCACGTCGGTTAAAAAAAAAAGTTCTAACGCTGCAAGCTAAGGGAGAAAATTATCTAATATTCTAATTCTAACATCACCTACAACATTAAGTAATTTTTCATCCCTTAGCTTCTAACGATAATATTGTAATAGTTACTATTGTGACTTCCCTCAAGAACCTCCAGTGCAAAAAAATATTGGCTTTTGTTATTCTAGAATTCATGGCATATATCAAATTGAGCCTTAGAATAAGACTTTTTTCAACGTAAGTGTTTCGATCTCACCTTCTTAACAAATAAAATAAAATGACTCACTGAGAGCTTCTGCAATTACTTTTGAAATGTGTTGCCTCGTCTTAACAAAGCCAACGATCAAATTACTGATATAATACGCAAAATCTAGCCATAAAATAATCATACATTTTAAGGATTTGTATAAGGTTTGCCATTTGCAAAATGAAACGTAAAAATTTTAAATCTTTTTAGTTTTTCTAAAGGAATCTTCCAAATTTACAATCTTAAGAATATACTATCGCATGCCTTTTCTCTGTACCGTATTCATAATGATTGTCATTGATCTCTCTCTCCTCACTAGATGATCTTAATTTCTCAAGAATTTCTCAAGTTGGTTTTGCATATTGCACATTCTTACAATGCAAGAGTACTAAACATTTTGATTATTACTATCATTATTTTAGGTTTTGGCACTGAACAACAATAAGATCACAAGTACGGAAGGTATTACCCATCCTCTTCTTGAATCACTGGAGCTGGGTCGTAAGTACAAATGGTTTTCATTGATATTATGTTCACATTTCCAGTTTAGGATTTATATTATTTTGCATCTTTCTTAAGTCTTGCAATATTTTGATTTATGCTTTCCGCTACTAGTAGACGACAATAGTGCCTTTAAATACTAGCTATTCATGAAAGAAGAGGATAATTTCACATATAGACTCTTGTGATTGTCAAACTGCGTCCACACAGTATAGAAAGAACTAATAGTTTTAGAGCGTTTTATGGATTTTATTACAAATAGAATATAAAGAGAACACAACGAAAATCTCTCGTAGTCTTACAAATATATCAATAATTCAAAGTAAACTCGGACGACTTTCTAAAAGGAGCGAAATAATTATAGATTTAGAAAAGTTTGTAGTAAAAGTAGGAGACAGAGCCGATAGAAAAAAAATAAAGAAAATGCAATATATACTAATTAGAAACTTCTCTTCGGCCAGCAATCCTTCCATTGGTTTGACGCAGCTTTCCAAGAGGTTTCATTTCCATATGCTTTTCCTTTCCTGCATCTTGTATTGTTGTTTGACACAGCTTTCCACTCTTCCCTATCCTGAGCCAGAGGTTTTATTTCCGTGCGCTTTATTTTACCTGCATCTTGTATTATTGGATGACACAGTGTTCCACTCTTCCTATCCTGAGTCAGAGTTTTCATTTCCATGTACATTTTCTTCCCATATCTTTATTATTGTATGACACATCTTTCCACTCTTTCCTATTCTGAGTCAGAGGTTTCATTTCCGTATGCGTTTTCTTCTCTACATCTTGTATTATTTGTTAATATTATTTAATTACAGCTTTCCTCTAGGTATTTTCCCTTCTGCCGCTTCATCTATAGTTAATAAGTTGATTCCTTCATCTCTCATAATGTATCTAATTTTGTATTTCATCTTTTCCAAATAATCTTCTTTATATTCCTTTCATTCAATATCTTATTCATCCGTCTAAGTTTCAATATTCTTCTATAGTACCACATTTCGAAGAGTTCTTCGTTTCTTTCTCATCTCCTGCAGCCCATACCACACTCCACATATACGCTTTTATGAGCCTTTTGTTCAGTTCTTTGTCGATGTTTCCGGTTAAAATGTTTCGCTTCCTTCGAATACCTTCTTCGCATGAGCTTTTTTAATTATTATTTTACATTTTGTTAGCATCTATTGTCGCTTCTAATTTTACTCACTAAGTAAGAGAATTCCTATATCTATCTCTTCCTTGTATTTTGTATTTGATCTTGTACTTTGGTCCTCATTCTTCTTCTAGTTCCTTTTCTCAGGTTTGAGAATTACATTCCTCAGCGAATGGCGCCCTAGAACTGTTGCATACTAAAATCCAAAAGCAATAATATACTGCTGTTGTGGACAAATAAATATCTGGTAAATAAACTTCAAATATCCATTAGCTTGTTTACCTTGGTTTTACATCACTTAGACTTTCGCAAAATAGCAACAGATCCTTTAAAAGGTTTAATAACCAAAAATTATTTCTCAAAAGTACTTCGTTATCTAATTATAAGAAAATAGAAGTTTTTAAATAGTGGTCAAATTACTAACACTTATAAACCGAGTCTCAGATTCGATTCCCGGTCTAAGTACTCTCTTGGATTCAAAACCCGAGTAGTTATTCAGATCCAACTTTAAACGGTAGATATCCGTCTCATATAGTCTGGGTGCTGAAAAAAGACGTTAAACTTAAATGAACCAACCAAACAACCCGCAATGTTCATTGTTTACAATAACTTCACAATGCAACAAAAGAATTATTATATTGAGGCTACTTGAAATTGTAGCTTCATGGGGTATAATGTTTGATTTATGATTAACGCGACAAACTGCATCTTATTTTCTGGGTACATTCGTTTCGATATTCATAACAGAATATAGAATATGAAAACCTTCTAAATTTATGAATTGTTATCAGATTCCTTAGTTGTAATTTCTGATTTTCTTGAGCCTCCTTATTGAGGCGTTGAAGAAAAAACGTGAGAAATTCTTGATTTTCTTAAAGGAAGCTAAGGTATGGCGGTATGGGACACAATCGATGATGGCATGTTGGCTGGGCGAATGAAACGAAGGTTGTGATGCAATGTAGGGTGTGATAAATTGATGTAGGTAAGCTGACGCACTACAGCGTGAACAGGAGACACGTACATCTGGTTCTCTGCTTTAACAACACGTAATAACATCGCAGCCCTCTTATTTGCTGACAGTGTTTGAAGGAACTGAGAAGGCAGGCCTCAAATGTCTTAAACACTATCCCTTAGCATAATTAAAAATTATCCAGCAAATAGTAGTCTTTACTGGTAAATAATCTTACTTTAAGCGAACCCCCCCTCTTGGGCAGTAATGTTTTCAGGGGTGATCCGGGAAGAATTTTCCCCACGGAGCTGCGAAATTCCTCTCCAGGGCAACTTAGATTACTCGAGTAGTATTTACGATAGTTGAACTATCTTTGTGCCTCTGGGTTTCTGGCTTAGGGATCATGGTCCAGGGGTGGATAGGACCGCCCTCTCTAACTTTGAAAGGAACATGTTGACCACCCTTAAATTTTGGGAGGGGTACCTAGGACCACTCCTTAAATTTGGGAATTGTCAAAAAACAATAATTGTTGAATGGTCTCTAAAATCCTAATATAAACCACTGTTAGTTTGAGTAGTCCATCTTGTTCCCTTTCATGGGTATAAAATTGCCAATAAATAAATAAATAAATAAATAAATAAAGTTTGGAGGTTTTTGGTCCATTGTATCCTCTTTGATAAGGCATTATTATTTTATATGGTTGTATGGGTTAGTATAGGAGTCCATACTCTTTTATAAGAAATGGGTACATTGATGTACTTCTCTAATTTTGGGAGAGGGGCACATAGGATCACCTCCTTATATTTGGGAATTTTCAAAACCAGGACTCAAGTGTATACCATTGTAAATTTGGGTGGTCCTGATTATTCCTTTCTGTGTGAAAAAAATTGTCAAATATCAGTATTACCACGTGTTCACCACGTGGTCAGTTAATTGACCTAATTTATGTTCTTTGATGAACCTTTAACACGTTACATGATTATATGGTTTAAGCTTTCTAAAAGTACTGGAGAGGTTTGAGTAATGCCTTCGGGTCTCATAATAAATAAAAGGAAAAATCCCAACCTACACTTCGCCGTGAGAGAAAGTGGCCAACGTCTTAGGTGGCTAACGTAGGTGAGGACCGACCGAGTCTCGGGATAAGGAATTAACCTTTACTAGATGCAAACGGCCTCCTCGAAGAGCGGGTGAAGGTTCAGGCACTTTCTTGTCCTTAGAGGGAAAACTGTCCTAAAAGGTGGATGAACCACAAGATGGTCAACGCCATGGAGATGTGGAAAGGAATTGGGAATACTACCACATCACCTTTTTCCCAAGAGGGACACAGGAGGAGATTAAATATAATGACGGTTCTACCTGAGGTAAAACAGTCCCCCGTTCGTATCTATGAGAAGAATCATCAGAGGAGAAAATAATATCAATAACTTTCATTTCAGCATAGGAATCTCAAACGTACGAAATTTAGACGTGCGGATAAACTTGAAATTTTAAAAATGGAAATGAATAAATTTAAAGTGAACATAAAGGGCTTTAGTAAAGTGAGATAGTTTGAAAAACACTAGATAAATTAGCGAAATTACTCAAGGCAGAGAATGATGTCTCGTGTTAAGGCCGAGAATGATGTCGCGAGAGCAATGAAGAACAAAGCAGCACGAAGTGTAACCAAAGTGAAATGGCAGTGACCGCTTGATGTTTGTAAACGTAGGTGCATACCCAGTGGATATTGTGATAATGTGAAATTGTATATCCCAATAACCGATCATGATGATAATAAAGTAGAAGTAATATATGGTAAAATTAGTGACATACTGCATCAGGAGGGAAGAGGTAAGTTCAACGCCGTGGCCGTAGTAATGAGAGACTTCAACAACGTAGTAGGAGAAGAAGCTGCGAATAAGGTGGTGGGACCATTTGGACTAGGTAGAAGACACGCACGAGGCCAAATACTTATCGATTTCTGTAAGCAACGTGATATAATGGTGACGAATATGTGGTTTAAGAAAAGAGAGAAACAAGCTGTACGCCATGCACGCAGTGTTTGTTCACTATAAACTCCACTTGGCGCAAGCTCGATTGAACCAGGGATCCCCACACACCACAAGTGAGCGCACTACCACTGAACCACCGCCGTTCAACTTTATTCTATTCGACTAGAAGGTTAGAGTAGTGAGATCCTTACCTGTTGAATTTACTTGTTAACATTTAATGTATAATTAATTTCATGCCCAAAAGCTATTTGTGGGAAATAAAGATAGTATTTGTTATTGAACATAATAATAATAATAATAATAATAATAATAATAATAATAATAATAATAATAATAATAATAATAATAATAATAATAATAATAATAATAGTCTCATATTCCTTTAGTTTAGATGATAAAGCTTAACCTTTTTACAAAATCAGAAATATTGACCTGGGAGTCGTTATTAATAACACAAACCAATTTCTCCCCCTTCTAATTTGTTTTTTAGTGATTTTTTCTTGTCCACGATTTTAAGCAACATAAAAGATTAGACAAGATAGGATCCTTACTTAACCTAAAATAACAGACACAGATCTTATCATAAATGTGTGTATCGATCATAATTTAATGAGATAATTGGTCACGCGAAATGGTGCTACACGCTGTACATCAGTTATGTATACATAATTTTGGCAAGGATAGGTTCAAACACTTATGTTCATATCGATAATAGTATTCGAAATAATAATAGCAGTTAAACGTGTATTATTATTCATATATCTTCTATGTTGTATCCGCACGTCACTACTTTTTCATAATAATAATAAAGGTTGATTTTGAAACCTTAACCATTAAGTTTAGACACTACCTAATATCTCAAAGTAATAAAGTTTGCTGTTTGTTTCGAAACAGGTCTTTCTGAGTAAACACTACATTCAAAATAATTTTTTAAATTAGTTTTTTCCGAGACATTTGAGACAAAATTAAACATTTTACGAGCCGTCAACTCGTCTCGAAAAATCAAGGCGAGACAAGCATGCTCTCGTGCACAAAGCTAATCTCGTCTCGTTCGCATCCCTTACAATTCCTGACCAGAAAGTCGAACGGAAGCAAGCGATAGAGGACTTCACAGGTGAACGTTAGTTCAAGGTGTAAACTATTATTCCGAACATTTCAGTTTATATAGGGAAGTCAAGAGTACCATCATACATCAATTTCTTATACGGTATGTTTACCCAGCAACTTTCAACAAACTGTTTCAATATACCATTATGAGAAAAAAAGATCAGATTTCTTGCAGTCATGGACCAATGCTTCCAGCAAAAGTTGATACGGTCTGTCGAAGGTAAGCTGCATCTGAAAAATGAAGAATACCATACCATTTCTTGTTGGTAGTGTATTGTTTGCAGTTTTTTTTTATTCCTTGCGTTCAAAATACAAAAAAAAAAAAAAAAAAGTAAGAGCGGGCATGTCCGCAAGGTGATGGTTCCTGTAAAATTGTCAGCGGGTGGGGCCTATTCAGTGGCAGCGAAGCCCCCTAAAGTGAATAGAGGCAGGGATTCACACGTTTGCCTTCTCAACTTGAAAAAGAATTTAATTACTATTCACCTTACATTAATTCTTATTCATTTTATACTCTCCAGGATTTTTCTTATTCTTAGCAACGAGCAAGAAAAACTAGAAAATGCATTGCCCTGAAACCATTTACGCCAGGATTCTGTTTTTCAAAGTTGCTGATAAGGTTTACTTGTATAGAATATAAGTAATTTTTACTCCAAGCATCACTTTTTCGTTATTCTCATTCGTTTTGTGTGAAGACATCCAACATTGTATACGTGACACCATAATTTTCAGTAAAGATTTCAAAGAAAAATTTTTTTTTTTAATTTTTTTATTATTATTTATTGTATGCTGTAAAGCTTCTGGTGACGGTAAAACAACAGCTATAAATCACTACGTGTTTTTTTTTTTTTTTTTTTTTTTTGAAAGATCTTTGTCAGTAATTTCTTACATACAGAAAAGTTTAATACTTACTTTGCAGGCCACAAATTATACTGGCTTCTTTATTGAAACTTGTTTTGTGTATAAGAGTGATGTTTAAAATGCTCGGATCTTCTCATTTTGTTTTTTTTTTCTTTTTTCGTTTAGTATCTGATCTACTCAAAACTTTCATCCTAATTTTCGTTCCCTTGTTCCATAAAAAAAAAAAAAAAAATGAACAAGGAAAATATGAACTTATTATTATGCCAGTTTTTCTGGATAATTTTTCTTCTTTTCTGCTAAAAAGATAATAATAAAAATACAGATTGTTTTTAATATATATATATATATATATATATATATATATATATATATATATATATATATATATATATATATATATATATATATATATATATATATATATATACTACCGGCCAAAAGTATTGCATCATCCATGGAAATGCTGTAAATACGTACAAGGTGTACCGATTTTCATGAAAATATGTTGAAATGTTATACATAAATTATCGTTAAGTCATTCTGAAACGTTCCTAAATTTGTCACCAGTAAAATAACTTCTCGCGATCAAAAATTAGTTCAAAATGTGGCGAGACCTCACCCTCACAGCAAAAAGAAAAGTTTTTGACAAGTAGGAAGATAATATGTTTTTAGCTGGTATAATTAATAACATGAATATTTGTTTCCATACAACATAAAATGTCATTGTAAGTACGAAACCAGCTGCAATTGTGCTTAGTTTTCTTTTCTGTTCGCCTTTCAGGGACCAGTGGTCATCAAGAGTTGTCAGCTAAAATATACTAAATAAGTGATTGTTTGTTCGACACATATGAACAGTATGGCTCAAGTTCGTGAACTTAGTAAAGAACAAGGTGCTGTTATTGTGGAATTGTACATGTTAAAGTTTTCTACGTGACAGATCGCTAGAAAAGTGAACATACATCAATCTACAGTTGTTCGCACTATTCAACGTTTCAACGAAACTCTGTCAAATGTTAATCGTCGATGACCTGAAAGACCGCGAATAACGTCAAAGAATGAAGATCAGTTTATTGTAGTGACAAGCATACGTCAACGAACACTAACTGCCCCAGACATTCGAGAAAAACTTAATGCTACCCGAGTAACAGTCGTATCTGTTAAAACACTGAAACGCCGACTTCGGAAACACGGTTCATCAAGGGGATGCATTGCAACAACAACAACAACAAACTTTAGAGTAAACAAAACAAACGTAAACGATTGCAATGGGCTAAAGAATATAAGAATTGGTCAGTACAACAGTAGTATAAAGTACTCTTTAGTGACGAAAGTAAATTCGAAATTTTTGGAACTAAACGCAGAAAGTTTGTTCATCGACTTCGTGGAGAACGCATGCTCGAACAATGCATTAAACCAAGTGTCAAACATGGTGGTGGGTCTGTCATGGTATGGGTTGTATCGCGGGTGAAAATATTGGTGATTTAGTGAAAATTGAGAGAACAATGAAAAAAGATTATCATCGCATTATGGAGAGACAGTGGCAAAAGGCTTGTCGGGCAGGGATTTACTTTTCAACAAAACAATGATCCCAAACACACATTTCATTTGTGTAAGTCGCACTTAGGAAAGAAAGAAAGAAAGACGAAAAGAATTGATAAACATGCGATGGCCACCGGAAAGCCCAGACTCAAATCTGATAGAGTTATTGTGGGATGAGTTAGACAGAAACGTTCGAAAACGTCGACCAGTTAATAAAACACAGTTGTGGGTACATTTACAAACGTGTTGGAATGGACTTAAAGCCCAAACATTACGGAAATTACTCGCGAGGATGCCTAGGTTGTGTGTTGCTGTATTGAGAGCTATTGGTGGATATTTTGATAAATCCCAAATTTGAATGATTTCATTTCACATTCTGACTCTTCTGTTTTGGTTTTGTGTTACCCTTTGTTGTTTTGTTTCGCAAATATAAAATTGTTCTATTTGTGTTCATAATTATGTGCATTCATTTCGTTTTCTACTGATATTGGTGGTGATGCAATACTTTTGGCCGGTAGTGTATATATATATATATATATATATATATATATATATATATATATATATATATATATAGTATATTGAGTATTTCTTTTTAAAAAAATACCATGGTTATATATCTATAGCAATATAATCTGATGTGAGCTAACATCAGGTAAATCAAAATACTTAAGGACGACATTTTCGAATTTGTGAAGTGTTGTCCAAAAATTAGATTAAATATTTCAGTTTTACGTCCCATGATTATGCCCTGTTGGCTAGAATAGACAGATGATTATTGAAAGTGAATGGTTGAGAAAAAATGGCAGAATGAGAATGTGCGAGCAAACGGGAGAACCCCGAGAAAATTATGTCCACAAAGTCTTATGGTCTGGGATCGAACCAAGGACTCTTTGGACCAGATTAGAAATGAAATCTTTGAGTTTAACATTCCACGATGATGTCCTTTAGACTAAGGGAGACGGATAATTAAGGCAAGTGAATGATGATGGAAGAATTAGTGGAATGAGAATATGGGAGGAAACGGGAGTACTCCGAGAAAACCCACGGACACGATGTTGTCCCGTACAAACTTACTTGGCCGGGGATCGAACACGGGACCCCACACACAAGAGGTAGGTGCTCTGCCATTGACCACGTGGACCCTCTCGGACCAGATTTGAGCGCTGTGGCACTAAAAACCATCTTATCCCCATGTCGAGTGATTCTATTGTGGTCATTTTCATGACGCTAGTAGTGTTTAATTTATTAGTGTAGTAGTTATACAACGAGAATATGAAAGTAAAAGTAAAGTTTCTAGATCTATGTCCCACAGTAGGTCCTGTAGACTTTAAAAAAAAAGTCATTAATGAAAGTTAGGGATGCGCACGAGACAAGGTTTGTGCCTGTCTCGACTCGAAAATGTGCCGTAAAAGTGATGTCTCGACTCGAAAACTGTATATTTCTCTATTGGAAGAGACGTGTCTCGACTCGAATTTTGTCAGGAAAATCCTGTCTTGACTCGTCTCGTGCGCATCCCTAATGAAAGTGAATGATTTAGGAATTTAAGTGGTGGAATTGAAATGTGGGAGCAAACGGAAGAATCTCTACTGGTAACGGCTGAGCTTTCGTGAATAATTTTATTTACCGCTCCGGAATGAGAGAGATTTGCAATAAGCATTCGGGCATAAAGAAACTATTTCAGTTGCAAGTGGGCCACTATTTAATTTTTTGTACAGTTGTTTTGTTGCGTTTTGTATGTAGTATATAAAGTTTCATTCCACACTTGAAAAAAAAAAAACTATTCTTTCTGCAGTATTTGACTGGCTAAAGAATTGACTTTGCTTCCTTTTTTCTTTTTTTTATAAAAAAGAAAAATAGTTAAAAAGTAAAAGAAATCGTATGCTCTGATTTGCTTCGAATGAAGCGAGAAATCTCCTATTAACCTATGATTACTGACACAAATCCCAATTGTTCCCTTGTCATCTTTGAGAACCTGTCGACGGTGAATCTCTCAACGTCTTCATTGTCGCCGCTGAAGAAAAGGAATTCTTCCCTCGGTGCTGCTTTAATATTATTTATCCTCTTCTATTCCTTTTGTAGAGGTTTCCTTTGAACTACAACCTTTCATCACTTCCAGTACAAACTGTAATACTCTTTAATGTAATTCTTGATTCTTTCTTTCCTCATTTGTTGTTGTTGTTGTTTTTTTTTTTTTTTCGTTGCTACGAAACTTCTTCTTGTAGTTGTATATTCAGAGACGACTCGTCAGGGATGTTACATCGGTAGAAATGAAAGTTTTATCACTTTCAAACTAAAGGAAGAAAGGTTACCTAATGTTCTAATTGTTGTTTACAAATGTGACTTCCCTCACGAGCCGCGGCTGTAGTATATCGGTTGCTGAAAACGGAAGATGTAATGTTCATTTTGTTCTTCATACTTTGAGTTATTTTTAAAGACTAATTGTGGCCCTGCGTAGCGTAGTCGCTAATGCTCTCACCTTTGGTACAAGTGGTCCTGGTAGGGGACACTCGGTGAAAAAGTGTGAAAGTTTTTTTCAGGCCAGCCATCCTGATTGAGGTTTTCCTGAGTTTTCCTCATTCACATCAGGCAAATACCAGGATGGTTCCTTACACACAAGTCCCAGACCGCTTCCTTCCTTCCCTGTTTCTTTCCTCGGATAGTGTAATTGCCGAGGGACGTCATCTCTTATACATGACGGACTAATGTGGCCATAGACTAGAGACCTGCACGGGCCGAATTATTCGGCCCGAGCCCAATCCAGCCCGAACGTTCCTAGGCTCGGCCCAGCCCGGGCCCGATAAGTTTTTCAAAATTCTTGGCCCAAGCCCGGCCCGGGCCTGATAAATTTTAAAAGTTTTTGGCCCGACCCCGGGCCGATAATTTTTTAAAAAAAATTAGCTCGAGCCCGAATCTTTCTCAAAATTTAGTAAGGTCTACTAAATTTGACCTAACCCTCAGAAACATTTTCTAAACTTTGGTTCACAACCTGACGCTTGCCTTCCGAATGGTATCATTGCCTCCTAGAACTTTGCCTGTCATCGAGGGAACAAAAATCTAACTTAATTGATTTTTTAGCATAAAGTGAAGATGGCAATATTGTTTAACGACAGGCAAAACATTCCCACCCCTTCTTGTCATATTTTGGGTTCAGTAAAGGTCAAAGTCAGAGCTCAATTTACCGCATAATGCCTACAATCCTCTATAGTGAAAGTGGAGCCGCTAAACAACACAAACTGTAAATAGCTATTGCATTCTTTGTAACATTTTTCACGGACACACTTCTTCAACGTTTCGCTTTATTCCAATTATCGTTTAACGAAAGTCAATAATTATTAAAGAATTGCAATTGATCGGCCCCGGCCCGGCCCAAAGAAATAACAGTGTCGGCCCGCCCAAGCCGGGCCCGTGCAGGCCTCTACCATAGACGCCGAAAGCCCAGAAACCTAATACCTATTCCCAATCCTTATTCCTTAAAGCCTAATAATCAATAAAAATTTCGTACAAACTATTGACAACAATAAATCGAGGCATGTTGTCCCTTTGAGGAAGCTACTCTAAACGTACTCTAATTATCTTAGACTTATGGTTCTTTTATCATTGTCTTTAGAGTGCAACAGGTCTTGGAAGGACGCCATCCGCATGTGTTACAACAGTGATTCTCAACCTTTTCGAGCCTAGCACCCACTTGGGTGAATACGATTGTCCTCAGCGAGCCCGTTATGTTAACTGAACCTATCATTGCAAAAGGCTGAAAGTAAGACTTGAAATAAGTAGTCTACGAACCAGAAAAAGGCTTTTAACCTTGAAAAATCTATACTATTAATTGTAAAATTCATAATGGCTTTGATCCAATAATAAGAAAAAAGTCTAACAGATCATGAAATCTCAAAGGTTTCCTAAATAGTTTATCACTCCTTTTGTTCCATTGCCCCCTATGGAAACAATGACGCCCCTTAGGAGTTGTTAACACCCACGTTGAGAACCACTGTGTTACAATACATAAATTGGGAAAATATTCCTGGATATTTCTCGACGTTAATTTAAAACTCGGATGCTCCTGTTGGGGGATCAGATTTAGGTGCATGCACGAAAAGTACCTCAGGAAATACTGTTGTGGACATGGGCGCCCGAAGATAATTTTCTAGGGAAGGGCCCATCTCCTTCGTTGCTACAATATGTTTGTTATTTTTATTATTTGTATTAAGAAAATCTTAAGAAATATAAGTTGTTTTCGTGAGCCAGAGAGAGCTGGGGTCCCACCCTGCCTCCACCTTCGGACGTCCATGGTTGTGGACTATATATTTGAGAAATTTTATTGAATAATAATTATAAACACACACACACACACACACACATACACACACACACACACACACACACACACACACACACACACACATTAGCCCAAGCACTTTGAGGAAACCAGTCAGTGTTGCCTTCAAGACGAGGTGAGACGAGAAATGGGGTTTTCTTGTCTCGTGACGTAAATTTTTATAGAATTTTAACCTCTTCTCGACCTTCGAGGAGTTATTTCTAGCATCATTTTGATTCACGGAGAGCTTTTCTCCTATCGACTCGAAACTTTATTTAGTCTCATTATGAAAATTTATGTACAGAATTTATGTTCTGATTTTTTTATCTAGAAGTTACCAGGCACGAGAGACCCTTCCGCGTCACGAGAGGTACCCGAAGGATGTTATACACTTAAACATTTAAACTATATTTATTATTAAAGTATGTTGTGTAATGATTTGCATATCTTGAAAAGACTTTGCAATAAGCAGATCGAAAGCAATGGAAACTTGTAGCAATTCATTTTTATATGTTGAAAATTTCGGATTCACATTTAGTTGCAGTGAAGACATCTCCCTAAGCTTAGATTAGGTCCTTGGACTATAAAAACTTATATTAATTGAGATATTGTTGTCCATGGTGGCTCACTGGTAGAGCGCTCACCTCTGGTACGTGGCATCCTTACAAATTCTTAGGGATGGGCACGAGCGAGTTCGAGCAAGTTTTCTTTGAAACTCGACTCGACTTGAAACAGACATTTTTGAGTTTGACTCAAGAACTCGACTAGAAAAATTTCCTCCAACTCGACTCGAATTCGGTTCGAGTTTCGAGTCGAGTCGAACCAATTCGAGCTAAAGCCTTTGTGTAGTTTCAAGTACTCTCTTTAAGTATCCTACATGGACAATATAATTATCATACTACTATATACTACTATTTCTACTACAAATTATTATTATTATTATTATTATTATTATTATTATTATTATTATTATTATTATTATTATTATTATTATTATTATTATTATTATTATTATTATTATTATTATTATTATAACATCGTGTATAACCATAAAATATACGCGGTTTGTATCTGAATACCAAAAACTAGTTCACTGTCAATTTTGGTTTCGTCGTGAAGTCTTCAGGAGGCAAGGACATTGTTCACGAGGTTCTAGGTTTGAGTTCTGAAGGAGAAAATATTCATGCTCTAGCCAAAAACTTTTAAAAGTTGTAGGGCATGGGCCAAACATGTTCAAAACTACTCGGCCCAGGTTTAGGGTTGTCAACGGCTCGGTCGGCTCGGCTCACAGTTCATTCACTATCGAGCCAAACCGAAGAGAAACCGAGCCAACAGCTCAACCAACCGAGCCGACGGCTCACTCGAGCTGATTGCTCACCCCCACCGAGAGGGTTCGAGCCATTGGCTCAGTTGAGCTGAGTCGATCCGAGCCGATGGACTCGTTTCAACTCTAGCCGATGGCTTACATGAGCCAAATCGGTGGCTCATCTCAACCGAGCCGGCTCAAGCTATCGGCTCAATTGAACCGAGTCTAATGGCTTGTCCCAACCAAGCCACCTCAAGCCATCGGCTTAGTTGAGCCGAGCCTATGGCTAATCCCAACAGACCCGGCTTGAGCTATTCGCTCAGCTGAACTAAGCCGAGCCGGTTCAACTTGGGCTCAAAAATTCGACCATGCAAGTCTCAGCCTTAATGGTAAGAAATACAGTATATACTCATACTAGTTCTCATGACATTTGAGGCTGTTTCGTTATAAACATTTATATTCCTCTCGTTATCGAGATGGGACGAGATGCGAGCAGTGCCTTCTCTCATGAGCCTCACTAAAAGTATTCCACATTCTGCTTACATTGCTCATGGCTTTCGCTTTCCAGTCTAAGGCTGTTTTCAAAACGAGTTAAAACGAGCTGAACTAGCGAGCCATTTATCAAACTCGATTCGACTCAACTCGAAACTCGACCTCAAAAACAGTGACCCGGTTCGGAACTCACTCGAGAAATTACCTTTGACTCGACTTGAAACTCGAGTCGAGTCGAGTTTAAGCTCGACTCGTGCCCGTCCTTAGCATCCTTGGTTTGTTCTTAGCTCGCGCCTAGTGAACTTTGTGATGGACAAGCACCGTGTGTGTGTGTGTGCCTTTTTCCTGGTTTTCTCGTTTCCTCTCACTTTCTTCATTCCATTATTACCACCACACCACGGAGCATAAACGCGGGACGTTAAACTAATTAAAGAAACACAACAATAGAAACAATAGTATGAAGATTTTATTGAATTCAGAACAGTAGGTTTGAGTTAAATCCAAGCAAATAATCATACTACATAAACGAAATAAATTCGTATAAAAAGAAAATCGTTGTTGAAAATCAAATTCATTTCCCAGTCTTTATCATCACTAATTGCTGAGTAAGCATCACATATTTCCACCAATAACAAGTTTTAAGAAGGGAAAAGTGAGTCATAGAAAATCGGGCAATGAATTGGTTTCATTTTCCGTGCAGTATTAACAAGTATGTGATATAACTGGACTAAAAGAGGGAAAATAAATAAAAGAACTAATTATACGCATTGTCACAATGTTGTCTTCTCGAAAAAAAGAAAAAAAAGGTTAATTTTCCACCCTAATCATGTATTTACAAGGTTGTATTTTTTTCACTAAACATAACCTTACATTATTTCTCCATATAATTACTATTTATCCCTGAAAATTTATAGAAACTTTTTTTTTCGCATTACCTCTATGGTTAAAAAGACAGATTTATTAAGAATAATAATTGTATTGTGTACTTTAGAATTTTGATATGGTATAGTTCCGCAACAGATACAGACGCAGAAAAGTTAAAAAAAAAAAAAGTAGTTTCTTTGGAAGACTACCGGAAAATAAATAAAAATTAAAATTTATGGATTTATCTTTCCCTTCTTACATACAAAGAAATCATCAGCACATGTATATTATAAGTCTTGTGTCCGCCTACTTGCGGTTACAAAACTGTTGCTTTGGAAATTAGTGTTCTAGAAAACTGTTATTAGCTTCAATGAGTCACAACTTCCTAACACAGAAGTTCTCGTTAACATAAAAGATGACCGATGTTCAGTGGGATGTTGAATTTTTACACTGTTGTACTTCTAACAAAAAGGCAATGCCCAGAATCACAGTGCACTGCACTTTTCTTCTCAATTCCTCTATCATAAAATGAATAAAACAAAAAAACGAACCACCTGATAAGCGCGTAATAGGATACATTTTTCAGTGTAAATCGAAGTATAGTAGGACGTCGATAACCCGAAAAATTGTCAAAAATCCAAACGCGGTCCCTAGAAGCCAGTGACAGTATGTGTAATTCAATTTTCCTTGTGTGAAGTCAGTGTTTTTACAAAAGCTCATTCATATGTAATTGTTTGTACATACATATTTTTATTTTCCCTTAGCCTTATACAAATTAAGTTTTAAGTGTGAGTTACAAGAACAGTGTAATTTAGTGTACGAGCAGATTCTTCAGAAACATTAAATGTAAGTAGCCGTACGTACGGTATTGTAATTACTATATGTACTGCATAAACACTGAAGCGATAAAAGAGCATACCGTACAGTATATTTAAGCCAAAATAGCATTTTCTTGGTCATTTTCGAAAATTCGAACAATTTGAAAATCCGAATTACCTGTAGTCCCAATTAGTTCGGATTTTCGACGCCCTACTGTAATTTTCTTTCTGCGAAAAGAGCACGACCACTTGATTGTAGAGCGCTCATCTTTGATGCAAAGAGTCTCTGTTTTGATCACAGGTCGAGTACGTTTGTGATGGACATCATCACCTCTGTAAATGTTCTCAGGATTCTCCCATTTCCTCCTTCATTGTCATTTCACCAAACTTTTCATCATCTTTTACTTTCATTAATCATCGATTCAGTTAGTATAAAGAGTATAAGCGCTGAAAGTATTTTTTTAAAAAGCAAATACAAGAACGAAAAAGTTTTAGGCATATCATCAGAAAACTTTTTTTTTTTTTTTGTTAATAAAAGTACTTACTAGTGTTCAAGATGATATGTGAATATATAACGTATAAATCCAGTTCGAAATATATTTTATATGAGATGTCAGGTGAATAAAATGTTATACATGTGATGATTTGCAGATAAACCTCACTAGGCTTATAGCCATGGCCGCTCGCAGTGAGAGGCAAGGAGGGGCATTTGCCCCCTCTAGATTTCCGAAAGGTGTTCTGTTCTAGAAATGACATGCCAAGACATATGGTACTAATTTGCTTACTCACATACTATAGTAATTACTATATGTATATTAAATAGTAAATTACTCTAGTTTATTTATCTACTGTAATTAATACGAATATGTGCGTAAATAATAATTGCTGTTTTTATATAATGTATTATGTGCAAGCGTCACGACTGCTGTTATGTGTTGATCTTTTGCCCCCTTCATGGAATCGGCCCTTTGCCCCCTCCTCTGGAAAAAATTCTGCGAGTCTCACTGCCTATAGCCAAAATTCGAGTATCACTTTATTGTCAAGCAAGGCACATACGTATACTCTCGTATATTTAGATCTCTTTCGTGTGTTTGGTCCTGGTGTTATATCTTTGAGTCTATCATTTACCACGTTCTTGTAGATTTGTCCGTATCTCCCACCACATTTCACATCTTTTCTTTTCGCTTCGAGTAATTTCTATCATATGATAACATGATCGTGGATTTTTTTAAAAAAAATAAATTTTAATGGAGAAAGTGAAATTTAGCATCAGACTCTAAAGAAAATATGCTCTACGTCTTACAGTTACACCATACCTATGTAATTTCTTTTACACCTTGTTCATAAGAACGATACAATACATTGGAAACTAGAACATTATTTCCTTGTACTGATTTTGCATCTATGATACGTTCATGTCCATTGTAATGTGTAAGACATTCGAGGAGCGAAAAAAGAGAGGAAGAAAAAAAGGAATCGAAATCGCTTTTTATATCCCTCTTTCTCATTGTACATATTCGGAAATCGCGGCTAAAAAGAAGGTGGATGACAAAGCACTAATGTCCGATCAAACAGCACCCTTGGCATTTGGAAACGTGATTGGATTTTGAATTACACATAGCAATTCCGTAATTAGGATACCATCTGCGTGGTTATTCACTGCCTGCCAGCAATCGCGGCATGGGTTTTGATGAACAATAGCTGGTAATCCTATAGCAGGCGGACTACATGCTGTCATACATTGCCATACTTGCCTTCAGGCCATCTCAGAGACTATTCTGAAGTGTGAAAGCCTACAATATAAGTCAGGAAAATCAACAAAAGGATGGAAAAATAATAAAAGAAAATATTGTTGCCTTCGTGTCAATTGGAAAAACGCAGGAAAAACACTTTCCTTCCAAGCATTCAACTCTTTCGCCAATTCCAGCTTGGGCGATAAGAAAATAAAAACATTTGCTATTTTTTTCAGTCTTCGGTTATTGATAAGAGACGTCATAGGAAATGTCGTTGGTACTTTTCCCCTATTCAATCTTCCTTCCATTAAATTCATTGGAAAGCACACATGAACTCTTTCCGCTATACAAATGAAAAATGTGTTTTGTTTTCAAGGTTTCTTCTTCTTCTTTTTCTCTTTATTCTACCAGAATTCCTACTGTTATACATTTCTTTCGTTTGATTTCTTTCTTTCTTTTTTTTATTTTTTCTTATATCATTTACAATAATAATTCTTGCTGTTCGATTGTTGAAAGTGAGTGGGAGAACTGAGTGTGAAAGATGTAGCATAAGTTTCTAATAGGTTTCACGTGTGAATTTCACATAGAAAGAAGGCAAAGAATACGATTTAAAAATTAATATTAATAATAAATAGATTCGAGCTTTGAAAAGTCGTCTATGCCTCATTAGATGGTTCAGCTTATAGATCTTACTGTTAATATTTCTAGCCTTTTTGACTTGAGTTCGTTGGACTCGCAACACTCACACATGGTGTTTGTCCACCACAAAGTTCACTTGACACGAGCATGGAACGAACTAGGGGCCCCACGCTCCAGAGCGGTGTCCGACGCTCTAGCGGTGAACACTGAGCCACCGCGGCCCTCAGAAGACTAAGAAGAGATCGATGATGAAATAAAGAAGCAGTTTGTCCCAATTTCGTCTCAAGGTCAAAAATGAAAATTCGGGATGCTACTAAATTAAGAGAATCTTGAAATGCTTAAAGTTAAAAAAAATGTTAAACACTAATTCACTTTCTTCCATTAGATAGAGCTGTTCAAGTATTACGTAATAAAATTTTTAGTCGTTTTAGTAGACAGTCCCCTCCCTCTTGAGCAAACGTAAGCAGATAATTTACCCCCTCCTCTTAAAAAAAATACTCCAACATTTACCCATTGTCTGTTCAGCTTTATTAATTAAAACAATATAGCTATTTTTCTTCTCGAATGGTCAGCGGAAAATTACCAAAACTATCGGTCAGGGATTATTGATTAAAATATTTCAGAAGCAAGATGCAGATTAAAACAGAATACTAAAGATAATAATAAGACTGAGCACTAAAACCTTTTGTCTCTGGCTTAATGAAACGTATCCTACATTCAATGTCAAAGTAGTTAAATCGTGAACTTAATTAAATTTGTATTTTATGTATTCAATTTTTGTCAACCTTTGAATTGCAATACTGAGAAGTTGAAGTTAATAATTATATACCTAATCCTGTGAAAAAAAAAAGAAAAGCAAACTATAGTATTCCTATCTTTCTTCTTCGCTGAAATCAGGGACATTTAAGCGTCTCGAGAAATATTTTCGGGACGCCGGGACGCAGATCTCGATACTATGACAGTCCCAGATTTTCCGAGACGAACGGTAATCCTACAGGTATTCTATCACACAAATATCCGCCCCTACAGGTAAAAAACTACCGCATATTAACTTTTTTATGTATGTACAGTACGGTTGTTCGCTTGATTTTAGATATTTAACAATGCATATTTTTGGATAATTCGAATTTCAGATTATTCGAACTTCTTTCGTGCCCCCTTAGATTTTGAATTTAAAAAAAAAAAATCTGCTGTATATGAAGACATATTAGCTGTGCATAGTCTAACCAAAACTGAATTACGTGTCACACATAGAGAAAGACTTCAGTCCATAAAAAAGAAAAAAATCAGGAAGTCGGAAAGAGTAGTAAGAATGAATGGTCTGAGAGTTAATTGCTCCCTCATTAGCTGTGTTAATCAAGCGACGAAACCGCTAAGGATGGGGCTAAGAACAGGTGGGATCTGTTATGATCTCATATCCGGGAATTGAATTGCCTTTTCTTGACTTAAACAATTCCAGTCCCTGAACAGGAGTTATTTGCATCATTTTAAATAGTAGTAATAATCATATGTTAATAACATAGAGGTAGGAGTAAGAAATATCTCAAGTCGAAGTTGAGAGCCATACCATACCACATATTACTCTTGTTTCAAATTCTTTTTAGTCATAAGCTAATAATACTACTTTTAAGACAGTCCTTATCGGACACAGTACTTTTCCCCCACAAGGAGAATTAGTAGCCCTTTCCAACGTGATCATTCAACATGCAAGTAACTAATTGGTTACTAAAAGTTCAAAATTCATCACCGCAGATACAAGAATCAACTAATGAAACGATCAGAATTTTTATAAGCGTCAGTTCTTGTGAATTTCTTCTGGTGTGGGATTAAAGGGCCGTGGTGGCTCAGTGGTAGAGATTTTCACCTCTAGTTCATGGGGTTTTTGGTTCGATCCCAGCTCGCACCAAGTGAACTTCGTGGTGGACAAACACATGTGCATGAGTTTTCTCGGGGTTCTCCAGTTTCTATCCACTTTCTTCATTCCACTATTTTACTTATTTCTCATCATCACCTCTCCTTTAGCCTAGTCGGCATAAGCATGGGACGTAAAACTTAAATCCTTCACTGGTGTGGGATTAAAAAACGCTAGTGTCTGACAGTTGAATAGAACGCGTGGTTGCCAAAGGCTCTGCAAAGGCAGAGACACAGTTCTGGAGGCAAACGTAGAACAGTTAACAAGTTATAATTGTATTATAATGTTATAGAAAATGATTTGAAACACTCAACTTTCAAATGACAAAATTTAACTGTACCTCAAATGTTTGGAAAAAGATTTAACATTCAGTTACCGACAATAGCACGATCAGTGACTTTGGTTGCATTCGAACATCGTGAAAAAAATACTACAGTGATTGTTAGCAGTATTTACAGCATGCATCTATCTCACGCTATAATAGGCGTACTGAAATGCCTCTTTCTTAAGGTGGATCACTACCCGGAAGTCAGTATAAGCATTAGTTTATTGCCTTAACCAACGCGTAAAGAAATGGCACATATTATAAGTATTACACTCTAAAATAGAGTTATGCGTCAGCTACAACTTGAGATACTATTTTCTGTGCTTATGTATTCTGTTGGCTAAAAATGTAAAATATAAGAGGAAAACTTGATCAGTTTTAAGATGAGTACGCAAGATGGCGCTTGCTGTTAGATTTTGCTACTCCTGTGCTCAGTTTTACGAAATTTTTACTTACAAGCATAAATTATTTTACAAGTAGTTGTCTCATTACGGAACATGAATATTATATTACCGTTTTTCGTGTTATGTTTTACATTTTATCCAAATATTATTTTGTGTTTACGGAAATAGTTTTAGCGGCTGAATGTCATGTTTACGCAGGACGCCATAATGCTTCGTTGCCAAACTTACATGTGTACTGTTGCAGTCACAGTAGTAGGGCAATTCCTTGTTAGCGTTTGAAGTCCAGAGGCGAAACCTGTGAACTGTGACAAAACTATTACGAATAATAAAAGTGGAAAATGGGGAAACGGAAGGAATCATACACAAAAAAGAAGAATCCAACTCAAAGTAAAAGATCGAAGAGCCAAGGGAAGCGAAGAGAAAGGGAGAATAATTCGAAGAAGCAGCTAAGCGCTTTTCAATTTTTAACTGTTTGTTTCCACGTAAATATTATACACACGTGTAATACGAAGATAGTTTATTTTGACGATCATTTTGAACGTTAAATATGTAATATGTGTTCTTTCATTTTCTTCTTTTCTTTCTTTCTTTCTTTTTTCTGAAACTCATTTTGCTTAGGTAAAATATTATATCTTCTTGAAAATAATTTATATATGTTTTTGAGCTTTCATACATACCCGTTAGTGTCTGAACCCGTTAGTGGAAAATAGTAATTAATTCTACTTACTAGGGAAGTCGTGGGGTGTTACTCTGACTTCATTTTGATACTATGCTCAGTCGTCTCCTTTTACATATGAAACAATTAGGCAACCGGAGAAATCCTCGATCGCAAGCTTGTTCGAATTATGGACGTTAAAATTTCAAAATTGAACAGATTTTGAAAAAGTTTGAAGAAACCATTTTTGAGATACACGCTTCATTTTTGGTACTGAGGTGTTTTCTTGGATTCTCGATAGAATGGTGAAGTCAAAACGTACGCATTTTGCAAGATAAGGGAACTTATTGGGGAAGGGATGAAGGGTAATGGCGTCTTACAACTTGCAAATTGCACCCTATTTGGCACACTGGATAAATGGGCTAATAAAATTTATTTGAAACCAACTGTATTGTCATTCAAATGTTACTTTCTGTGTGGCCATCTAAACATTAAACAATGACATGTGTCTCTGAAACGCTTTGCCGCGGAACTAACTTCAACGCGACACTCAACCAGCCGGCCTCTGTGCATTGTGGAAAAAATAAAATATTTCAGTTTAACAGCCGATAATTATACCCTTTAGGCTAAGGAAGACGATGATTAAGGTAAGTGAATGATGATGGAAGAATTGATGGAATGCGAAGAAGGGATGAAACAGGAGTACCCCGAGAAAAATCATGGACATGATGGTATCCATTGTGGAAAACGGTGTTTCAATATTTCATCACTAGCCATTTTTTAAAATTTTCAACGGATTTCAATGGCGATTGTTTGAAAATAGTGGCCAAATTTCAGACAATATTTTATGTATTTCGCGAGAAATGTGACCAAGAAACAAACAATCGGCTAGAGGTGATGTATTGAAACAGCGGTTTTCTCGAGAATAAAAGTCACCTAGTTCACAACTTTGAGCGCACATTCCCGTTAACCATTTTTTTTTCTTCTTTAAATTTTTTGGTCTATTTTCTCGTTGAATATCTTAAAATATTTCCTGGAGTTTGACCAATATTTCCCAATAATACTGACATTCTAATTGCTGAAAACTAAGCACATGGCTAGCGATGATGTATTAGAACACCGTATTCTGTGATGCATAAGCATAGGCCGACAGGATTCGGAGTACCGCGACAGTGCAAGCCTGTCTGGCGCTGCTCGAGCTGTTTGTACCTAGCTACAGAAGGGGAAGAACCAGGCCAGTAGTCAGTCCAAAAATGCGGGGGAGCGGTAGAAGTTAGGGGTCAGATCCAACCATAGATCCAGGTTCATCACCATATTATTGTTCATTTGCAAGCTTATCATGAAAATTTTAGGGGAGCAGTAAAAATTTAGGGGAAGCCCGGCCCCCTAGATCCCCAGGAATACGGGCCTGGGAAGAACCACAATATAGATAATCACAAGTTTAATTATGAATATCTTCATTGAATTTTGCACGCCTGGCAAACCGTTCCCAAGACAAATGTGATTGTTCAATTTGAAGATGGCCACACAGGATAGTGATATTTGAATAACAATATAGTCGAATAGGAGTATCAAATACATTTTATTAGCCTATTGGCCCCAAAGGTAAAAGTGAAGGAGAATGCGCGGACGCCGTACCCCACCTCGAAAAAAAGTTAAGGCGTCCCCCAGTTCTGAAACAAAATATAATGGGTATATGGGCAGGGGAACGGCGTGGCGTCATGCCGCTACCTACCGTTCTCCCATCCTCTCAGATCCACTTTTACCACTGGTTGGCCCAGTATATCAAATGGGAGGCAATTTGCATGGTGTAAGACGCCATTACCCTTCACACCATTCCAAATAATTGCCCTTATCTTGCAAAATGCATACGTTTTGAACTTAATACTGTGTTGGGTATCCAGGAGAAATCCCTGATATCAAAACTGAAGCATCTATCTCAAGAAATGGCTCTTCAAACTTTCTGCAAAATCTGTTCAATTTTGAAATTTTAACGCTCATAATTCGAATACGCTTGCGATCGAGGATTTCTCCGGTTGCCTAACTGTTTCATATGTAAAAAGGCGCCGACTGAGCATAATATCGAAACGAAGTCAGAGAAAAATATCCCGCGACCTTCTCTAGTTAGTACTTAAAAATTCATAAAACCGTAAAGCTTGATTTTTTTTTCTATAATGAAAAGAAAGTATTCAGACCCTATAGCTTCACTTGAGAAACGCAATCACTCATGTAGAAATCCTTTTTCTAGTCCGGAGTTGCAGTGACCCCATGGTAGAACATTGACATCTTGTATGCGGGGTCACTGGTTCGATCCCAGCTTAGCCAAGTGATCTTTTTGGTAGACACACACCATGTGTGTGTGTGGATTTTCTCAGAGTTTCTCTTTGTGCTCCTACTTTCTCATTCTACCATTTAATTCATTCTTATCATCACCGTCTCGTTTAACCTATATGGCATAACCGAGAGACATGAATGTTTTTTTTCTGTAACGTCCTATCATTGTGCTTCGAAGGAAAGATAGAAGGTGATGATGACAACGAATGAAATGGTTGAATGAAAGAAAGGGAGGGATCCGGAAGAAACTCCACTCATGGTTTCTTCACCACAAAGTTCACTTGGCGCGAGCTGGGATCCAGCCAAAAACCTGACCCACCAGAAGTGAGTGATCTATGTCTAGCTCTTATTGATCCAATATTCTAACGAATATTGTCCGCGAATTCCGATTTGTAAGTGATACGTTTACCGCTTGCGGTTTCAACATAAGAATAAGGAGCGGAGATGGAACCCATGCTTGGGACGCTGAATCTAACGCTTACCGTTTTGTTCCATGTAAATTGAAAGTGTGATAAGGGGCAATGCAGAATGACTGGATGAAGTAGCTACAAAGATTGGCATAAGCCACTGTTCAATTTGTAATATTATCCACGCTGTACTCAGATTTCGGAATGTGTGTGCCAGGATGGTATCACGCCAGTTGATAGACGAACTGAAGCAGCGATGTGTTGATGTGTCACGAGATTTTGCTACGCCGTAAACGAGAAGGTAGTGACTTTCAGAAGAGATTCGTTACTGGGTATGAAACATGAGTGGACTACTACATTCCGGAGGTAAGAAAGCGAGCATGCAATGGCAGTATCCATTATCGGACACAACCATCTACAGGGAAGTTAGTACTTTCTTCTGGGACCAAAAGGGTGACATTTTGGAGCGTTACAGCATAGGGAACGCATAGTCAATAATATCTTGTATTCCGATCGCCAAAAAGGTCCTAAACTTACTATACGACGTAATACGGACTTCTGAAAACAAATTTAATCTATAACATAACAATACTCGGCCTCATAGTACTGCCTGTGCAATGGCTGCGATCATTGAAAATCTTCACTTCATCCTCCTTTCGTACCGAATCTCGCCTCAGTGGTGAAAGGCACTAAAGATAAAGAAGTTGCAATCTGATGAAGAAGTGCAACGAATGGTGTATGACTGATTGCATATCCAATCAAAAAAAAAAAAAAAAAAAAAGATCTTTACAGGTATTGGGACACTTTGTAAGTAATGGGAAACTTATATTAAGCGTAGAGTGGGTTATGTAGAAAAATGAAATTCATTTTTTCCATGCTCTCAATATTTTCCTTTTTTAAGTTTTAAAGGTTTTTTGACACCTCGTAACACTAGAAAATTGTTGTTTCCGTAAGTACCGGATATGGAAGTGGAGATACGATTTTAACAACCGATTCCAAGAACCTGAGAAATTTTAAAAACCGGTTCGGACGAACTAGGTGAATGACACCATTGAGTAAAACAATAGACCCGTATGCTCTGTCAACGATCAGACTATGGGCGTACGCAGTGGAGGCAAGGGGACAATCGCTTTACCCTGCATTTTCGAAAGGTGTTTGAATGTTTGAAAACGCTTTTACCCAGAAACACACATGAAGGAACCTTATATTTGGTTACACATACTAGAATATTTAACATAGACCTATTTAATGTAGTCCACAAAGATATACAATATGCCTGAATAATAACTGTTTTGCATCATGCGTTATGCGCATCAATGTATGTCGGGCTTTTGCCCCTTCCACGGCCTTGGGAAAATCCTGCGGGTGTTTCTGGATAAAAGTGTTCTTATTCGGAACTGTTATTATCTTCAGGTGTGCATAGTATCAAGTATGAACTAGTACTAAAATATAGCGTGAAATTGTTTTGAATATATGCCACTATAAACAAGAATCACAGAATTCATACTTGAGCTTATTATTGTTAAAAATCGTGTTATATATGAAGTACATCAATCAAGGTTCAAAAGCAAATACTTGCAAAACACATGGAGAAATGAAGTAGGTTAAATATACTAGTAGATTTTAATACAATTAGCTGTAAATAGCTTGGTAGGTAGAACACCTCTGGCGCACGAGATCGCTGGTTCGATCCCACTTTTAGCCAGGAAGACTTTCTGTAGGACCCATAGTGTGCGTGGATTTTCTCGGATTTTCCCCCACTTCCTTCAGTCCACCATTTCGATAATCATCATCACTGCTTCTTTTAGATTCAGACTATAATCGTGGAATATTAAACTAGAAAATTTCAAATAGCGCCTTCGGCACCCTAACACCCGTGCTAATCGCGTAGTTTTACTCGCTGCGAGAATTTATGCAGAATCATTCTGACGCGTGATTACTAAAGAGTTCGACTAATATATGTTTCCTGCAGTAGTCAAGCATTTAGTATGACGCTAATCATACGTCAAAACGACTCTGCATAAAGCCCTATATCAGTTTCCTTATTCTACCTGGATTGTGGAACAAATCTGCATGTAAGTAAGGAACCTAGTAAAAGTTGGTGATAGTTTTCATTTAACGTAGCCATGTTTGGTCCAGAAAACGCAGGAATTTTAGCCATAATGAATATCATCCCGGCAGCCACTCCAAAATTGTAGGGGGGCTCGGCTGAAGTTAGAGATTATTCGATCCAACAATATTATAGTTCATTTGCAAGCCTACGGTGAAAATTTTAGGTGGGCCCGGCCCGCCTGGACCCCCCTGGATAGGGCCTGATGATTATGCCAACTAAAGTAAAGTTACACTAAGACATTCAACTTACAAAATATATATGCACTGGGGAATACAACTTACAAAATACCTGCACGGGAATACAACTGACAAAATACCACGCTTGAAGGAATAGTCTGTTTTGTTGAAATGATCGGATTTGTTTAATGGTTTTGTATTTGGATACTTATTCTTAATTTGCACCTTTGAGACATCTAGTTATAGATAAACGTATATCTTTGTAATTTGCAAAGAAACTTTTACCATGCAAGTAGTTTTCGTTACCCCTAAATGCAGTTTGAGTCGAATTTTGCCCAAAAAACGCTGGAATGTTAGCCATGATATTTAAGCTCCTAAAGTAAAGTTGCTTCAAGGATTGCAACTTCGCCTATAAAATAACATTTTTGAACCTACTAAGAATATGTTTTGTCTTATCTACCTAGGTAATGATTTAGTATTTGTACACGTATCCTTAATCTGCACCGTAGAGGCATCTAATAAATAAATGTATAACGTTTAACTGCCGTTTTCTAAGAAACTATTACCATAAAAATGATATGATTTCCCCCTAAATGCAAATTGAGTTGCTCTTTGACCAAAAAACAAGGGGATTTTAGCCATGATATATTAAATCTCTAAAGTAGAGATAAGTTTTACACCAAGGATTACAACTAGGCGTATAAAACAACATTTTTGAGCGTACTGAGAGTCTGTTTTGTCCAAAAGATGAAATTTATGTAATGATTTTGTATTAGTATAGGCATTCTTAATCTGCACTGTAAAGACATCTAGTTTGAGAGATTCACATAACGTTTCATAAGTAAAAAATCACTTTTGATCAAAGAATATAATTAATTCATATTTTAAAGCAGGCAGTATTGAGTAAAATGGAAATAAAAGCTCTTATTTCTCTTTGTTGTAAATCATGTATAAAATGCGGCCGTGTCTAAACACTTTTCTATCCGTAACTCATGTGGCAACATCGCATGTATCGCAATGAGCTCTGCCATCTAGTGAGAAAGTTTTACCCTAAAGGTGACTAGCGATCCAGCTTAAACACGGAGTACCTCTGTTACATTTTTTTTTAGTAAGGAAGGTATTATATGAATTATTAATTTATATTTTAGCATGGAGTTAGAAATACATTTATTGTACAGCTAATAATAATAATAATAATAATAATAATAATAATAATAATAATAATAATAATAATAATAATAATAATAATAATAATAATAATTATTATAATAATAATAATAATAATAAATCATTTTGAAAACACTTGTATTCTTTTCCATAGACAGTGCTCCCAATAAATGCCTATACAAAAAAGCTAAATGGCACACTGAATGTAGCTAAAAATTGCCACCTTACCTAAAACTACAACTACATTTATAGCTACCAGAATTTAACAATAAAGAAGCAAGACATTTTTTCTAATTTCACTGAATTAATTTAAAATATACTCCAATATCCTTTCTAACATTTTGAAATCAAACATCACTGTTCAAACTTAAAATACCTAGGTATACACACATTTACAGTACATTTTGCACCCTCATTGACTATGAAATTTAAATTCTTTTCTTCGTGTCCAATTCTTGCGGTTAGTTTGTTTGCGTTATTGATGTAGCACAACGCTGAAAGTACACAACTCAAGAAGAGAAAATACACTCCCAACAAATTACACACAAATTAAATAAGCTTTGAAATTATGCCCTGTGAGGAATCCCTTGAGCACGCATTGCACATTGCTGAAATGTGGAATTTTGGATGGCGTATGTGTGACTTACGCTGATACGGACCAGCACTCCACAGGCTGGTTTCGCATATAAGAAAAATAACACGTGCTGAGTTTATTTTCTACACTTATGCACTTTTCTTTACAGGTCCATATGACTTTTTTTCTCTCTTATTTTGATGTGAGGAATCACCTCTTAAAATTGTCAGTATAGTTTATTAGCACCTTGTGTATATATAATGAAATATATTTATGGTAAGTTAAATCAAAAGGATACCCTTTATACACCAGTGTTTACTCTTAATCACTGCTTTTGCTATTTTTACCGGGACAACTCAGAAACAAGCCAGAACATTGTAACAGAATTCTTCAACCGAAATTGTTAGGATCAGGGGTGCACCTACGCGGGGACTCCATCGGGTCCGTACTTCCCCCCAAAAAACACTTCCTAACTCAACATACCTTTGTATTCTTTATTAATAATACTCTACTTGTTTAACACAGGAGAAATTGTTGATGTATCATGGAAATATGATCTGACACTTTATCTGTACTCTTTCACTTATTATAAAAACAATCTATCATTTTTTCTGAAAATATAGGCGGAAGTGCTTTACAATTACTTACTGCCGTTTTGGGTGCAGAATAATACCATTTAGGCTGGATCGCTAGTCATCTTTAGGGTAAAACTTTCTCACTAGATGGCAGAGCACATTGCGATAGATGCGATGTTGCCACATGAGTTACGGATAGAAAAGTGTTTAGACACGATCGCATTTTATACATGATTTACAACAAACAGAAATGAGAGCTTTTATTTCCATTTTCCTCAATGCTTTAAAATATGAATTAATTATTCTTTGATCAAAAGTGTTTTTTTAACTCATGAAACGTTATGTGTATCTCTCAAACTAGATGTCTTTACGGTGCAGATTAAGAATGCGTATACTAATACAAAATCATTACATAAATTTCATCTTTTGGACAAAACAGACTCTCAGTACGCTCAAAAATGGTGTTTTATAAGTGTAGTTGTAATCCTTGGTGTAAAACTTATCTCTACTTTAGAGATTTAATATGTTATGGCTAAAATTCCATTTTTTTCTCGTCAAAGGGCAACTTAATTTGCATTTAGGGGAAAATTATATAATTTCTATAGTAATACTTCCTTAGAAAACGGCAGTTAAACGTTATACATTTATTTATAATTAGATGCCTCTACGGTGTAGATTAAGGAAACGTGTACAAATACAAAATCATTACCTAGGTAGATAGGACAAAACAGATTCTTAGTAGGTTCAAAAATGTTATAGACGTATAGACGTAATGGCTTGTAGTGTTAGACCCCCTTAACCTTGGACCCCTCCCAACAAAAATTTCCGGGTTAGCGGCTTGGTCCCGGTCAAATAAGAGTACCAAGTTCAACCTGTTTTATCGCTTCCATTACATTTGTTGTCAAATATTACTCAAACAAGAAAAAATGCATACTGAAGATGTGTTGCTATTGCGCGATATTTTCCGACCACCATGAATCTTGATTTAATCACTTCCACAATAGGAAAATTTTTACCGTCCTCTACTCCATGACCTGTGAATAAGGAAATGGAAAACCGTATATTCAAGGATCAAAGGAGAAAGATGCTGAAGTTTTGACACTATTATGCATAAAACTTAGCAATGACTTAGCAAATTTCTTGGAGAAGAATAAAAAACCTGTCTGTTTAGCTATTCTATAAAGCAAGCAATTTCCTCAAGTCAACTTTGTATCTGGGTACTACCATTTTTTTTTTTTTTTAATTTCTTTATTCCTGAAACTGAAGTAGCTGCGCATGTAGATCGGTGGGTTTCTTCTTCTCTCTTGTTGAGTTCATTCATCGTCATCATTTCTTTCTTTTTCTTTTTTTTCTGTTTCACCTCTGTGGGTGTCCGGCAACATTATGCAGCTCTTGGAAGCCAGGGCAAGGACCTTCTCCATTTACGGCATCCGGGAGAACTTGAGTAAACAAACGAAGAGTATGGAGACCAAATCAACAGAAGAAGAAATTTATATTTAAAAAAAAAGAAAGAAAGAAAGAAAAGGAAAATGGAAGAAAGATTAGAAACAAAATTTATCATATTTACTTGTATTTATTTACAGAAACGTTTCATATGTGCCATTGCCATGTCGCTTGAAACAGTATCACTAAAGCATTTTTAAACATTGTTTTCATAATAATAATAATAATAATAATAATAATAATAATAATAATAATAATAATAATAATAATAATAATAATAATAATAATAATAATAATAATAATAATAATATTTGTCTGTATTATTATACATAAGAAAAAGAAATGTATTCAGCTATCTTCAGGATTCGGAACTAGTACTATTAAAATTGTTATAGCTCTTGAATATTCGAAATTGATCAAGTTACATGATTCAAACAAGACATAATTGTTAGAATAAACGAATAATGTTCTAATAACTATTATTCGAAGAATAATTAGAATAAAAATTATTTGAGTAATTTTGAAATACGAGGGGTGATCAATAACAATGATCAGAAATGAAGAAAACCTGTACTAATCCTCCAAATGTTGATGGTCTTTTTCAAAATAGTTTCCATTACATGCGTTGCTCCAACGGTTTTGCCAGTCATCAAAAACATGCCTTCGCATCTTTCACCACTGTCCCTGAAAATGTGTAACGTCGTCCCCGGCAGTGTTTCTTCAAATTTGGAAAATTAAATTGCTAAATCAGGGCTATATGGAGGATGGGGTACACACGGAACGTTGATCTATCTAAAGATAGTCAACAGAATTTCTGTACTGTTCTTCGCATGTCTCTTCCATGTCTTATGCGAAACTAAAAACTACATGTGCTTGAACGGCTGTCAAGGCCACATTCATGACGTCATGATCTTCAAACTTGCTCGATCTATTTGTCACTTCTCCCACTACACAGACGTGTTTCGTTTTCTATGCTTTGCTTTTTTATTCATCTCATAAAAACTTATGATCAGTCTTTATTGACCAGCCTACGTAATTACTATTTAGTAACCTTCTAGGACTTGACATACAAGCAGCCACAATTTGTGTTTGCATGCTTGAATGTCTCGTTGTTTCTTGAAAATAAGAATCAACAACCAAGTCATTTGCATAACAGAATTATATGAACCAAAAAGAAGTGTGAAACTAACATTCCCAAGAAGAAATGATGATTCAAGGTCAGTGAGCACTTAGTGTCATGGTATTCTACAGTAATATACAACCTCGAAACTACCATTTTAGCAAAATCCACATAGACCTCTTTTTAATATTATTCAGCGCTAGTGTATTGCTCCTTTGTTAATAGTAATGGTTTCTAAGTTTTATATGTGAAATAATTTCATTGTACAGAAAAAAAAAAACTAGTGCTAAAATAAGGAAATAGGCCGGAGAACTGTTTGAACATTTTCGCTTCCAACCCTCTGAGTAAGGAAAATTGATCACTAAATTTGGCATAACCACACTGTTCTATGAAGAATGAAAGGTGATTCGATATAGGAAAAATTAAAAATGGGAGGGTGAAATTGGAACATTTCGGCATAACCGTACCCTAACATAAAAAAATTGAAGAGACATGAAAAACTGAAGTTTAAATGAAATAAACAATGCACAAAATTAAACTAGACTTCCAATTTATGACACTTCATCCCACCACAAACAGTTAATTAATTTATAATTAAATTCCTTAAGTGTTTGGGTAGGGAGGGAGTATATGACCTTGAAAGAATAACACTACGATTTTAATAATAATCTTACTGTGTACAGGAGTCTACAATTGTTTTAATATTTAATCGGTTCCTTAATTTTGCTTTTGTCAGTCTCTGATTTTCTTTTTTTTTTTTTTTAAGAAAGACTTTTCATTATAGCATTGAAATATTGTTAAAGAAGCCTCAATAGGCTTCAAGCAAATATTGATAATGACAAGAAATATATAAGGCACGTACTTGGAATCGTGGTACCTAGTTTCTTTCCCATCTGGAAAGACGCTCCTTGATTCAGTTTCGTTGGATGTCAATAAGAGTAGTTTTATAAATATAAGGTATTTAAAATACAAATAATACATGTTCACTGATTATTGAATTTCTACTCTCTATATCAATATGGAAAATATTAATAATTCATATGCTAAATAATTGAATAATTCCCACAGATAATATGAGGAACGATCAGAAACTAAGGTTACAAGGCCGATATTTCTGGAGTTTCTTGTGTTATAGAGCAATGAGGAGTGTGCGGTAATTTTAATACATGGAGTTACCAACTGTGCAAAGTTTCAGCCACCTGCTACCTACGGCGGTAATTGTAGATAAGCACAAATGGCGACTCGTTTGGAGAACTGGTCTCGCGAAGAAGTCCGCCAAGTTATTCGATTTCTGTGGGCAACACACGTAACCACGGCTGAAATTTACGGGCAGCTGGTAGAGGTTTTACGGAGAGACTGTAAATTGCATCTCGTCAGCATGTCGCAGAATGGTATCAAAAGAGAAAACGTCACTGACAAGGAATGCAGTGGCCGATCCTGCACGGCATCAACAGATTTGAACACAGTTCACGTGCAGGAGCCGTTTCATAACAACAGGAGAATCACGTTACGGCATCTGATGGGAGAATTGGGAAAGTCGTTCGGAAGCGTTCGTCACATCGTGCAAGATATTCTGCAGTATCGGAAAGTTTGTTCCCGATGGGCAAGCACGGGATGTTTTTTTTTTTTTTTTTTCTGGTCAAAAGGAAATCTTCAAACTCGTCCCACGTTGCGACAAGTGCCTCAATCGACATGAAGACTGTCGAAAAATACCCTATTGTATGTATTATCTGCTGGGTGTATTGATTGTAAGAAATGATATATACATGTTTCACTACAGGCTTTTGTAATCTTACTTTCTTAGCATTCCTCTTGTAATCAAGTAATGATAAACAGTGCATTAGCTTCATTTTTGACCGCTGCAAAATGTCGTAATTAGTTTAGTTCATGTAAGTTTTCATGTAAGTTTTCATTATAGACTACTTTTAGGGAATGTGAAATTTAATTTTTGCACTCTCATATAGTTAGCGTTACTCTACTGGAGGTAAGCTTCCAAATCGGACAGTCTTTCCCATTGGTCTTTCTTAGTTGATAGTCATTTATTTACAGATTGGCAGGGCAAAACACAGAAAGACGAATTGTGTATTGACTTGAAGATCCATAATTTTTTATTTAAATTACATCAGTGCGATTATAGCACACATTACTTGATTAATTGTGTCCTGTATTTTCACTTCTTCTTCTTGTTCTTTTTCAAATCTGGTTAAGTCTGAATGAAAATAATATAATAATCCCAACACTAGCTCATGTATACGTAGATGGCAACACACACAAAAACTTAACCCGCTAAAGGCAGTCATTTATAAAATAAATATGAAAATAATGAAAGAGAGATATATTAATGTCTCAAATCATAATGTGGTATGTAAGACTTGCTTCCTGCTATGTAATTAATTGAAAACAGGTTTAATTAATTATTCGTTGCTTGGCTTGGTTGGAATCAGTACATTTTTACCTTCCTCCCCGCCCTACCCCGTCCTTTTCCCATTAACAAACTTACTCATTGATTACTACATTATCTAGGAGACATTTATTTTCCTTCGTGTCCTTTTAGTTTTAAACCGTTGATTCATATGCAAATCAAGTTTCTTCACTTAGTTAAAAAAGGTACGTAGAAACTAAACAAATAAGAACATCTCCCGTTCCCTTGCACCCTTCTTACTAAAGTGTGTGTGTGTGTGTGTGTGTGTGTCTAAAAATCTTGTACGTGATGTTCTCCTTAATTGTAGCACATACATGTAGAAAACTAGCTGTGAAAGAATGCACAAACAGAGGACATTAAATGTTTGCAAAAGCTTTGTCGCAATACATTATCCAGTTATCCCACGGCAAAAAGGAACATTTATTCTAAATGTTTTCACTTGAACGTTCTACTACACTGTCATCTGTATGGTATTATACCGTTAGATTGCGATGTTTATTTAGTTACGAATTTATTGTGTTCGTTGTCTAAAAACACGCATTATAATGTAGTTTTTAAGCTTGTAGGTCGAATTTTAAGGCGTCCATAATTGCGGTAGATGAAAGCAGAAATAAATTTACCTGATGAGAAAGGAAGAAAGAAAAAAAAAACGAATAGCAAGTGGATGAGTTCATGGTTACCTCTTTTACTGTATATTCTGGTCATGAGCGTAGTACTTTTTTAATGTTACTTGAAAAACACGTGCGAAAGAAAACATAGTCTTGCAAATACTTAGTCCTTTTTTTTTTCTTTTTTTACTTTTTAAATTCATATCTCTTGATGTTGCATACCACTATACGTTCTCGTTTTGCAAACCCAACTTGGAATCTCGTGGTCTGCCGTTGCGACAGAGGTTCCTCCAGTCCTACCACGGAATCATTTCTTTACCAAACCAAATTGAATCTTTATCAATACTCGAAAGCAAAGCTGCAAGGTTGGTTGGCTCACCGTTGGGGATTAAGTGGGATTTGGTCAAAACGGTGGGTAATGGTCGGTGGGAGCCTATAGCTGAAAAACTTACGTTGGCCCAATGTTGGTTAACTCGTTCGCTGCCACTTGATGCCATATGACGTCTTTCATTCTATTGCTGTGTGCCATTGACGCCATATGGTGTCAAGAGGTAGTTCTCATTGCAGGCATTCTCTGTAAAGTGGTACGCAGGTATAGAGCTTTTATACTCTGGTGGCACACAGTGTTGACCTAGTCATTTTTGTAGTGTGCTTGGTTTCCGCTACACGTAGATAGTTTGTTGCAAAGGGTGAATGTTGCAAAAGCATGGGTGGCACATTGGGTCGGAATACTAAAATCAAGGTGGCAGCGAAAGAGTTAAATGTATGGTTGACCGACCAACTATTCTCCCGACCTTCATGCAATGATACTAGAATTGACTGTTTTCCCAACCAAGAAATACGTTACTTTAGCGTTAGCTAAATGTCGGGGTACCGCTCTTTTGGTTGGGAAATTGATGGGAAATGGTTGCCAAAGTACCCAAACCTGACGTTGGGCCACCGTTGGTGTATCGCATCGCCATCACTTTCCCAACGTTGGGTCAACCACTTTCTGTGATACTACATGAAAAACTGTTCCTAAATTCTAAGTGGACAAAGCATTTCCATTGACTAATCAGAAGTAATACAGATACCTTCAATTTTACAAACATTTCGAAGTTTGTTGTTGGTTATTTGCTCAATAAATGTCAAGTTGAAGTAAATCAACATTAGTTATCGAGAGAAGTGAATGTTGTAGTTGAAAGTGCTGCTTGTTGTTCGTCAATCCAGTGATGCCAACCTGAAACGCTATAAAATCCCATTTCAAGAGGCAAAAAATCCCATTTTGCATCTTAATTTCCCACGTTGTTGTACTACTACTACTACTACTACTACTACTACTACTACTACTACTACTAATAATAATAATAATAATAATAATAATAATAATAATAATAATAATAATAATAATAATAATAATAATAATATGTGAAAATGAAATTTTGTATGTTGTGTGTTACTTTTTTCAATTTCTGGGTGAATTATCTAAAAATTTGATCATCCACAATTATAAAAATAGCTTGTGAATAACTATTTTCTGAATCGAAAACAAATATATTTCACTGTTCCGCTTCCCCGATGTGGTTTTCCCGTGTGTTGTGTAGGCCGTCATCACCTTCGACACTGTCCCAAGCGACACACCTAACACAGTAGCCACTGCGGTCACACTCCCTCCACATAACCGCGCATCAACAATTTGCCCTCTTTGAAAATCTGAGAGGTCTCCAAATTTACACTACCTCCTTCTGCTACAGCCATTGGACACTGCTGTTTCACTGCGCCTGACGTAGTATGGAGACCGACCTAACACACCACCACCACCGGTCCGGCGCTGCGGGCGCCACGACACCACTGCCAACCCATACATCTGACGTGTTGCCAACTACAGGTGATTCCATTTTTCTGATCACCATCTGTATCTATGCTCTATGCTGTGCGTACCATTGTGATAGTATGTCCAACTTAATTGTGCCATATGAACAAGTACCGTGTGTGTGGGTTTACTTGAGGTTCTCCGATTTTCTTCATTCCACTATTTCATTCATTCTCATCATTAAATCTTCTTTACCCTACAGTATCTTAACAGAATAATCATCGAACGTAAAACTGAAAATTTTCAAATTTTTTCTGATGTCATCGTGTTAGGATAAAATTTAGCATTAAAAAATGAATAATTAGTATACTATTTTTTCAATCCATTTACTTGGTTGCTTAGTTTGGAATTTAGCATCCCTTTTCAGCACCAATACTAAATGAAACGTGGACCTACAACTTAACGTGAGGTCGGAATCTCATGAGCTCAATCAGGAATCGAAACAATGACTGCTGCATCAAAGGCACGTTCTTAATCAGACGGTTACGAGGAAGCTCGGAATACTATCCTTTGTGAGTGATACCCAAACGGTGTGTCACCTACACTGTAAAAAAAAAATTCATAGGTAAGTTTACAAAAAAAAAAAAAAAAAATGGTTGCAATCTGTTTGCCAAACTTCTATGTAAATTAATTTACATCTATTAAGTAAAATCACTAATAAGAAATGGTGTAAAATTTCATTTTTTTCAATAAAAATATTATATTTTCTTATAAATTTACTGTAAATTTGTAAAAAAGAAAGAAAGAAAGAAAAAAAACAGCAAATTTTGTAAGTTAATCTAACGAAATGTATATCAACTTACATAATGAAGGGAAAATGATTTTACATTAATATTTGGCAATTTAAATACAATATTTTTTCAGTGTAGTCCGGTAGAGTTTGTCGCAAAATTTTAGAATTTAAAACTTATGCAGTATTTACTGTTAAAAACCGATTTTGAGACAGATTGCATCATTCAACACCTCCAGCGACAGCAAAAATGCTCAGTACTACATAGACTCTATGTCATAGAAACTACTTCATAATTTTATACTACTGTAACTTCAACATAGATGTACTGATTTCTCTCACAGGTTCCATACAAATTTTATAAAGGATCTGATGAGAGTATTTGGAGGTTGTACTATGAAACTCCTTTAACAATTCCTACTATTCATATCGTGTATAATTGTATAGTTTCGCAATGTGTAGGGCAACTTAAAAAAAGTGTAATATTTGTTCACGCATGTTTCGTAGCTCGATTCACTTTGTAGGAAGTTAGTATCCAGATGACTAAATTAATAGGCTAACGAAAAAGTAGGGGGGGGAACGACTTCAAACACGCACTGAAGTTAAAAAATAGAAGAAAATATTAACCATCAGCCAAAGCGCTATAAAGCAAATAATAATAATAATAATAATAATAATAATAATAATAATAATAATAATAATAATAATAATAATAATAATAATAATAATAATAATAATAATATAATAAATCGTTTAAAACAAGAAAATAGCTCATTTCTATTAACTATAAAAGTTTTTGAAGTTTGTGGCAAGCCAAACAATTTAATGCATCATAAAACTACCATCTAAACTAGTGGTACAAATCTGTCTTCAACATTGGGAGGGGGGGAACGGGTAAGACCGTTCCCGTATTTTATTTAAGCGATATTCAAAATATTTGTGAAGTTGAAAAACAATACTGTGCAAGACCAAGGGAGCACTTCATCTCATTTTCTTCCGTGGTAATGGGACACAAATCATCACATTTCTCCCGAAAAATAAAAACACATTTCAAATCGGATTATTGGGAGGACAGTCCCACCTATTTCCAAGATTGGAGGAGACATGTTCCCCTTATACCCCAGGGATTTGCGCTAGTGATCTAAATTAATCTTACTTAGACACTAATTTGTTTGACTTGGCTCAGACTTTATATTGTTTTTCGATTAATATTGTAAATCAATTAATATTGTTTTATTTTTTAAAAATTTTATTCAATACTTTTCATTTTTTTAAAAAATGAATCCGAATTCAAGATTGGAAATTGGTTTCACTATATAAGATATAAGATTGAGGAAAGGCAAGTTTGGCATGAAATGGAATACGCATGGATTCGGTAATTGCAAAAGATTCATTTGTATTTGCTAAAATTAAACGAAAGAACTGTGGGTGGAATGCAACAGGCAAACAAACAGAATTATCAGGCATATGCTGCACCTTGATAATCTACCTTTCAATTCAATTCACAAATGGAAAATTATATTTTGGACTTTTAAGGAAGTAACCGAGTAATAGCATATGAATTTAGATAAAAGAAACGTGGATATACAGTATCTAGCAGTACTTATCGTGACCTAAGCATGCAAGAAGAAGAAAAAGTATCCTTTTCGAAATTCTCAATACTATTGCTAGTTCCAGCTGGTCTTTTTTTATTATTGTTATTATTCTTTTCAAACATTTGACAAAATAAAAAAAAGTAATAAAAAAAGAAAATATGGTATATGTTGCAAGCTGATACCCTTCTACCACAAGAAAACTTGAAATTGCTAAAGAAAAGGGGAAAAAATCATTACCATCTCTTTTTAGTAGGAAGTTCTTTTTTTTATATAATAGAAACAGGTTTTGATAGTTTTGTGCGTCAAGAAATAGAAACCAAAAGAGTGTCAGATTTCTTTAGTATACCTTGAATGGAAAGAAAAATGAAAGAAAGGGGAGAAAAATCAGTTTTAACTCTTTCTATTGGTAGCCACGTGTAACTAGAAACCTTGTTCTTTCTTCCTTTTCGTATAATACAAGCAACTTTACCTTTAAATCTATTGTCGCCATTTTCTTCTTTTCGCAACACACTTTTACAGTACAGGAAGAAAACCCATTCAACCCTCTCTTCTAGAATTTCGGAATATATGATTTTTTTAAAAAAATATATCTATAAGGAGAGAAAAATAATACGATCTTAGCTCGTGAGAATTTCAGTTTTGAACTCGGATTTCAGACAGATTTTCATACGGAGAAGAAATCTAACCTTGTCCTTTTTTTTTTAGATTCGTATTATTTTTTTCTCTCCTAAGTTTGATTCGACAATTCTTTAAAAAAGGAGTGTATGTGTGATAGTGTAAGAAAAGGGGTCATTCACCCTTTAGCTCAGAAGGACAACTTGCACTATATAACCTGTCAGTTATTTGAAGAACATTTACCGGGAAAAAAATCTTAGTTTAACGTCCGGTATTGACACCCTTCACAGACTACAAGAAACGGATGATTGATGCTCATGATGCAAAAATTGATGAAATGGGGTGAACTCCGAGAAAACTCACAAATTTGATCTCTATTTGTGCTTCTATAATTTGAATGGCTTCAATAATGGTGGCCACAAGACAAGAGAAGACGAGAAATAAGATTTTGTAGAAATCTCGTTAGTAAGACTATTCATGGCTTTGGATTAATTGTTTTAACAAAAGAGACACTGACCAAAGCTTAAAACTTTACTTTATTTTAAATTATAATTTTTAACTGTTTCGGATAACAACATTTATATATATGTCTGTATTTTCATTAATTTCGATCGTGTCTGAAGAAGGATATGCTAGATATCCGAAACAGTTAAAAATTATAATTTAAAATAAAGTAAAGTTTTAAGCTTTGGTCAGTGTCTCTTTTGTTAAAAGAAATCTCGTCTGATTTCGATTATCGGATTCTTATCTTGAAACTTTCTCGTCTTTTTTTTAATTTATGTATAAAAATTATGTCCTGATTTTGTGGTAAAATTTTATCCCAAAATTATCAGAATCATTCTGCGTTAAGATAGATGTGATATAAAATCACATAAACCAAATTTATTATTGCAGTATATTGTGTAATGACTTTCATATTTTTAAATATTGATAAATGCTCTTCATTTTATTATACAAATCACTTTATCAATTTCTAGTTTTTATACTATAAATAATGTAACACCAAAACAGTGTTTGAGATCTAAGGACTCGTGAAATCTCTCGTATCACCTCGAATTTTAAAATGTAGTTCATGTCCCAACTTTTCGTCTCGTTCCGAAAAAAAGAATCGATACAAAGCGAAAAATTTTTCGTCTCGTGAACAAACACTAGTGTTCATTCGAATAACTTCACTTTGTTAATAGAGTAACTTTTTATTCCCAATTATTTTGCTGTCTTGAAATCAGTAGTATCATTTTTAGATTTTGCCAGGTGAGCCAAGATTGTCCACCGACACAAAAGTTTCATTGTTTATTAGTATATTAATATACAATAAGAAAACAAAAATTGATTTAGAACAATTATCTTCCTCGCGCTCCAGAAATAGCGCCCCTGTATGAAATGACGTTCAAGTGCTTGAGTGTGGGCACTTACTCTCGTATAAGAGAAAAACACCTGTGACGTTTAAAGAAAAGATTACGTGACAACCCTGATGCAATCCGTGAGAGTCATTTCTTAGTTTATAGAAGCCCGGTGAAATTTGATTGTTTTTGCAACCAACAGTTTTGTCGATGTGTGTGCAGAAACTCTTAAGCGCGCCATAGACGCACGCACTTGCATTACCAACATGTATGAAAGGTTTCTTTCATCATGCATCTTGAAAGAATTTTTTGCCCACACACGTACCAACGTGCTGTCCAACATACTGAAAGTAGTTTGAGAAGTGTGGAGGACGAAGAAACGCGTGCTTTTTCTTTCTGCAACTGCACGACCTTGGCATGCGACGGAGGAGAGACTCACGTGATTTCTTCCACTGTCGTGATTGGCGGACCTAAATATAAAACAGCTACCTTGCATGAACGAGCCCATACACGGTAAACATGCATGCAGAACGGCAAAAACATCAAACATGTTTTCAGAAGATTTTGAAAACTTTCAACATGAATGAACGAGGCCATACACGATCAACTTGCCCGTGGTTTTATCATTTTTCATACAAGTCGGGCTGTTTCTTCAGGCATGTGTTTACGTGTATGGGCCGCTTAGACTAGATATCACAATCTTATTATCTGTGTTATATACGATAGCCTACAGCAATCATTCCTAACGAAATGGTCTGTGATGTCACAGTTTGCTTCTTGCCTTCACAGGAAGAGGGGGAGCAGCTGATAGATAAGCTGACGTTGATTAAAAAAGACAGTGGTGACAGGCAAACAAAAATATCGATAGCGTAGTCGCTCGTTTTGCATGCATATTATAGGTGGATCCATTACTGTGTGTACACTGCCAACATTTGCTCTCCTCTTACGTCATTCACTTCCCTCTTTGCCTAATTGTGTTCCTGTCTGCTCGTGCTTCTCTGTCATACATCGGCTAGTTGAAAATGAAATGAAATCTTTCAGTTTAACGTCCCCTGATTATATCGTTTAGTCTAAGAGAGACGATTGCAAGTAAATGATGATGGATATATTGGTGGAATGAGAATGTGGGAAGGAACGGGAGTACCTGAGAAAACCCAAGGACACAATGTAGTCCACCACAAACTTACTTGGGTGAGGATCGAACCAGGAACCTCACACACCAGAGGTAAACGCTCTATCACTGAACCAAGAAAATGACTGGCCTACAGTCGTTCTAAGGTTCCTTGTACCTGTATCTGTTTCTATTTACCTGTTCTTTTGTTTCTTTTTGTACTAAATATTTTTCATGAAAATTGCTTTTCATAAACATCTCCTCTGTTCTGTTCTCTTCTTCGGATTATTACTCAGAAACTAACATTTTCCTCTACTTTTCTATTTTTTTTTTTAAATCTTGAAATAATTAGTACAGCCTATTTAAATGCGACAATGATAGATGCACGTCTTATTTCTGCAAGACCTCACTTTGTTTTGTGCCAAATATGTATCAAGATGTATTTTTAAAAAAGTACTTTTTATAATCATTTTGTAAACACAAACCATTACCCTTTCAGAGGCGCCAAATGATATTTCTGCAGCAACATTTTACTCTTAATTTTCCATCTCTGGTCCATTGCACTAACTAATCTTTCAGTGGAAGGAAGAAAAAAAAACACGAAATCTAACGAAAGAACATGTAAGATTGCTTGGTATCGTACAAAAATGGGGCCATTGGGATTGCATCGCTTTCCTTTTTCCCATTCCTAAAACTCATATCAGGAAAAACATATTGAGTTGACATAAACCATGTGCTCTTCTCACTACGATATATGAGATACTTGTCCAGTTCACACTTAGCAAGTAATGGATGGCAGAGAAGAAAGAAAGTTAAAAAAAAAAATCTTCCGAACTCGAGCCATGTTGCGTGGTGTTACTGTGAGTTTTTCCTACAGAAACCAGTAACACCAGACCAAGTCATGTAACAGCTTGTGCTGAAGGAAGTAGCGAAAAACAAAAAAAGCTTAAAAGGTTGGAACAAAATGCGCAATAAAAAACTAAAAACTATCTTGTAATGCATGAAATAGATGATAAATCAAGTATTTTGCGTGACATGCGTCTCTATACTGTGAAATGCTAAAGTTTTTTTTAAAAAAACGTAATCATACTATATTTCATTTTATTCCCATTGTACAGTCTTGTTGAAAAAATTAGTCACCCACAGTCGGTTATTAGTCATTTCTTGTTTATATTAATATACATTGAAAAGATAGGGCGATTGCAACGCCATCTCTTATCATAGAAACAAACTTTTTCTGACTTTACACTCTCCTTAAAGGATCTTTCTTCCTTTTGTCTTCTATTGTTCATACAAGGTCAGTACGTTTACTGTTGCCCTCAAGACGAGACGAAACAAGGACTTCAATTTAACGTTTGAACTTAACGTTTAATCTGCCATAAATGTGTAACAGATTTTTTTTTCGTCCATTTATTTCTCACTAATTCTTACCAAAACTTCCTTTCTTTGAGTATTTACGTTGTCTCTTCGTGTTTCCGTTTATCCGTCCGTTTGGAAACAAAAAAAGGACTACTTGGTCGATCACCGCCAATTTTCGCCAAGACGCAGAAGATCAAAAGTTAAGAATTGGTTCATTGACGAAAATGATATTCAAACCGGAAGTGGTAGAAATTCAATTTCCGGTTTCTACTTTGATCACTATAAGGGGAAAAAATGGTAACAGACAGCGAGCATGAATTTCCTGCAATCGATTTAGCACTCCAAGAGTACATTTCACCTCCATCATTAATTCTCTACCAAAACCGGAAATAATAAAAATCCACTATAACTTCCGGTTTCAATATTGATCTACATAGTGCAAACACAATAAAGGATAATGAGAAGCAGTTTTTTTTTGGAATCGATTAAGAGTTCTGAAAATGCATACCAACTTCTCTATTAATCTTCTACTCAAACCGGAAGTGGCTGAAAACGATTACTTCCGGTTTCACGTTGATCACCATAGGCCAAAAACAGTAAGAGATAGTGATAAGCCATTTTATGCAACCAATTACGCGTCCCAGGAATGTATTTCATATCAACTCTAATCTCTCTATTAAAACTGAATATGTCAAAAAAAAATCTAGTACCATTTTCGCTTTCAATATTAGTAGAGAAAATATCATGCCATACGAACCAAACTCCTTCACGTTGTGTACACGTGCCACCGCTACTTGTTTTTAATTAGAAAAAATAATCTGAACGACAATAAATAGAACATGATTACAAGAACCTGATACCTTATGTCTATGCCCTTATAATATGTACTAATGCTCAAAACAATATAAATTCAACATTCATCATGGATATCTTCGCTTCTATTTCCAATGTTGTATCCGCAACTTCCATTATAAGAACGCACCAATTAGTAAAAGGATGAACTAGTATTCTTTACACTATATGGAAATTATTTGTATATTAAAAGACAGGTTGCGTCCTAATAATGGAAAATGTAAATTAAAGAATCATGTATTGCCATGTATAAGATCAAATGAGGGTTCTCCTTAATTTTTTTTTCTAAATTTTAACCTAAAGGTATCAAAAATTACCGAAATTAAAATTGAAATTAATGTTACCAGGTTATTATTATTATTATTATTATTATTATTATTATTATTATTATTATTATTATTATTATTATTATTATTATTATTATTATTATTATAGCAATTGTCTGAATTCTAAGGTACAATTCGGGGCCGCGGTGATTGTGATAGAGCGTTCACCTCTGGTGCGTGGGGTCCTTGGTTTGTTCCCAGTTTGTGCCAAGTGGACTTTGTGGTGGACAAACACGGAGTGCCGTGGATTTCCTCGGGGTTCTCCATTTCCTGCCACTTTATTCATTCCACCATTATATCCATTTCTCATCATTACCTTTAGCCTAGCTGGCATAATCGTGGAATGTAAAACTGAAAGATTCCATTTCATTTTCTAAGGTACAACTCGCTGACATGTATCATTATATAAAGAGCCATTTCCATTTTCCACTGAAAACCCCACACAGCTGTACAGAAAGTTGACATCGACTAACCAACGTGGTTTTTCGTATTGAAGAACAAGATACCTTAATCATCAAGCTGGGTCAATGCGTTCGAAAATTATCGCATGCTGAATTTAACATTAGAGTATATGACCAGATGTAGTTTTTTTTTCGATTTTAAAAGAACGGTAAGAGAGAGAAATACAGTTTTAAGGTAGTTTCCAAGAGGCAATATCAAGGCACATCCAATAGAACTAGAGCGAGTTTCCCGAAAGTTCCGGAACATGCTGAACTTGTTTGAAAATAGACGTATCTTATCTACACAAACAAGTTTAGGAATGAAAAAAATAGATCAAAAGATTGCAATCTTGCCCAATAATTAGTTTTTTGATCAGGAGCTACAAAATTTTTGAATGGACTTTAAATCCAGTTTTCGTTTGTTTACGGAGTAAGGGCATTATACTGAGTTACGTGATAGTTTGGCTTTGGCTACACTATACAGTATGTAGTTCTCCAGATATAAGGCCTATAATTAAGGATGGTACTGAGTCCGAGACGAGATCGAGACTAGTCTCGAACTTGGTACCATCCCTAAATATTTGTTAATTTAATTGCTTAGTTTTCCACCTCACAATTGTTTTTACTTTACAATGTATTTTCAAACGTAAGTTTCAAGCAAATGCTGCATCAAATTGTCTTATCTAGCTTTTGTGTTAATGTTGGAACTGGCATGCAGCAAATTCTATCCCGATTTAAGCAATGTTCAGGTACTTTCCGGAAACCTGCTCTAATACTATTGGATATACTTTGATATTGTCTCTCGAAAACTTCGTAAGAACTGCGTTTCTATCTCTTACCGTTCTTTTAAAATGCAAACAAGTACTTCTGGCCATATACTCTAATATTAAATTCAGCATGCAATAATGTTCGAAAGAGTTGACTCAGCTTGATGATTGAGGTTTCTTTTTCTTCAGTACAAAAAGCTACGTTGATTAGTCGATGTCAATTTTCTGTACACATGTGGAGGGTTTTCAGTGGAAAATGGAAATGGCTCATTGAACAATGCTAGTATGTAAGATTGTTACTAATTATTTCAATGCATCTTCTCGTCAAATTACAAAACTATCGGGAATTCTTATAACTGTCTGGAATGAAAAATTGCTCTCCAAGTGCACATCTATAATGGGATTCCTTATTTTCTGCAGTATAACTTCATAGTAACAATAATATATCCTTACAATTCACCATAAGGCAACTTTATTTTATTTTTCTATTTCATACTGTAACTTCCCGGCGGGAGTTCTGATCCCACGTTAGGTGCACGTCTCATATCGCCTCGCTGCTGAAAGAGACGCTAAACTAAATTCAAGTCCAAGTCCAAATCTTATTGTAACTTTTACTTACTTTCACTACGTTTGCATCTACGTATTTTTGCTTTGTCTTTATGAAATCATATATATATATATATATATATATATATATATATATATATATATATATATATATATATATATATATATATATATATATATATATATATATATATTTATACCAGTGGTTCTCAACTGATGTGTCGCGACACACTGGTGAGTCACACAGTCCCCCTAATGTATGTCGCGAAATTTTAGAATTTAATAACAATTAGTCAAAATCGAGACAGAATGTACCAGTCACCTCCAGCTGTAGCAATAATGCTTAGTGCTAATTCTAAAAACTAATTAGTTTCACTATTATTATTATTATTATTATTATTATTATTATTATTATTATTATTATTATTATTATTATTATTATTTATAATCAAAATATCAAACAAGTGTGTCGCGATGTCCCGGACTTCAATAAAGTGTGTCGTCAGTGAAAAAAGTTTGAGAACCCCTGTATTATACTGTATGCAAGCCTATTGTAATTAGGGCTTAAGCACTGTAATAGGTGCAAAGAAATAACTAACTAACTGGAAGTATTATAATATAAACTAAGAAAAAAAAGTGTTCGAAAGTATGACCGGTGTATGTTGAACGCTTTAAATACATATATAGGCAAGGGCGGATCCACGACGGACTTCTGGGGGGTTATAGTACTGCTACTTAGAGCTACTTTTAAGGGCTCAAAACTCTGGGATGGGTTTTATTTATATATAAAATAAGAAAAAATACATCTTCTGGGGGGGGGGCGATTGCCCCGATCGCCCCCTGGATCCGCCCCTGTATATAGGTACACTGGAAAGAAATGTATTTACAATGATAATCATAAAAAAATAATTGTGATGTTATTTATTATTCTTACTGCATGTACAAATAGGCTTACATGTTTCAAAACGTATGGTATTTACGTGTCCCATTTGTTTCATATCGTCACTCATTTTCTTAGCAAGGTATACGAAGATTATTTTTTCCTACTATTGACCCATGAGTATGCTTCCTGAAAAATTGAAATTCAACAGGGCTATGAACATAAAAAAGGAACAAAAAAAAAAACTATTGGTTAAGATATAAAAGTGCTCGTATTTGAAGTATACGTGAAATACTGAATTACTTGTGAATATAATACAATTACATTTGTACTACGTATTAAGAATGCAAACACTTTAATTAACATAGACCAGGAAACTGAAAGCTTTTCACGCACCTCTTTCTGCCCGCAATAAATAGAGAAAACTACTTATGTATGCTGACATGCACAGACTCCATAATTGGGCAGTGTAATTTAAAAAAAAAAACTCCTCTTACTTTTTTGTATATGCGCATTTGAAGTTCTTCCATTTTAAACATACATATTCATAAAAGCAATAGCCACATATCAAAAGTTTAGAAAAATCTAAATGTTTTAAGCTCCCAATATGTCACAGTTTAGAAAAAGAGAGTAAGGAGCTAATGGCTTATATAAATTCAGTTAGTATTTTCTTTTTTTCAACTTGGCTGTCTTAAAAACATTTTTGGTTCCTTGTTTGTTGTGTGAAGCCTGTTTATTTTTTGCTCGATCCTTCCATGAAAGAAGCACTATTTGGAGGAAACAGTTACTCACACGCTTGCATATAAGGAATTCAGACGTCGTTGCGATGCGGTGAAGTGTTCAAGAAAGATGAATAAGGCGAGAGAAGATATTTTGCAACTGACGTAGGTCTTTTCGATGAAGGGCCAACCAATTACTCTACTACTCGCACATGAAAAAAAAAAAATGGTAATGGATTTACTTGAACAGAAAATGTTACTGAGTTAATAAATATACATATTTACTACTACACTTTAAGAAATTTTGTAACGAAATGCTGGCAAATACGAAAGAAATTGCTGGGAAATTACTGTTACCATAACGGAATACCATTTCATTCAGCATGTTGAACACAGTTGATTTAAAAATAGTATTTTATAGTAATATAACTACTAATTAAGCTTTATTTAAGCTTAATTCTCCTCATGTTCTTCTTGATGTTATTCTGTATAACATTAGTACTACGACACCACATTTCTAGTAATTTTTTTTTACAGAAATTTACAGAAGAATTGAGTAGAAGCTGGTTGGTTGGTTGGATTTAAATTTTGCATCCCTTTTAGCAGTGGGCCGCGGTGGCTCAGTGCACCCTCCTTCCTGGTTTAGTGGCTAGCATGTGCGCCTTTGGTGTACAGAGTCTTGGGTTCGGGTTCGATTCCCGGTGGGAGAGCCTTTGGAATTTTAACCCTTTATTTCGCACTGTTGCACTCAGGCAACATCGCATTCTATTGCATTATCAGCTCAAATTGTAATTTCAGTGATCATTTAATTGGCATTATTGCTTTCATACAATATTCATATACATGATTACCAGTCGCTTCTTTAGATACTTCTAATCTTCGACAACAGGGGATAGTCAAATGTAGTCATTATTGTAGAAGCTTTATTTCCTAAAGTTATGTGAAAGTTCTTTCTTTATTTTTTTATTTGTGATTTCTTGCTCTGTAGGAAAATATTTCAACGAAACTTGCTAATTACTGAGAGTATTCGTATGATATTAGACCATAATAGGGCCATGTTGCTCAGTAGCTACACATAAGACATATTTTATGGCAAGTTGCTTTGAAATAAACACTCTGTATTTTGTAACCAAAGTACAAAAACACTTTAAAAATTACGAAATTATGATCAGGAGGACATGGTTCAGTCATAATAGCAAACTAAATATTTTAATGGTAATGCTATCAATGCTTGCCAATTAAAGGGTTAACTATCCTCGATGTTTCTTTGTTCGTGTCCCTGTCGTTCTAGGTTACTGGTAAAGTGTGTTAAACAAGTAAAAAGCAAGTAAAATTAAGTAGAAACTAGTAATAAGTAGATAAGCAAGTTAATGAGTAGAGCAACCCACATTAAGCTTTATTTTTTGTTTAATTATGCTTTAGTTTTCTCAAATTATGCTTTATTGTTAGTTTCAATCATTGTTTTACATTAATCGTGTATAATGTATAATATTTAATTACTATACATTAACTATTCTAAATATCTTGATCTATTTATTAATATTTTTTGTAACCAGTTTCTTTCATATTTAAGAACTTTCTACTTAATGCACTGTAAAGAGATAAATTTTACTCGAGTCAGTTTGTTTTCTATCACTTGTGTGCGCCTTAGAGGTGCATATATATACAAAAAAGGAAAGTAAAAGATGCCACCAGAAAGTATAGAATGTGCTCAAGTTCAAAAGGTACACATAACAATATAGTGTGGGGTTCTTGTGTACTATTCATTGTTGGCGAAAAGTTTCCTTCTTCTTTACCTTTTTTACCTTCTTTATCACATCAAAGGATTACACCGAAAAAATTACACAAACAAAAAAAAAGCTTTTCATTATTGCATTGTTATGTTCTCAATGATTTTGCATTGTAAATATTGGTTTTAAAAATATTAATACAGTATGTTAAACTTGCAGTTACACAGAATTTTCCAAGAATTGTGCTATATATTTTAAATTATACTTTATGCTTTATTTTCTAAAATTATGCTTTATTATGCTTTTAAAATTAGTTTCTTCTGGACCCTTAGACAACCACGACCATGTTTAAGGTACCAACTATATGTGTAAATTGCTGTTATGCTTTTTTATGCTTATTATGCTTTTGGGTTGCCTTATTAATGAGCCATGTTCGCTGAATCAGTTAACTTAAAAGAACAGAAATAAAAAATGGTAGAGCGTTCACCTCTAGTGCATGGGGTCCTAGATTTGATCCCAGCTGGCGCCAAGTGACAAACACCATTTGCGTTGGTTTTCTAGAGGTTCTCCCGTTCCTTGCCACTTTTTTATTCCATCATTTCATTCTTTCCTCATCATTACTGTCTCCTTTAGCCTAGCCGACATAACTATGGGACGTAAAACTTAAAGATTTCATTTCATTTTTCCTTTTCAGTAGTGAGGCTATATAAGACATGCACCTACAGCTTTTCGTGGGGTCCGAACCCCATGAACTCCTGCTTTGAATCAAACCCTAGTCTCCCCCGCCAGAGACGAGTTCGGTAATCATATATCCACGTTGAGTAACAGCGTTATTTTTGTTAACTTATATCCAATCTGAGATTCTAGTTAAATCATTGGTGAAAGTTTGTCTTCTCTTATTTGAATCACTTTGACGCATGAAGTGTCTAGTTCGATCCCAGTTCAATGAGCTTCGTGGTGGACAAATACCGTGCCCGTGGGATTCTCCCACTTCCTTCCAGTTTCTTTATTCCACTATTTTGTTTATTGCCATCGTCACTGTCTCATTAGCCTCAGAGCATAATCGTGGAACGCTAAACTAAAAAAAAGAAGAAGAAACAAGAAGAAAGAACCACACGTGTCAAGAGGATCAATATCGACTCGAAAAACCGGTTATGAGAGAAGCAGCAACACCTGAAACAATCCAACGCGTCCATCAACTTATTTAAGAAAATTGACGCGTCACATTGGATGTAATAAACAGTAGCCATGGGACAAATTACATGGTAGTTTATGACAACGATTCTGTGCCAGAAGACCTATAACAGATGAATATCCGAACAGCTGATTGATTAACCACAAAGAGCAGAAATGACTATTCATTTGCATAAAGTCATTGCAACATTAACAGCTACTTGTTTTTAACTCATGATTAGCTATTTGCCTTAAGTAAGGTGATACAAGTTCAGGAACGACACAGAGGTTGAAAATGTGGTGCACAAGAAATCAATAGAAATGTGGTGATGTGTAAAATCTTAAATACATCTAATACAAATGTGTCGAAGTTAATTGCACTGAAAACATAGAGCAGCCTTATATTTCTAGAATGACTCGTTTTTAAGTGACCGTATACTTAAATGCACATTACAATAGATTTATATTCATATTATAACTCGTTAAGGTGATGTCATATTATTCAAAATTTCCTCGAATTTCCAAAAGTTCTAAATTTCCTCGATTATGTCAAAGATGAAACATATAAAAATTCACTGTGAAGGTACAGGTGAGAATATACCTATTGTCGCAACTATTTTTTTTTTCGTCTTTTAATTTAATACAAAAATTCAAATTACTGCGATCTAAAGTCAAGTATTAGGTTCCCTTTAATCGGCCGTGGCGGATTAGCGAATATGCCAGATTATCGAATGTCAGTATAGTTCTAACAAAATACCAAAGATAAACCAATCTGAATAAAATTGCTAACAATTAATACATGTATTTTTTTTATGGGTTTAAGCACCTTCTGAAGCTATAAAGACAATATAAATATCCTACAAAGTATTTCGTCATTGTAGTGACTGCAGGGTTTAAAATATTTGTTCATGTTTATAATTCAACACTGTACAAAATTAAATTCAAACTTGGAATATTCATTTAATTGAATATTCTTGAATTTAAAAAAAAATCACAGCGTATTAATAAAATAACACGCGCATCTCAAGACAAATAAACGCTCAAATTCACCCGGAAAAATGCAAGCTTCTCGATCGGTGTGAGAGAGATTGCAGAATGTGCTGAACCGTAGAATGCTGGATTAAAGAGTGCCTGCTGTATCGCGGCCGCGAAATGTAGCCCACTGCATATGCAACCAGAATAACTACACTTGGTTCGTCTCCCCACTCTTCTAGTACTTCGCTTTTACCGTCGTCTCCTGCTTACCATTCACAATCACAAGTAACCCGCCTTTGTCTGAAGCACATTTAGATATTTACATCTCTTTATGACTCATCATTGGCCTATGCTACGGTGTTTGGGGTTTGAACTCCCTCCTTGAGTATGAGAATATGGAAAAATAAACATTTACTATTATATATATATATATATATATATATATATATATATATATATATATATATATATATATATATATACAATGTTCTTACAGGACTTGGAATAAAGTTAATTAGATTAATTAAGATATGTTTAAATGAATCCCAAAGTAAAGTCCGGATAGGAAAATTTTTGTCCACGAGCTTTCACGTCGAAAATGGCCTGAAATAAGGAGATGCGTTGTCGCCATTATTATTTAACTTTGTTCTGGAATACGCTATAAGGAAAATCAAAGATAGCAACCAGGGCTTAGAGTTGAACGGTATTCACCAGGTTATGACATATGCTGATGATGTAAATTTTATAGGGGATGATAGGAGAACAATAGAAAGAAATGCAGAGATCTTATTAAACGCTTGCAGGGACATGGGCTTAGAAGTAAATGCAGAAAAAACTAAATACTGTACATGGAAGTGCGTCGGGACCGTAATACAGCAAATTATGGATGCGTTAAAATATTAAATAATACTTTTGATAAAGTGGATAGTTTCAAATATCTAGGATTAATATTAACAGACGAAAATCATATTCACGAAGAAATTAAATGTCGACTAAAAGCAGGGAATTCGTGTTACTATTCGGTTCAAAATCTCTTGTCGTCGCGAATTCTGTCGAGGAATTTGAAGCTTAAAATATACAAAACGATAGTCATGGCTGTTGTTCTGTATAGTTGCGAAACATGGTCACTTACTCTGAGGGAAGAACATAGACTGAAAGTATTTGAGAACAAGATCCTGAGACGAATATTCGGACCGAAGAGGAACGGGAATGGGGAATGGCTGAAACTTCATAACAAGGAACTACATAAGTTATATGGTTTACCCAACATTGTTAGGGTCGTCAAGTCTAGGAGGTTTAGGTGGGCGGGTCATGTAGCTAGGATGGAAGAAAGTAGAAACGCTTTCAAAGTCTTGACTGGTAGACCAATCGGAAAACGACCATTAGGAAGACCTAGGCGCAGATGGGAGGACAATATTAAGATGGGTCTCGCAGAAATTGGAATACAAAGTAGAAACTGGATGGAGTTAGCTAAGGATAGAAGTCAGTGGAGAGCTTTTGTGAACGCGGCAGTGAACCTCCGGGTTCCATAGGCCATAGAGTTAGTTAGTTAGTTATTTTTGGCCTTGATCTATAAACACTACAACAAAAGAGAAAATTGTAATTTTTATCTAAATTTCCGAAACAACAAACTCTTTACCTCTGCCGTACAGACATTCGGTGAATCCTTACATGACGTAAGGAGAATTTCTGGTGCAGTTACGTAACATGCGCTTAACAGGTCGAACCGATATGATTTTTTGTGCTTCTGAACACCTTCCTAGCTCTCTTCATTATTCCGGAAAGTAGGTGTAAAATTCCTTTTCCCCAACTTTCGGAGCTGTGTAGCTCCGCCCCTGTGCATTTCCGGACTATATGTCATATAACCTTTTTTGCTTGTTTTGTTACCACGGATCTGTGGTTTAATTTTTGGGACGCCCGATATATATATATATACAGTGGCGGATCCAGGATATGGTCAAGGGAGGGGCTAAACAATAGTTTTCCACTTTATCCAGTGTATACCTAAGCCTCAAGGGGGCTATAGCCCCTATAGCTCCCCTTGGATCCGAGTCTGAATGTAGACTATATATATATATACATATAAACTAACTAACTAACTAACTCTATGGCCTATGGAACCCGGAAGTTCAATGCCGCGTTCACAAAAGCTCTCCACTGACTTCTATCCTTAGCTAACTCCATCCAGTTTCTACTTTGTATTCCAATCTCTGCTAGACCCATCTTAATATTGTCCTCCCATCTGCGCCTAGGTCTTCCTAATGGTCGTTTTCCGATTGGTCTACCAGTCAAGACTTTGATAGCGTTTCTACTTTCTTCCATTCTAGCTACATGACCTGCCTAAGTAAGCCTCCTAGACTTGACGACCCTAACAATGTTGGGTAAACTGTATAAATTATGTAGTTCCTCGTTATGAAGTTTCAGCCATTCCCCATTCCCGTTCCTCTTCGGTCCGAATATTCGTCTCAGGATCTTGTTCTGAAATACTTTCAGTCTATGTTCTTTTCTCAGAGTAAGCGACCATGTTTCGCAACCATACAGAACAACAGGCATGATTATAGGTTTGTATATTTTAAGCTTCAAATTCCTCGACAGAATTCGCGACGACAAGAGATTTTGAACCGAATAGTAACACGAATTCCCTGCTTTTAGTCGACATTTAATTTCTTCGTGAATATGATTTTCGTCTGTTAATATTAATCCTAGATATTTGAAACTATCCACTTTATCAAAAGTATTATTTAATATTTTAACGCATCCATAATTTGCTGTATTACGGTCCCGACGCACTTCCATGTACAGTATTTAGTTTTTTCTGCATTTACTTCTAAGCCCATGTCCCTGCAAGCGTTTAATAAGATCTCTGCATTTCTTTCTATTGTTCTCCTATCATCCCCTATAAAATTTACATCATCAGCATATGTCATAACCTGGTGAATACCGTTCAACTCTAAGCCCTGGTTGCTATCTTTGATTTTCCTTATAGCGTATTCCAGAACAAAGTTAAATAATAATGGCGACAACGCATCTCCTTATTTCAGGCCATTTTCGACGTGAAAGCTCATAGACAAAAATTTTCCTACCCGGACTTTACTTTGGGATTCATTCAAACATATCTTAATTAATATAATTAGCTTCCTCGGTATTCCAATTTCTGTAAGAACGTTGTATAATATTTCTCCCCTAACCGAGTCGTACGCCTTTCTAAAATCAAAAAAATAGTTGATGTACCGGGTATTGTATTCCCACTTTTTTTTCGAGTATTTGGCGAATGGAAAATATTTGGTTGATAGTTGATCGATTTCGTCTAAATCCGCACTGATAATCTCCAATAATTTTATCTGCGTATGGGGTCAATCTTGCTAATAGAATATTTGAAAGGATTTTATAGGATGTTGACAGAAGAGAAATGCCTCGATAATTATGTTTCTACTTCTATTCGGTTGGGTTCTGGAATATACGGTTTTGCGGTTGTAATGTTTATAGATCCAGGCGAAAAATACGCAACATTTCTTTGGAATTCACCGGAAACAAATGATGCCGATATAATCCTTGATCTATCCATAGGATTAGTCGGAAAGCTTCCGCAACTCACTCAAGAAAGAATGAAGACCACTCCATGCTTTATGAAAATCTGGTGTTTTAAGGAATATTATCATTAGGCCTAAACATGTATAATGCGGTAAATTCGTCCTTTGCCGGTGACTAATTTCAAGCTAATTGGACTATTTTTGTGTAGTGGTTGTAGTTTACAGCAGTACTACTACTAATAGTAGTAACAGCCTTTGTCAGATTACCGTTCTACATGGGCAGTGCAAAAAATAAACCAATGCTGTAAAAAAAAAAAAAAAAAAAAAAAAAAAAAAAAAAAAAACACCATTTAAACACTTTCAGTACAGATGTTGAAGGGGAAATATATCAAGTTTGTGTTTATAAAGCTGCTTCGCGTGTCCAAAAGCGTTCATTCTCCGAAAACAGTATCTAGTATGATATATTTTAAACACTTCTTCTCGGCAAACAGTTCGAAAACAAAGTGATGACATAGGCCTACTTTTTGCACATTTTGCACATACATTTCGGACATACTTGAACAACACAGTATCTACAAGGGGTGAATATGTGTCATCTGGAGGTGTTCAAAGAGTGTCGGTAATAATGTACAGTGTCTTACAGTGTCTAAAAGTAGTTTCTGTATTGTTTGCAGTGTACTCATTGGATAAACCAAAAGTTCAGGTATATTTTGAAGACTCTTACATCAGTTCCTATTACTACTGCTAGGAGGAGGCATCCAAGACATTTTTTCTTGACAGTCTTGGACACGTTAAATAATAGCCAAAAGTCATTTCTAAGAAATGTCCAAATTATGTTCAAACACATATCGCCCCCAGAAAGCAGAAAGGTGCTAAGCGCCTTTCTCCTTGATTTCCAACTAAGTGCATATCCTGACTACCCTTTTCATGATTTAATGTTTTGCAGAAAGGAGACAAGTTGCAGGAGACAGTGAAAACTTAATTCTAGAAGAATGAAAAAATCGGAATTAATTAGTGTTTCATTCGTTTTTATTCATTTACTGAGAAATTTGCATTTTGGCGCTTAGCACCTTTCTGCTTTCTGGGGGCGATATGTATTTTTGCACTGCGTGTTGTCTAATTTAGATTTTTCCCGCCGGGATTTCAAATCTAAGATCAAGACTCTGATATACGTATAAATGAACTAAGACACTATTATTAATTGATAGGCGTAAGTAGGAAACATGCGAGAGTTATTAAATGATTTGATATCAATTAATTTAGATTTTAAGTTTCATAAACGAAGAAAGTGAACTATATCGTGTTACTAAGTTGTAAGTTTAAATTAACTGAAGACGTTCACGCTGTGATAACGAATATGTAAAAGTAATATTTGGAGAAGAAACTTGAAACAGATGGGCCAATGTTTGGACGTTTCTTCAACGAACTCAGATGCAATAAGTAAGGAATTGAGTGAAGAGGAGAAGCTTGGAGGAGGGGGGAGGGGTAGGGAAGGAGGAGAGAATGTGAGCGGGCCAGAAAAAATATACAAATGAGCTCGATGGAAGAGAACCCGTTGTGTGTCAGATAGATCAGATGAGATCATCCAGAAAGCAGTTAAAAGAACAGTTGAAGGCTGGTAAACGTCAAAGTGGCAAGCTGCTGCAATCTACCAACTTCTTCACTCTTCACGTACTTAAAAATTGCATACTTAGATTACGAGTTTCCTTTGTAAATAGCAAGAGAAAACGGTAATAATAATAATAATAATAATAAGTCTTAATATTCATCGTATCAATACGTACGCATATGCCAATATCTTCACACTAAACCTATACAGAAGTAGTGAAGGATGTTATGGGGTTTGGGGAGGAGAAATATGTATATTAATATGAATATTCTATCAATGTTCAATGCGTTTCTTGTAAGAGGAAGGAAGAAACCAGATTCAATTCGTATAGGAAAAAAAGGGGTGTAGGAAAAAAAAAAAGCAAATACATTCAATGAATAACTCGTCCTTCTTTGCACACCCAATGATCATTGAAGTGATTTTTATTACCGATGCATGTCCGGAGTTCGTTTCAATGTTTGAATAAAAGATCTATCTGCTGGACAAACGAAACCATTGTAAAGAGTATGTGAACTTTTAAGAGCAGGAACTCGAACCCTGTCTTGCCCGAAGGAAAAATGGAAAATAAAGCTGAGCGCTAATACCAATCTACATCTACAGGGACAAATCCTACCTTGAAGGACTACTTCTGTGATGGAGGCTAGTAAAAACAAATCTTTTGATTGCAGAAACTGTGGTTGAGAAGGTGAGATTAGGGTGTGGTATCGGGGGAATACGGGGGACGAGGAGATACAAAGATTGGTTATTATTGCTTGTCAATTATATTGACATAACATAAGTGCATGTCATGGATTTTTGCACCTGGTGGTCATAGCACCAATTCAATAACAACAGCAGTTCTCTTTTATATGACAGCATACGCCTAATGGTAGATACTGGTCAATTGTATTTGATATGAATATCAATTATTAGCAGCAAGATGTTTTCTCTTCAGTAACTGTTCAACAAGACCCTATATCTATCGTCTATCAGTTACTGTTCCTGTAGATCGTATTGATACGGTGACGTTTATTCAATGAAGTAAGTTGCTTCTGAAAAACAAACATATATTACGATGAGCTTTACAAGCTGCTTCATTAGTTTTGCATCTGCCTTTTCATGTTCTATTATCTCCATCATTTTAAGTCAGCGAAACAATGAAACGTACCGAGTTGCAAATTGAGCAGTTTTAAAACTGAAGTAATGAATAGTTAGTACCATTAAAGTTTGGTTAGTATCAACGTATCGACCAAAATATATACAAGAATTTTAGGAATGATAAAAAAAAAAATGAATCAAAAGATTGGGATCAGTGGTAGAGCGTTCATCTCCGGTGCTTGGGGTCCCTGGTTTGATCCCAGCTCGCGCCGTGTGGACTTTGTGGTATACAAACACCGTGCTCGTGGGTTTTCTCGGGGTTCTCCCGTTTCCTCCCACTTTCTCCATTCCACCATTTTACTCATCTCTCATCATCACCGTTTCCTTTAGCCTAACCGGCATAACCGTGGGACGTAAAACTCAAAGATTTCGTTTCATTTTTTTACTACTTTACGAAGCCATACTAAGACTTGATTGACTCGGAATGTAATTAACACGTTAGCCGCCAAGCCAAATTTTGGGGGTATTTTGGACCCCACTATTTGTGCATCAGAATTATGCACATGGCGGCCAACGTGTTTAAAGCAACCCACATTATGCTTTATTTTTTGTGTAATTGCGCTTTATTTTATTCATTTATTTGTTTATTTATTGCAAATTATGCTTTATTATGCTTTATTATGCTTTATTGTTAATTTCAGTCATTGTTTTATATTAATCGTGTATAATGTAAAATATTGTATTTACTATACATTAAATATTCTAAATATCTTGATCTATTTATTAATATTTTATGCAACCAGTTTCTTTCATATTTAATGAAATTTCTACTTAATGCATTGTAAAGAGATATGCTTTACTCGAGTCAGTTTTTGTTTCACTTGTGTGCGTCTTAGAGGTGCATATATTCAGAAAGGGAAAGTAAAAGATATCACCAAAAAATACAGGAAGTGCTCAAGTTCAAGGGGTACACATAACAATATAGTGTGGAGTTCTTGTGTACTATTCATTGTTGGCCGAAAGTTTTCTTCATTTCTTTTTCTTCACATCAAAGGATTACACCGAAAAGTTTACAGAAATAAAAATTAGCTTTTCACTGTTGCATTGTTATGTTCTCAATGATTTTGCTGTGTAAATATTGGTTTTTAAAATATTGGCTTTGTAAATATTAATATAGGGCCTAGTATGTTAAACTTGCAGTTATACAGAATTTTCCAAGAATTGTGCTATATATTTTAAATTATGCTTTATGCTTTATTTTCTAAAATTATGCTTTATTATGCTTTAAAAATTAGTTTCTTCTGCACCCTTAAATAACCAGAACCATGTTCAAGGTACCAACCATATGTGTAAATTGCTATTATGCTTTTTATGCTTTGGGGGTTGCTCTAGTAATTAAATTGGCAGGTGCAGAGACAATTATCGTACAAAATCATCTCCATCCAGAATAGGGCTTTCCCCACCATACTACATCACCAACAATTACATTCACGTCCCAGGTTCTCGTGTATGAAATGCATTTTGTGAATGAATACATCTTCTGAAAGTAAGAAGGTTCTCGTTTCACCATAAGAATCTATGGATACAACTTTTTGTTTCTTTCTTTCTTTCTTTCTTTCTTTCTTTCTTTCTTTTTTTTTCTTTTTTTTCTTTCTTTTTTTTTTTTGAGTAATTGCAAAATCATGCCAATTCATTTTCATTTCTCGGGCGATTTTGTTTCAACATTTAAGTGACGTTTCCAGCACGATATATAATTGTGACTTAATAAGAATAATACTACTAAATAAGTAAGAGTTAAAACAACAAGCTTTGCATTCAGCATAAAGTAAAGCAATAGAGGGACTTTTCTCTCGGCAGAGATTAAGTAATATATATATATATATATATGAATTTGTGTGGTTGTGAATTATTGTTGACAATTTTAAAAGTGTGTGTTTGGAGTTGAAGATCGAGTAATGCGTATCCTTCCAGAATGATATTACGCTTAGGTTGAAAAAGACAAGAAGAAGAAGAAGCAGTGAAATTGAGTATCATCAGTATACATACATAATGTTTACACAAGAACATACACAGTTACAGGTAAAGAATTCATTTTTGACAAGCGAAGATTGATGATGCACAAATATACTGTATATATATCTTATTTGCTATAGGGCATTTTTTTTTATATATATATAAGGAAAAGCTTCTTAAAAACTTCAAGAACTAACCACTACTTTAAGGAAAGGATATATACGAACATGAGGTATTCTCGTTGAGAAAACATAAAGAGAACTTTGTACACTAACTCAGCAGAAAGTCTCTTGTTAGTACAAACTAAGTATATTTTTATTATTTGTATTTTTATTTACGAGTATTTATACTTTATAGAGGAAAGTATATTTTTCAGATGCTTGTGAACCTTACTTGTTGGTCCTGTTAAATTAATACAAATAATCAAAAGCAGGAACAGGAAATACATGTAAAAGTAACACATTAATTTTAGTATATTCAAATGTAATGCCTGATCTTCAGTCGCTGTGAGTCAAGTAAATTTAAATATTGTGAATATAACTGAGTTCACCTTATATAAACTTCACTGCAAATTATTCAATAGTATTAGCGCGTAATAATCATAATAAATAAGAATTTTAGGAATGATCCAAAAAATGGATCAAAAGATTGCGGTCTTGGCCAATAATTTGTTTTTGGATCAGGGGTCTAAATCGAAGTTTCGTATTTTCTATGGAATAAGAACATCATACTGAGTTAGGTGATAGTTTGGGTTTGGCTACATTTTATGTAGTTCTCCAGATATAAGTCATACAAGAAAATTTTTGATTGAAATCTATTGGACCTTTTTTTATCTAAAAAGGATCCAAAGATGAAACTTGTGTCAATCAAGTATAGATCTCAGTGAACCGAAAAGAATGAGATGCGCGACAGAGAATCCTCATGCGATGTTTTTGAGGAAAACGATAAGAACAAATATGGCGCTTAAAATGTCATTCCTAGTCAGCCGCGTCATTTATATTACCTATGTAGTTACAGAATCTGTGTTCATGTTGAAAAGTTTGTCAAAATTCAAAGGAGATTTGCCATAGCCAGTACACAAAATAATGTAATTTAAAATGTTATAATAAAGACTTAAAAGGGATTGAAAGAAGTATGACTGAATTGTGTGATTCTAGCAAGACTACAGGCAGACTCCTGAGAAGGAAGTCAAGATTAGAAGAATTTTGAACTTCAATGTAACTATACAACAGAAAGTTGATAAATTGAAGGGAAATTAGAATCAACTAAAAAAATGTGTTTTGTGTATGTGTTTTCAAATCAATAATTTAAGAGAAATGTTAGTCATGTAATCATATTTCCAAAGCCATTGTTCATTCCTATCAGAGTTGAGGCTTGGGGCTGAAGTCACTTCAAGGCTTCCTTAAATCTGGGTCTGACTAAAAAGGACATAAGAATTTTGAAATCATGTTCTAGCAATACTGACATGTTGTGAAGATTATACTGTAACAGTTGCATGCAGTGGGAAATGGCAAATTAGCCTGACTATATACACAATTCAACAACATAAAGAAAATATTCGAATTTATCATCAAAATGAGTGTTTATTGCGTTTCGTTTATTGCGAACAATGTATGGTCAACATAACCGACTTATAGAATGTTTGATTTACCGATTTGAGCAGATGAAAATTTGCATGCAATTTTTGAAATGTCACTCCATTCTCAAAATGTCATTATGTAGTTTTTGAGCTAACGATGTAATTGGTCTTTTTATTATTATTATTATTATTATTATTATTATTATTATTATTATTATTATTATTATTATTATTTGCCTGGAGAATTTTGGGCCTTTAAAATATTTCAAATTTAGTTAAAAATAACAGTACTTCCCTCCTTTGATTTTCCCACTATAACACGGAAAAACATTTCATTACCGCATTCTGAAGAGAAAATTCTCTTTAAAATATTAGAATCAAAGAAAATCGGTCATTCAATAGAACAGGAAAATTGCAAATCTGTGGGCGCTTCATAAGCATGAACACAACCTGGGTTATACGTATTACTTACAGTACACTGGGAAAAAGTCTACTTAGAAACTTTATTTGCAAATCAATAAAGCAGGAAGTAAAAATTACTTCTAATAAAGGCTTGTATAAACTTAATTCCAAATTGAACTTTTAAGGCTTGTATTAGTTATACTGAAAGTTTTTTTCTGCCACAAGACTCTTGGAGGAGAGATTTATATTTTCGTATGCAGGTTGGGCCAAATGTTCAATTTGTTACGGATTTCAGGCATAACATTTAACAGATACAGTCTGTTTGTTCACAGTGTCAGAATTAAAAATAACTTTCTTCCCAAATTAACTCTTGCAAAAGGAATTCACTTTTGCGTGTTAAAAATAATAGCTAAGCTAAGGACTAGTCATGTTATGATGCAAACGATTCGGATTTTTAAAATATTTTTCTTCGTTTTCTCTTACGTACTCGACATACATTTGTTTGTAACTGAGTTCAATTCTCAGCCAGGAGCATTCTGATTTTTTTTTCACATAATTTGGCACCTTTGACTTGAGATCCTTGCTAATTGGGATAGTTGCAGTTATTCTTGTTATGTTATTGATAATTATCCCACAATGTTACATATACAATTAACTAAAAGAAAGAAATAATATAACATGTGGGCAGGAATTAATTTGGTTTAATCGTAAACACGATTTTAGGATTGTTTAATTTCATAAAGACATCACACCGAGTTCAAATTAATATATTCTAAACACCTTAAACGTATAAAGCTCTCATGGATTACGTACTATGTGGTTAAGGAAAGCTAACGTCTTACAGAGAGTTGAGTCGCTGTAAGTGCTGTAAACAAAACGAAGGGGAAGGTTGTTGGCCATACATTGCAGTACTCTTTCCAGCTGTTTCCATACAAATAAAGTCTTTGAGTGCGTTTTTACCAGTAACTGAAAGTTGAATCTTTTCTGAAATATTCCAAATACTATTACTTTTGTTCTTTGTCAATCATACGATACAAGGCATCCTGTCACTATTACGATTCTAGAATTATGATTTGTTTAATATTTTATGTTTATCGCCAGGCCTGCAGTCTCTACTTACTGTTTGAACATTTGGCAATTGAGTCTCCAATGCACCACATGTTCTGTCTAACTGTCAGATGTCATCTTTTCTTAAACGAATAATAGGTTTCGCTCGTAGCGAGGAGCTGATGAAGTTGGGTGGCTGCCAACAGCACAAGGTTCTATATATTTTTCCTGCTTGTATAAGGGTATTATTTTATATGTAATAGTAAACACAATTAATTTGCAAGTCGAGTAATATGTCGTAAAAAGTATAGGTGCTAATTCAGGATGTGGCCAAGACGACCTATAAATGTCTATGTATCATGTTGTCTGAAATACGTTGAAGTGTCATTTTATTCCACTTAAGTTTACAATTCTTCAGAGAATAAAATGATATAAAAACGTATAGCTCTTCATTGAGAAAATTTTGGATCTTGAATTTGAGCTTGTGTGTTTTGCAAGAGCTAGGGTATGAAGAACAGGAGTACTATAACGTGGACTTTGAACCACGACCGAGGCTGAGTCACTACCTTTATCGTGGAACCTAGGAACAGATGAATAATGTTTCTATTTATTTTAAAGAGAAAATATGTCTTGCAACTCGGAACGATTTGGAACTTGAACAGGATTCAGGAACGGATTAAGTTCGTATTATAAGATATCACTGTAATTAATTTCATGATAATTGTTCGACTAAATTATTTTAATAAGCGATAATGAATAATTGGGGGACACCGTAGTATAGTGGTTAGAGCGCTGGTCTCATGTCCGCGTGGTCCCGGGCTCAATTCCCGGCAGGTATTTCCCAATTTTCGGTGTCCACCCAGCGTCGTGATGCAAACTGGGGAGTCACGTGAAAACAAGACATGACGGTCATTAGGTCTAGAAAGCTCCTGATGCGCCTCACATGCTTGCCGCTAGGCTGGACGTAGTTCAACCGATCGCTAACAGATGGCGCTGGAGCAGGCTTAGGTCCACAAACTGGGTAGTTATGTCAAGTGAATGAACAATCGTTTACTTGACCTTTTGAACAATTATTCTTGTTGGAATAATGATTTTCTTATCGAAATAAATTGTTCGAATTACTATTTTGTTCGGAAATTCGAAAATTCATTGTTCAAGTATACGAATATTGAATTAGTAGAATTTGAACAGTTACCAACGACTCTTCAAATTAATGCTCTTCCACTGAACTATATATCCTCAAAAAGAAGGTTGATAACCACTCACTTCTCAAGTATTCTGAATCACAGACCGGGAAGTAACTTACCTGCACTTTTCACCTTAAATTGTAATGTATCTTTTAACTGCATTAAAGCCATTTCATAAAGTCTACAGCAATGAATATAGCGTGCAAGTACATAGCTTATTGAGCTTGTCAATCAGGTAGAAGGCGTTCCCTTGGGTGAAGAGAGGAACATTTCGTGACAGGGAAAGGCTACTGGTATCGTGTATTCTTCCTAAAAGGCCCGAGGCTTGGCACGTGTTGCTGGATGTAACAGCAAAACATCTCATGCCATTTATCACGAAAGGAGAATTGTTCAACGCTAAATCCTTTATTGGCGAACAAATACCAGAATTAAACAGACATATAAGATTACGTTTCTTACAAGGTATTATAGTCACACGTTTAAAGACGGCACAATGTAGCAATCAGTTAACTGCAAGTTTTGTTAAACAGTAATTCGTGTGACCACGAATACTAATGAAACACAGGGAAGCGTTCTTTTAATATGCTTGCTATATAGCCAAAAGACCTTGAGTTGATATCTTATCTTGGATAATTCATCTTCACACGAATATTCGTGATATTTCTGCAGTCGTGTTATTTTTTCTATGATAATCATACTGTGCTAATTTCGCAAAAATTCCAATTCCTACACAAGATGTAAAATCTAAATGGCTGGATAAATGTTCCTAGTAGTGAAATAAGTAATCACTGTAATTAACGGTGTTGGGTACCCAATTCTTTGTTTTTAGCCCACTAATTTATACGGAGAATTACTTTTCCGTTTACTTTAGTATGAACTGTAATTTTAATTATATGATTTTATTGTTTTCTTTTTCAAGTCTAGGGAGGGATGGTAGTTTAGTGATCCTCTCCCTGCTGGCCTAGTGGCTAGCGCGTGCGCCTTTGGTTTACATGGGCCTCGGCTCGATCCCCCTTTTGAGAGCTTTTGGAATTTTAACAGCCCTGGATGTTTGTATTTGTGTCCTTGTCCACCTTGGTAAGGGTTAAAAAACCCTTAACGAGAAAACTTGGGTGCTCAGGAAAATGGTGTGGGATTGTCTGGTTTTTTTTAACAAAAAGAAAAAGATGGTGGTGTACTTACCTATGGTGAGTGGTGTCCCTGGTTCGATCCACGGCCTAGTAAGTTTGTGGTGGACAAAATCGTGTCCGTAGGTTTTTCAGGGGTACTCCCGTTTCCTCCCACATTCTCATTCTACTAGATTTTCCATCATTATGCACTTGCCTTATATTAAGGGTCTTCACTACAGCGAAATTAAACTACCGCTAATTTTAGAGTTTTTCTGTAATATCTTCAAAACAAATTAAAAAAAAATATTCGGAAAGCAGATACGTAGTGAACTAGATAACACGATTTTGCATGTGATACCTTTACCCCAATTCACCTATTTGCTTTTGAAATGCCGCTGTTTACAGAACCAGCAAAAAATGCTAAATCTGTCTACAGTTGCATATCGAAAGCAGATAGAGGAGTTGTGATAACGGTATCACATGTAAAATTGTATTGTCTAGTTCACTACGTTGCTGCTTTTCTAATATTTTTATTTGTTTTGAAGATATTACAGAAAAAACTAAAATTAACGGTAATTTAATTTCACTGTAGTGAAGACCCTTAATTATCATATCTCTTAGCCTAAGGGATAATCGTAGCACGTTGAACTGAAATATATCATTTCATTTAATTTCTTCAAGTCTAAATAAATGTTTCTTCTTATTTCAAAATAAATTTACTTGATTTGATTTAACCTTAGTGTCCCATTCAGCTGCGTGGCTGTATGAGACGTAGACCTACAGTTTAACGAGGGATCCGAACCAAATGAGCTCCCGCCGTGAATCGAATCCGGGTCTTCCACGCTAAAGGCGCGTCGCTAACCGCTTAGACACGAGAAAGCTCGTTATGAATTTGTATTTTATATAGATTCCATGTTATTTAAATCAATTTCAATTTGTTAAATATTAAACTTATATTAAACAAAATTTATTTTCTATTAAAGTACGGGACATTTAAATAGATTGGAAAAATAAATCAGTAAAATCAAACTATTAAAATTCCAGTTTCATTTCAAAGGAAACCGAAAAGTAAATCTATATATTAATCAAAGATGGCGCTGATATTCGACATCGTTAATATTCTGTACTTAGAATATTCTAGGTTTCCGTAAATGATTTGACAAAACGAAGGATTACTTTCGAGCATTTCTAGGGTAAACGGGCATTTACAGATCTGAGAAGAATATCTCTGCCCTAGCACACCGTTAAAAGAGAAAATAATGATAATGGTAACAGAGTTGGAGTTTCGTGTTCCTTTCAGGACCAAGAATGTATGACACGTGGATCCACGGGCGTGTCTGGTGGGGGGGGGGGGCAGGGAGATGTGTCCCCCCCCCCAATATTTTGTTGAGGAGACGGAATTGGCCAATGCTGATCTATGTGATTGAAATGTTAGCCACTTTCAAGGAAATATATATATATATATATATATATATATGTATATATTTAAAAAGCTACATTTCTTGGTTAGTCAAAGTAGTCTCAGCTTCAGTCATACACTTTTGACATTGGATTTCATGACGAAAGAAGACCAGAGAAAGGAAAAAATGTATAGAAAGTTGATCTGCGAATTAAAAAAGGAAATCTACAAAGACAGGAATATACAATAGAATTAAAGGTGACAAGAGGAATTAAAAAGGATAGAGAAATTATAATAATGTATATGAAGATGAATTTCATGGAAATAGAAGGTAGCAAGGGAAAACTACTATGATAATATAGACACTAAAGATTAAAATGAACTTTTAAAGAGAGAATTGCAGATTGGCAAAGATGATAAGAATACATTGAGGAACCGGATGATAGCAAGAATAAATTTTATATCTTAGGTATTAAATGGAAAACGAAGTAAATGATGATAGCAAAGAAATGGGATGCTAAGGGACACGTTCAGAAACATAATTAAAACACACAAAATTAAGGACGAAAGATAGACAACATCAATTACACCACTTCAATAAGAATACAGAAGAAGGAAAAAGAAATATTCGAAATGTGTAATTAAATCAAGAGTGTCATTGTAAGACTTCTTTCAGAGAGTCAAGATTTTGTAAATTAACATTTACTCATAATTTTGGTGTAAGTACAGTTGGGATCCAGTAGTATTCTAGTAGTATTGGGATCCAGTAGTCCAAATCTGCAATGGCGCTACTGACTTCAGGCTCACATTCAGAAATTTTTGTTATGAGCGTTCCAATCTTTGGTGGAGAGGGTTCAATATTACAAGCCACTACCTCAATGTGGTATTGAACGGGTATTATTCTATACTCGAAAAGACGATAAGTATAATTGTAAAATACCTCCACCCTGTAATTTCAGAAGAAAAATGATAGAACTAGATTGATTTTATAAGAGAAAGAGTGCAGATGACGTGTAAGAACAAACTATCATGCTAAATGAATCATTTTCCTGCTAAACAAGTACTGTTGTAATGAGAAAGTGTACAAATGTATGTTGAGTTAGGAATTTTGGAGGAGGAGGGTCCGGATCCGTTGGATACCCTCCAAGGATGCGCCCCTACTATTCACTGTTGTGTATTGTTCTGACAGTATCATAATTAAATACGTACTTGTAAGTACTTGATGTGTGTATATTTTAGAATCAGTTTTACGTTGATAGATGCATTGTTTTCATATAGCATCAAATCTTATGATAGCAGAACAATAACCGTAAAAGAAACCTCTTAAAAACAATATTTTTTATAAAAGGCACAGAAGAGGATTTTTTAAAAGGGGAAATGAAGAAATGAAAGTAAGAGTATAAAAGCACTAGACGTTCTAAGTGGTTCTCTGTATCCATCATATTGTGCCCAATACTTTTATATTCATAGATCCATTTCTTAATGTTAACCAATGTATATACGAGGGTCATTCGGAAAGTAACCTCCGATTGGTTATAGAAAGAAACCCCAATGTAAATAGGAAGAACTAATTATATACATCTGAAAACGACTTCTTTGCTCTATTTTTCAACATAGTTTCCATAAACATTCAAGCACTTATCATATCTCTGAACTACCTTAGAAATTCCATCAACATAAAAATCCCCCGCCTGTGTCTTGAGCCAGCATGTGACCGCATCTTCTAACCTGTGTCACTACGCCATATAACACAGGCCTGGAAATTTGTGGAAATTTATCGGAAAGCTCAAAGATTATAAAACGTCGATTTTCACGAACTTTTCCATCAATTTTCTGAACGAGTTCATCATTGACCACTGATGGCCTGCCATTTCTCTCTTCGTCAAGAATGTTTGTTCGTTCACTTTTAAATGAATGAACTCATTTACGAACAACTCCTTCACTCAATACACTTGGTCCATACACGGTACAAAGTTCCCGATGAACAGTTGCTGTCGAATATCGTTTTATCGTAAAAAAAAAAAAAAGTATAACAGCTCACACCTCGCACTTGGCGAGATTTGTTTTTCACTGCAGCACACATTTTGAGACGCTACAAAAGTGAAACTAATAATCGGACAATCTTCACTTTACTACGGCTGGATGCATACTAATCTAACGCACAAGTCTGTGCACAGTTGGTAACGCTGTCCCCACTACTTCGCGCATAGTGATCAATATAGGGATGGTATCGAGACGAGACGAGACGAGACTTTGTACAGTCTCGGTCTCGTCTCGGTTGATAAATAACGGTCTCGGTCTCGGTCTCGTCTCGAGTAAAAAATCACAGTCTCGGTCTCGGTCTCGTCTCGGTCAACAGATGTTTGTCTCGATCTCGGTCTCGGTCTCGAGTACCAAATCTCGGTCTCGTCTCGAAAGTCTCGAAAGTCTCGAAATAAATTGTGTGAAATTAAAATAGTGAAAGTATTATTCTCGTACAGTCTGTCGTTTCCGTTTATTTTTTCCTTTCATTTTGACTTAGAATTATGATATGGTGTACCTCTTCATAGCTAATTTGCTAGTGCTAATGCTTTCCATGCGCGTATTTCAGGTTCAATGATCAGTGGGTATATAACCCTAAAACCCTAATAGAACCCATATTTCACTTTCAGCAATAGACTTTGTCTCATATAGCCTCAGAACTGCCTATACAATTAAACTCTATTAAATTAACTCCAGTACTATACAGTAGTTTATTTCCTTCCTTTGAATCAGAATTGTTCAATACCTCCTTACGGATAACGCAACACATAGCAGCACGAATGTATTTAATCGTACCGAAATTGAAACATTACAATTTCTCGTTATTCAATACATTCTGCTTTGACTGTAATTTTAAAAACAGAATATAACGTTCATTATCTTAACAAATAGGGTAAAGTATTACTACAATATACGTATTTTGTTTGAAATTGATGAAATGCTTTATTACCGTTTCACATCTCCGTGTTTAATTTGCACTTTATAACACAAACGTCCTGAACCTTGTGGTGGGAGCTACTACACTCATCTTTGCTATGTGAGGTCTCGAGTTGGATCACAAAACAAGTTAGATTCAAAGTCCGATGTTTCGCATAGTTCGCGTCTCATTTTAAGTGCATTCTGTTCTTATACTAGTTCATAAGATCGTAATGCATTACGTAAGCACATATCCAGTGCCGTAACATAGATTAATCTTATTCTTGAGCTCTCAACGGTGCATGCAATCTTTATTCGAGAAAACTAATCTTGCGTTTATTACGTTGAAATTTTATATTGATTGAAAATTAGTTGCAAAACATGGACATTCATATTATATTAGTATATAGGTAATTCGAGTTATCTGTATCAATTTTTTCTCATTCGCCAAAACAAGTGATTCTTAACTTTCTAGTTTCTTTTGTATTCATTTTCGTAGTTTTGCTGCAACATGATGGATTGAATAGTCAAAAATACTTTTTTCGCTCTATGTGTTTTTCATTAAATTTTGGATCCATTTTTACCCTACCTTACCTAGTAAAAGTTATATATTTAGTCTTAGTTGAGGAACCATTTTTTCGCTTCTGTAAAATTACGAAATTATGACTTGGTTTAGTTTACCTCCGAGGTCCAGACATAATAAAATCATCATCATCATAATAATCAATCATTATCAATCCATTGCTGGATGAAGGTCTTTCCAAGTCTTCTCCACAACTATCTAACGGGCAATTATTTTCCAGGTTACTTTTCCATTGGCTCTTGATTTCGTCACACCTTCATGTATGCGGAGGTTTCCTAGGCTGCTTTTGTCGCGTGGTATCCAGTCTAGAATTGTTTTCGTCCGTCGATCATAATTTCTTCTTGCAATACGTCCAGCACACTTTCCAGCTCATATTAAATTATTTCATTAGCACCATCAGTATTCATTTCTATATATTTGGGCTACAAATAGTTCGAATTCGCTACTTTCGGAGTACAGACACGCTACTTTTTAATCATCGGATCTGACAACACTGACTGAATGATTTAAATCAACACAATGTGAGTACCCCCATTTGGTCTAGCGCCTAGAACTCTTGATTTCGGTTCCCGTGGTCCCGAGTTCGATTTCCGGTAGGGGTAAAGTTGAATGACCGAAGTGGTTCGGATTCCACTATAATCATTAGCTCCACGTCTACTTTAGCCGCCCTAGCATAACTGTGGGACGTTAAACTAAAACAAAACAAAGCAAAAGTGAACACTGTGTATTACTAACTGTAAGTTCTTGAATAATTGCATATAGCTATATGGTAAAGATCGAGTTTGAGGTGGTCGGTGCTCAAACTAAAGCAAGCGAAATGTAATTAGGGTGCAATTAGAACTTTTAATTAAGCACGATCTTAATCTAAAGTGTACACCAGGCCTAAGGCTTAAGGGGAACAACTAGTGTTACTGAAAATGTATCAGTTACCGGTACTTAATCTCAGTTACAATTTGCATTTACATGTATTGCTGGAACGAAGATTTAAACATTAACATTATAAGTAGCCCAAAGACTATGAAAAACGTCGCCTCTTGAAAGCATTCTTGCACCATAAAACAAATTACGAGTAATTTTAAAATATTTTGCAGTTTATCTACGTTATTTGCACATAATTAGAATAATATTTAGCTATCTATTTAAGTGGGCAACACTGCTTAAAATACCTAGGTAATGTAACTGCGACTTGTTGTAATTAAAACCACCAAAAACTGTTGTAATTTTATAGAAGCAAAGGAAAGCAATAATCATTATAAAAATTTAATAAAAATGCGTCATTTTAAGCAGTGTGTTAGGTATCTCTGAAACGATTTGAAATAACAATTGTTGTAAATGGTGTTATAAGCATTTAAGTCTTTTGGAAGCATCTGCATGATGAGACGTGATATGTCAGCGTGTTTTCAAAGTAAAGTCTTTAGAAACATTTAAATTTTCCGTTTCTTGTAACTTTGTTCCTTCATTGATTCGAAATATATTATACCATGAGCACAGTATTTGACGCTAAGGTACAGTTGATGCGCATTGCACCGTCCATGCCATTTGAGTTATTAGAGATTTTCAAGCTACATAAATAAAGTATGAGCTATTGTGGTTTTGTTAAATAACTAAATATGTAATACTTTACGTAGCACAATTTGAGAAAATACAACTTTATTTTGCTTTAGCAACATTGCTTGTTTATCTAGTGATATTGCAGAGTATCAAGAAGAATTTCCCAAGTTAGTACAAAATTTCAGCATTTTTTAAAATATATATATATATATATATATATATCAGATAGTAGGGGAGAGCTATAGGGACTATAGCCCCCCTTAACGCTCAGGTATGCACTGTATAAAATGAGCTTCAATCCTACTTTCTTTACACTGGATAAAGCGGCAAACCATGGTTTAGCCCCTCCCTTGATCATATACTGTGTCCGCGGCTATATATATATATATACAGGAAGGCCCATTTTAATCTTTCCACGGGGATATCTCGAAAACGGTTGAACATAATGAACCGAACAAACACTCAAATAGGAAATACCATGGGGCACACCGAATGGTGTTGTCGCGGCGCCTCCCGGGGCCGCCTTTCATGGGGTACTAGGACCAAACTTTAAAATTTTAAATGGAAACATGGGGTGGGGTGAGTAATACCTCGTTCCATAGATCTTTAAAAAGTAAAAAGTGTTGTGGTTTTCACATCGTTCACCGTTTTCAAAATAGCCGCCAAGACATGGTGCCTGTATCAGATAAAACGTCCAGTATCACTAGACACCTAATATGAAAATAGTTGGATATAAATGAGCAGAATAAAACTCGTATAGGAAAGCACAGAGGGTATTTATCATTCCACGGCTCGAATATAATGCAACGGAGGAAAAGATTATTAAAGTATAATTGACATGATGCAAAAGAGGAAATGATAGAAAATTCTTTCCGATCTCTGTCCGTAAGTAGGTGAAGCGGGAATGAATGGTAAAATCTCAAATGAGAACCTCACTTTTTATTTGCAATAGATATGGTTTGTCTGAAACACTTGTGTATACAAATGACTGGTACTATAATGAATAAAAATAAAGTGAAATAAGGTGAATAAAAATAAGGTGAAATTCAAGTTTAACAACATTTTATCCGCCCCTTCGCCTCTGATAATTTAACGCATTGCGTGCAAGATTTTTGGGACATATTTGCATCAGTATGTACCGTTTCGTTACTAAGGATCACAACTGAAATTACCGTTAAAAGTTATTCGGAATGTAACTGTGGACATCTCAGTGAAACTCATATTCTATCACATGCAAGAAGACATAGAAGGAAAAGAAGCGAACCAATATCATGCAGACGACTGTTGAACAAAACCAACGTTTGTAAACATTGTTCTAAAATTGCATTGTTCGACAAATTGGTTTCGCATTTCAGTTGATTCATTTTTGCATCAAACTATTGCCTGCAATCAAAATGGAAGGTACCATTTAACAAGAATTTTACATACTTTATCCCATTACAGAGACATTTATCTCTTATAAAAACACATTTCAAATAACTTTGTTTCGTAGATACAATTTGCAAAAACTAAGGCTCTCATTTGCAATTTCTCCGATCCTTCGCGCTTCACTCACTTACGGAGTGAGGTTGGAGCGATTATTTTCTAGGAGTTAGATTTCTTTCTTTCCATTATGACACTTTCACTCTATCTTTTCGACTGTTGCAACATTCCCGAGCTATAGAATGATAAATACCCTCTGTGATTTCCTATTCGAATATTTGTTCTGGTGTTTTCATATTAGTGATACTACACCTTTCACTTGATGCAGGTATCATGTCTTGGTGGTCATTTTGAAAACGGTGACCCATATGAATAATCTTTTGTAACAGCACTCTTTAGTTTTTAAAGATATGTCGAACGAGGTATCATTCACCCCATGTTTCCATTTACAATTTTGAAGTTGCGCCCTGGGCCGTCATGAAGAGTGGCCCTTTGAGTCTCCGCGAAAATATCAATCGATGGGCCACATTACATTTTCTATTTGAGTTTCTGTTCGGTTCATTTATGTTCAACCCTTTTCATATTAGTGGTACTGCACGTTTTACTGTATCTGATAGAGGCAACATGTCTTGGCGGCCATTTTGAATACAGTGCCCGATATGAAAGATCTTTTGCCACAAGGCTTTTTAGTTTTTCAAGATCTATCGAACGAGGTACCACTCACCCCTTGCTTCCATTTAAAATTAAAGTTGAGCCCCGGGAACCCATGCAGGGTGGACCTGGTGGCACCGCGACCATATATATATATATATATATATATATATATATATATATATATAGAGAGAGAGAGAGAGAGAGAGAGAGAGGGGGGGGGAGGGAGGGGAAGAGAGAATTCTATTCGCATCAGCAGTGGATTTTGTTTCGGAAGAGGCTTGAGAAACGAGTGAGAAACATTTGCGTTGTACGTGCAATGCAAAAAATTATCACAAATTTATTTCGGGAGGGGTTTGAGCCCGATAACTACCCCCTTAATACGCCACTGTACATCAGTCAACCGTTCTCATATTATCTAACACAGCAACGAAACAAATTTTGAGTGAAGGCAATTTTAGTATTTATCAATATCAATATTCGAGACGAGACCGAGACTTTCGAGACTGACCTAAGTCTCGTCTCGGTCTCGTCTCGATTTATAGAGGTCTGTCTCGGTCTCGGTCTCGTCTCGGTATTTAAAAGTCCGTCTCGGTCTCGGTCTCGTCTCGGTATATAAAAGTCCGTCTCGGTCTCGGTCTCGGTACCATTCCTAGATCAATAGGAGGTTACTTTCCGAATGCGCCTCGTATATATATATATATATAAAAAATTTTGTGCACTTTATGAAACCATTATTTTTTTTATTGAAGGACACGGTGACTCAATGGTAGAGTTCTTATCTCTAGTACAGAGGGTCTCTGATTCGATCCCCGCCGGAAAAGTAAGTTTGTGGTGGACAACATCGTGTCCGCAAGTTTTCTCGGGGTACTCTAGTTTTTTCTCATATTCTCATTTCACCGATTCTTCCATCATTATTAACTTATTAACTTCCATCATTATTAACATCATTATTGTCCGTTTCCCTTAGCCTAAAGTGCATAACGTGGGACGTTAAACTAAAAGTCTCCATTTTCTCTCGACTTTTCTCGAAAATTGAGCATAACGATTTATACCCACACATATCGTTTTCGGAAGGAATATTTAGAGAGCTTTCGAAGTATGATGTTGGAGAAATATAAAGAAGATAAAATGGACATAGAGAAAATAATCTTTTGAAACGGGCAGGAGCGAAGAGAATGCTTTTAAACAGTATTCTTCGTAGAAGGGCCAATCGGAATGAATACATCTTACGAAGAAATTGCAGGATAGTGAAAAGTATAAGGAGGAAGAACACAATTAATTGATTTATGATTTTAAAAATAGAAGTAGAGGAAATTGAAGATCGAGAAAAGTGGACTAAATATTTCCACACTCTAACCTAAGGAGTAGTAAGCAGATAAATCCTACCAGTTCCAGGACTAGCGGCACGCAGAATACTTAATAATAATAATAATAATAATAATAATAATAATAATAATAATAATAATAATAATAATAATAATAATAATAATAATAATAATAATAATAATAATAATAATAATAATATATTATTATTATTATTATTATTATTATTATTATTATTATTAAAGAAAATACTGGATTTGAGGGCGAATTTTCAAACAATAACAAATTTCTCCAATACGTTGTGTGACTAACATGTCTATCAAATATTGAAATAACTGTTCTATTGATGCTAATTTTCCTCTGGAATTAGGAAGGTTGTCCATTTTGGGAAATTTCTCTAAATTCTATAAGAATTTAATAGCTTTCTTTCAAAATTAAAAGAAAAAAAAACACTAATATGAATTAATAAACAAACTGTCATGTAATAGTTAGGTTGAATAATCAAATAGTATACGGGCATGGCATTTTGTTGGAAACTTTATTTTACTGTATTGTTATCAATCAAGAATATTTATAGTTTCGATTTCCATTCCTAATGGGAGAACCTCGAAATTATAACGTATTGCATAGGCATTGAGAACGCATTACGAAATTTGCTAGCTCGAATTCCACCTTAAAGTGTAGCCTCACGTGCTATATAGCCTCGGTACTGAAGGATGCTAAACTTCAACAAAAAACTTCAAATCAAAAATACTTGAACTCTATGTTACAAATTCCTAGTTCTGTCCAAGGTATCTCTTTAAGTTAAGCAAGGTCACCTACGTAAAACACAGAGAACTAATGTTGATTTTAATTTTTTTCATATAAAGTCATAAAATAAATAACCAGATTTCTGACGTATAAGGGAAGATTTGATGCAGTTAGTAGTTATTTTGCTCGTTGACTCTTTAACTCATTTTAGTTCATTAAAGGAGTAGCAGTGTCACAGCGTACCTCCACGTGAATGAGTTTGGTTTGAAAGACATTTTAGCGTTGTATTCCACGGACAGATTAGTATTTTGCATCCTAAGCATTATACAAACCCGATAATCCTAACAGCACTATGGGTAGTCTACCAAGCAAGGATGATATTCACAATTACTTTCATATGAATACGTGAGAAATCGATTTTTGATCGTTTATATGTTGGGACGACTCAAAACTTTCGAAATGTGGGTGTGGACAAGAACGGAGAGAATTAGCAGGGTCAAGCGGAAAACAAATAAGAAGGTATTAGAAATGATGGGGAAGAAAGGAATAGTTTTAAATATTATTAAGAAGAGAAAGAGAAACTGGATGGGACATTGACTAAGAAGGAACTGTTTCACGAGGAACGTGCTTCAGGAAATCGTAGAAGGAAAGAGAGGGAGGGGACGAAGTAATGAACGATACCAAAACAGAAAAATCGTACATATAGACAAAGAAGTTAGCGAAAAACTATAGAGCATGGAAACTTCTCAGTTGTGCCAAGTAGCCTGCCAATAATGGCAGCTATGATGATGATATTTTGGGTCACATCAATTTCCAACGCTTGGCCAAAATTGGTGGTGAATCAACAAGTATCTTGAGATTTTGTGTCTTCCGGACGGAAGCACAGAAAGAGTAAATATACAAAGTAGTTCTTGGGTAGACGAAACTCCTAAAGAGATAGATTGAAAAAAGCAAAGAAATGACGTGGGATTGAGGTAGTAAAAGGAAATGGAAAAACCACAAGAAGATCTATGGACATGCTTTTATCTATCACAAACTTATCTAACCTGGAATCGAAGAAGAAACCTGTTGCACCAGACGTTGAGCACTCTACCACCATGCCACTGTCCTGTAGCTATAGCTTTCTTCTCTTTTTCTCTCTCTTTCTAATTCTCTCCGTTTGTGTGTGTATGAGCATCATCCGTTACATGCTTGTATAGAAATCATATCCATGTCCAGGTTCTCGTACGAAGCCACAGTATTTGCAAATGCGGCATATCAGTCGCATGGTTTCAGATACAAGGTTTTCAAAAGACCTTTTAATGGTTCATTTACAAGAAAAAGAGGGATGTTATTACCATATGATTTGAATACTACGCACAACAACAAATATACACCATTTTTCTTCATGTCCGTTTGAATCCTCAGGCCATCGAGCATCTGCGTTGTTCAAATTGGAATTTCTCTTCCTTTTCACGGACTCTATCTCTTTATTTCTCTCTTTTACAGTGCACATATCATCGTATTACTTTCAATATGTCTCATACATATACAGTATATACAAGTTCTTCTTCGTCTTCATCTTCTATTTTTTTCTTCTTCTTAAGTACAGAAATTGTTTTGCAAAGCAAGATCAGACAGCAGTTCTTTTTCCTTTTTGCGTTTCTTCACGGTATAACTTTTGTGACAGTTAAAAAATTCCTCTAGTGAACCGAAAGTTGGCCCCCGCCAAGCCACAGACTATTCTTCTTCAATTTTATCTTGAAGGTTTTTTCATTCCTTTCATTTTTCATCGTCTCCTTTTGACAAGAGAGTTTTGTGTAAGGAGACACACACCGTGATGCAGCGAGTCTTTCACGGAACGATTTTCTCAACTCTGTCGTCCTTGTGGTGGTTCGGTTTACCCGTTCGCCATATACGTAAAAGAGAGAGGGAAAGATTTCACATCCCAATCAGAAAAAAGTCCTTCCCTTATCGAAACTCTTGCTATATAACAGCGTTTCCAACTACACTTCAAATCACATTATTCTATTGACAACTTAAAGAATTAACGATACCATTAGCGTGAAGTGTCCCTACTTGGGTAAGTTTTTAATTGCAATTTTTAAATTAATTTCGGAGACGCTGGATGCAATAGAACTATTTTTTTATTGAACATGTCCGTCCACGGGGTCATGAGAAAAGTGACCTTGAATTTGGGATACATTGAAAAAAATCCGTTATCCGGACAGTGGTATATTGTACAAATATACGGAATCCTTATGTTTAATACAGACATCTGTATGGAACATACGTTATCCATATGCTACATACGTACTGAGCTTTTCCCACGTAGACATTATATCATGCCGCTACAGAATGTCTGACATTAACATACCGAAGATACCTCCGGTCGAGATCGAGGTTTAAGTCGCGGTCGCTGCCTCGATGATTGCACAAACAAATGGATTCAAATGGGTAAGCGCATGCCGGATATAAACGCTGCATCGCGACCTAGAGGTCGACCGCAATCGTGAAATAGTGGTCGCGATGAGTTTGTTTTTACATCGATGTTCAGTGGAAGCATCACTGTGGCTCGTGTTCTCATTGGTTCTCCCTAGGTCCCGAAGTGCTGCACGGAGCAAAATCTTCATTTGTTCAGAATTTTGTCCTCAGAGGATGAAATTCCGTAATTTCTAAAGAAAAAAAAAGAAGAAGTTAGTGTCAATCATACCTATGATTTAAAACTTCAAGTCCCCAGTTCCAAGATTAATAATAATAATAAAAAAAAAGAATTTCTTCTAAAGACTGATATACTGATATAAGACAAATAAATAACTTTAAGAAAAAAGGCACGTATCAATTGGGAAACAAGTCGAATAATGAAATTGCAGTAACAAAACTTTACTTGGTAAAGTTAATACTCCTTCCATCCCGAAACTTGAAACCATACCTGTTTTTGATTTTATTGGAAAATGATTTTCTCGCTCGACTGAAAGAGGGCACTTCTTCACGGAAAATCGAAACAAGGTAAAAGTTTTGATTTACTGATAGGGGTGGACACGAGATGAGACTCAAATATTTTTGCAAAACACAAGACATCTCGTCTTCCATCCATACCTGTTTATAAACTGTTATATATAATGAAGACTTTTAAAATCAACACAAAAAACAAAATCCTCACACGCGTCACAGCAATGTTTCTTTTCAAATTGATAACTTACAACCTAGGACGCAACCTCTTCGCTATGTGCACCTTTATCCTTCGAGACCTAGATATCGAAGTAGCGACCGCAATTAAACCTCGACCTCGACCTCGACCGTGAGGTATCTTCGACATCTCTTTACTCATATCAGTTATATATGTTATATACGTCAATCTATACGTAAGATCCTGACCGCATATATACAGTTCTTTGTTTCATACGGAAAGTACGTTTATTCGTAACAATTTATACGGAAAGTACGTATGAAACATACAATTTCAGTTATACGGTTGTTCCAGGATGTTACATAGGATTGTACGTAAAGTCCAAAAATGACAGAATTTACGCATGTAACCTATGTTTTTACGTATGCCACGTGCGTTTTTCCTCAGTGTATAAATAAATATAAATATCTCAAATTTGAGGTAAATTTTTTCATGACTCCATGAACGGATATGTTTGAAAAAAGTTCTACTGGAATCAGGATCCCCATATTAGTATAAAAAGCACAACTAGAAATGCATCGAAGAGTGCATATATTTCCTATTGGTACAAACGTTAACTCAAAGATCCCAAATATGAAATCATTTTTTCTCATGGACGGGTCTGATTAAAAATAGTTCTGGTGCATTCAGCATCTCCTTATGAATATAAAAATTGCAAATAGAAATGTATCCAAGTGTTGGGAAGGGCAGAAACGAGGAACTGCGTAACTTATACAGTTTACCAAACATTGTTAGGGTCATCAAATCTAGGAGGACCGAGTGAGTAGAAAATAGGAACACTTTCAAAGTTTCAAATGGAAGTCTAATTGGAAAACGACTATTAGGAAGACCTAGATGCAGATGGAGGGCAATATTAAGATAGATCTCGCAGAAATATGAATACAAAGTAGAAACTGGATCCAATTGGCTAAGAACACTTCTATTTACGCACTTGCTGCAAAGTACAATAAACTCGGATTTTCATTGTCCTCAAAGCTACAAATAGATTCACATAAGTTTAAGGAATATGAGAAGTGAAAATCTATTACAAAAACAGCTTGTGCCCTATAATCTGTCGATGCTAACACTCATCTTAACCAACGAACTATATAATATTTAGGTTGGCAATGTTGCGAAGAACTCACAAGAAAATGAAGGAAAGGCAGCGAAGGGGAAAAAATCTTCCATAAAAGTGCCGAAAGGGTGAAAAATAAAAAAATAAAAATGTCCACTAGTCTTCCATATTCCAAGATCTTCCTTCTTGTAGTCTAGCAACCAACCAGCCACCATTGGAAAGTAAAGCACCTGGCCTCTTCAGAATTCTTTCCTAAGTTCTTTTTAGGTCTCTTTTTAAAAAATGGAAAAGAAAAGGGGGTTTTCCTGTTTTGAGGCGTCTTTTCTAGATCACCCAAAGAGATATCCGTGGGAGAGCCATTGGTTTGAAGGGAGAGAGAGAGAAACGAAAGGGTTAGATGAACGATCGAGAGCATTTTTGAGTGGACTTGCATACAAAATTTTTTGATCAAATCCATTGTACGTGATGAAATGGAGAGATAGAACAGAACAGAACAGAATCATGAAAAAAGCATCCTGGAAACTGGTTTTTATATATACGTATAACACTTTTTTTTTTTTTTTTTTTTACCCGTTTGGCTTGTTCCTTTTAGGAGGAGAGTTCGAATACTGATTCTTGCAGTTATTTATTCTTCCTTACCTTATTAGGATTTTTCGTTCTATAGCGTCTTTTGTGTATTTTTAAGCCTTTTCGTCCTGAAAAAGTAAAGAAAAAGAGGAACTAATAAAAGGAGAGAGAGAGAGAGAGAGAGAGAGAGAGAAAGAATAAAAAATGAGGAAGAAAAGACTTGTGTATGGGGGGAAAGGGGAGGTAGCACTTAAGTAAGTCGGTGCTTCTATGATGCAACAAGATTTTTTTTTTTTTTTTAATTCCTCGCCTGAGACTCTTCACTTCTGGATGAGTTCTTTTGAGACCCTTTTAATGAATAGAAAGTGTCAGTTTGATGCAGTTAAAAGAAAAATGAATTCAATTCTCCTTCTTAGAATAAAATCTCCAGATCATGAGATTACGTACGTGATCTTGGTTCTTGGTTGGAGCAACATTTGTGGAGGAAAACATGTTCTGGTACCCAATATGCATCTACTGAATGTTTAATGGATGCTGTAGCCTAAAGAGTTATATCTTAAAAATACGTATTGAAAATTTTCAATATTACTAGAACGTTTAAGGAAAAAAGTCCAAAGTTTCAGTTTAATTTTCAGTTTAGCGCCCCTTTCAGCAGCGAGGCTATATGAACGTTGACCTACAGGGCCGTAACTTGTGCGGGCAGAGGGTAATGATACGAACTATATACAATACGAACATGAAATTATAAATGAAGCATCAAACAAGTTCACTACATTACATAAACAAAACAGCACACAAAAGGTAAATAAAACAAAAATGAGTCTTGAGCCCATTTCAGTAAAAAAAAAAAAAAAAAGTCTACTATTGGGGGCCCTAGGAATAATATTTCTTCGTATGGCTTTGAGATTTGTCAATATTGTCCCCTTAATTAATTTGGCATGTACGGAACGAGCCCAGGGGCGTAACTAACGGCCCTGAAGACCTTGCCGTGCGGGAGGGCCCACAGGCTCCGGGGCCCATAAAGAGTAAGAGAAAGATGGAAAGAAGGGACCCAAGCTTTAGAAAAACATTTTCTAGAGAGCCCAAATACGAGTATTAATGCTTGCCCCTCCCCCCAGAAATATCTAAGTTACGGGGCTGGCTTAACATGAAATCCAAACCACATGAGCTCCAGCCGGGTATCCAAATCCGGGTCTCCCACTCCAAAGGCGTGTGTACTGACCGCTTAGCCACGAAGGAGCTAAAAAAAATGTCCAAAGACGATCTAAATCTAAATCTAAAATCTAAAATAACCTCAGCAACTTCTTCATTATGGCACTAGCAAGAATTTCCTACATAAGGTAATTAATGTCATAAATCCCGAAATTATCATCAGCTGTTAAACTTCAGTTTCTGTTGAAATAAAATATTATCCAAAGATTATATATATATATATAAAAAAAAAATCCAATTGCGTACCAAACCAGTACATGCTTCTCAGCGCTTCATATGAACTACCTTCAATTTTGATAACTGTAATTTCCTGTTACTTTCAACATTAGAATTGTTATTTTTGAAAAGCATGTATACAAATGTGATTTCTTAAAAACCCCTTATGAGGATATTTCCAAACAGGGGTGGCCAGAGGAGTACCATGACGCAGAGAGCACCATGAATAATTATGGGGGGAGAGAATAGAAATAATTCAACTACTTTCATTTTAAGTCTAAAATTATTTTACAGTTTCATCCGAAACTAAGAATATGCATTGGGAGATAATGTTTCATTATTGAGGGGAGGGGGTTGGAAGTTCATAATTTGGAACATTTTATCTAATACCGGGTTCCAAAGCACTGTCAAATCTTGGTAGATTTTATTTAAAAACAAACAAACAAACTAACTAAAAACATTCACTGTGGACCATTTCTTGTGAAACTTCAGTAAATCAGATGGGGAACAGAAATAATAAGTAAAAATATAATAAAAATAATATGATTAATCTAGGAGAGGAATCTTGTGGAGTATTTTTTTATATCCCTCTTTGTGAATGGTAGAAAATGTCTACAAGCATTATGCAAATTACAGTGTTATGGGGAATTTCTTTGGTATTGAATGACATAATAATAAGATGCTCAGGGTCAATTAGAGGAAGGGACAAAATATTTAATCTACGAGAAAAAAAATATGAGACGAGACTTTCTGGCAATCGAGAGGAGATGGCAAAGAAGTCTTCGAGAATCGAGACGAAGAGAAAGTTTTGCAAAAATTTACGAGATCATAAAATCTTATTTTCTTGTGACGTTTCGTGGGCAACACTGCTCCCGATTTTGCGCCCATAGTTTAGTTCCACTTTACCTAGAACGAAATACAAGGATAAATGATAGGGTCTACTTGCAGTGCGAAGGGTCTCTGGTTCGATTCCAATTTATCTGAATTTGCGGTGGACAACATCGTGTACGTGAATATTCTCGGAGTTCTCCTTCCACATTCTCATCCTACTAATTATTTTCTAATCATTCATTCACTTTCCGTAAATTATTCATGTGCTTTAGCCTCACATCATAACCATGAGACACATAACTGCAATATTATGTTTAAAGGAAATGAAATTCTGAAATATTTTCCATAAAATCACCAGATGGTATCAAAAGTCCCCTTATCTTCCAGTACCGGTATACAGGATGAGTTGGTCAAACTGCCACTGGGAAGAAACTTTGGCAGCTTGTTATACTATGATAATAACCAACAATAAAAGAACAAAAAGACAATAGAAACCAGACACAACAATGTCGTAATAAGACCTTTGTTGAAAATTTTAATGTGATGTATCTATAGACAAGAGCAAAGAACATGAATATCCATGTGCGACAGAGTGCGATGAGTATCTTTGTAAATTAGTGTAATATGACCCGCAGTCTTTAACAACTCATGAATTCAATTTGAGCCATTATTTTACCAGCGTATAACTAATTTTGCAAAAACAGTTTCGTGTTACAGCGATATTAATCTCTAACAAGTTCAAAGAAAATCTATGTAGCTTGTTCACAGGACTATGATAAATTACTTGAATGACTCAGATCTAATGGTGACCACACCCAGACTGCTAAAAAAGCCAACTTTTGCCCCCTTCAAGTGCTGAGATCAATTATAACTGGCATGGAAAAATCTTAACAATATCCAACTTGTAATTCAATGAAGAGTGTAGCGTTTTATTATTATTATTACTATTATTGTTAGATTAACAATTCAGACGGAAATTTTTACTACAGCTGATAGCATGTACTCAACAAAGTAACAATTACGTGACATGAGGATTATACAAGAAGTTTTAAAACAAAGAAAAGGAAAAACATTAATCTACATTGTGTTAGTAATTTTAAAACAAAAATCTTAGAAAAATTACTTGTAAAATCGTACTATGGAAATGTTAACAATAAAAACAATTCAAATAAGCCTTTTATGAGGTAGATCTTTCAGAGGGACGAACAGTGGCGTATTTACGCTTTTGTTTCGGTAGGGGCTTTGCTAACTTTATTCTTGAAGATATTCTGCAAGATATTTCATTTACTTTAAAATAGTAAATAAAATTTCGGGATTGGCTTAAGTCCGGAAGTCCCTCTTTAATACGCCACTGGGTAGGAATAAAAGACCGTACGATATCCTTATTATAAAAGCAAGACATCTCAGTCAGTCAGTCACGCTCCCAATAATTTAATCAGGCTAATAGATGTCGTTAGCTTCGTTGACTCCTTCCTGACACCAAGAGATGGCGCTAGCGTACAGATAATTTGCAGACGAGGTATTGTATTCTGAGCGATGTATACTAAGTTTGTTTGGACCAGGCTTGTCAATCATTCGATACTTCATCGTGATATATGATAACACAGCCATACAAAGACAGTAAATAAATAAATAAATAAACAAATAAATAAATAAGATAAAAGTTCTGTTCAATGGACCCCAGGTTAAATATTTTGTTACACAGAATCGACATTTCAAAACCCCAGTACGACTGACCCTGTCAATTTTTTATGTGCCAAAAACTTTAGCGATTTTAGATAGAGAGGATACACGTAACACTGCCATACAAAAAAAAAAAAAAAAAAAAAAAGTTCTGTGCAATGAACCACAGGGCATGGATTCGATGTATTTTGTTACATATAATTCAAATTTCAAAAACCGAGGACAATTAACCGTGTCATCTTTTTTTATATTCGAAAAACGCGTGTTCTCCCTATCTAAAATCGCTCGAGTTTTTCACCCATAAAAAATTGACACGGTCAATTGTTCTGGGGTTTCGAAATTTGGATTCTGTGCACCAAAATACATCGAATCCATACCCCGGGAGTACGCAGCACAGAACTTTTGATTTCTTGTATGGCTGTATTACATGTATCCTCCCTATCTAAAATCGCAGAAGTTTTTCGCCCATTAAAAAATAAAAAAAGACACGATCGATCGTACTGGGGTTTCGAAATTTGGATTCTGTGTAACAAAATACATCGAATCCATACCCTGGGGGTATGCTGTACAGAACTTTTGATTTCTTGTATGGCTGTATTACATGTATCCTCCCTATCTAAAATCGCAGAAGTTTTTCGCCCATTAAAAAATAAAAAAAAGACACGATCGATCGTACTGGAGTTTCGAAATTTGGATTCTGTGTAACAAAATACATCGAATCCATACCCCGGGAGTACGCAGCACAGAACTTTTGATTTCTTGTATGGCTGTATTACATGTATCCTCCCTATCTAAAATCGCAGAAGTTTTTCGCCCATTAAAAAATAAAAAAGACACAATCGATCGTACTGGGGTTTCGAAATTTGGATTCTGTATACCAAAATACATCGAATCCATACCCTGGGGGTATGCTGTACAGAACTTTTATTTTGCGCGCGCCTGCGTGTATGTGTGTGTGTGTGTGTGTGTGTGGCTGTGTAATTTAAACGTTAATGCCCTTGCTATAATAGGTAAATATACGATAATTTTAGAACGCACTTTTTTTTTTAGTTTTTGAGTGTGCAAATAAATTGTAGATAAGTATTAAATAATTATAAAACACACGCACTGATGTTTTTTATAGTCATTTCCGCTAAAAGTAAATCAATAACGATATGAGAATTGCCAAATGGCAACCCTGCAGCTAAGGCTATAGAAATATTGTTCAGAGTAGTGTTAATAAGATTTTTTTTTTTTTTAAATGGTGATAACAGTAACGCCGATTTGGAGTTCGAAACTGTAGATTACTAGCTAAGTTTATTATATATTCTTGCTATTATTAGTAGTATTATACATGTGTCTGCAATTATTACGTACATAACGAATGTACGTTTTTTTTTTTTTTTTTTTTTTTTTTTTTTTGTAACGTACAATAATTTTAAAGACGAAAATCGATAATTTTGTTCTCTGAGGTTGGCATCGCTGATTTGAAGCACAGTATCCCTTTCTGGAACTGTAATCCACCTCTACTAGAAGCAAGCTAGTGTGGTGAGGAACGACCTTTATTGTGAGGATTGTTCTTGCATGATGTCGCCAAATGCACCAGATTTAAGCCCTATCGTGGTTTGGGGTCATGGGCGCCGGAAGGTGGGGGCAGGGTGCCCTCCAGGCTCACGAAAATGTACACCTAATATAGCAAACCAGACGCAAAAAAAAAAAAAAGAAAAAAGAAAAACAAAGGTTACAAGTAAAGAATAAAAATGTAGACAGTAACCAAGTTAGTTTGTCAATATATGGACAACAAAGTCGTGTGTCCAAGCAGTTGAATTCTTTGACGGCAGATGCATGGTTAGTAGTGCTATCGTCTACTGTGATTATTTGTACTAGAAAGATGTTTCTCAAAATTATTTTCATTTAAATATCAGAAAATGCATAAACTTCCGTAAATAAACTTTCCTTCACATTTCTCTATTAATTCATGTGGAATACATATTTTAATAACTGTTTTCCTATTCCTTCGGATGTAATCACAATTGTTAAAACTTTTCGTCCTTAAAATTGCAAATTGTGACGTTGCTGTTTGTTTTTCTAGTAATGCAGTGTTACTAGTAAACAAACTCTGGAGGGTTAAATTTACCTTCTGTGAAAATCGGTTGATAACAACGAAGTGTTGTAAATTAAATTAACTTTCTTGAATTGGTTACCTTTTTCTAACGTACTTTATAGGTTAATAACAAACAAACACTGGATTGTTTCTACGCATTTTCCAGTAACCTTTTTCGATTGATTACCGATGACCTCGTAAAATTAATCTTTTTTGTCTCAGAAGGGTTGTAGCAAATTATTAACTGGTTCTAGCAGCCAAATTGTCCATTAACCTTCATTAGGTTACCACTTATTTTTCTCGGTGCAAGTATATTAAATACCAGACGTAATATAGCAACCACGGAGATGCCCCCCCTAGAAAATTTTCTTCAGGCGACCCTGTGTGGAGTCCAAAGTTAGTAGTAAGTCCTCTTCGGCACCAAGGGTATATGAGACGTACATCTACACGCAGCTTAATGTAGGATTCAAATCACATGAGCTCCCACCAGGTATCAAATCCGAATACGCTAACAATATGGCTACGAGAGGGAGTTCGTCCCCGTCCTTCATAACATCGGAATTCAAACTCAAAACATCCGTTTCAAGTGCTGGACATACAAGAGGCGTTAATCCACAGGGTCTTGAATAGTTCCGTGCCGTTTTCAGGGGAGGGGAGGGGGCGAGACGACGACCCCGGACACCGAAGTATGGGTGCGCAAATTTCGGGAAGAAAAGAAGGAAAGCAAGAAAGAAAGAAAGAAAGAAAGAGAGAGAGAGAGAGAGGGAGAGGAAAACTTACTTGTAATTAGTATGTACTTAAATCCTGTTCCTGCTTTAGGAAGTGGTCATATGATGTTATGCATGTTACGCAAATGCATGTGCACCTATTCAAAATTGAAGGGAAAAAGTAATAGAAACTACTCAAAATCAAGGAAAGGCAGGGCTTATTTTCTGAAAATTTTCTTGTGCTTTGCACCAACCATGATGGCCTTTCGCGGCTGGTCTCTCGACCTCACTTATATGAACGGGAGCGCCGTGCCGTCGTACACTCTCGCCCCGGGTGATGATTTTCCACGGCACGGAACTAGTCTCGAACCACTTAGATCCATATACCGGAAGTCGAACTCGAATCTCCTATACTGGGCTATCCAGTGATGATTTTCTCTCGGCGGAATTTCAATGCACTGGGAATGAAAAGTATTATTACGAAAATACTGGGAATCTATATTGAATACAATAAAATATACAGTCTCGGGGAAAATTTCATAGCTCAGGGGGAGGAATTCCGTCATGCCACCCCAGAAAATCATCACAGTGTTGTCTGTGGTGCAACTGATACGACTTTTATCCGTCACTGTTTCTTCCGATGTTATGTCACTCTTTTGCAGGGCACTTCCTTTGTCAAATAATGTACCACAGATTCCCCCTCGGATTTTGACCTATTTCCATCTCAGATGAAATTTCTTGGAAGAGAAACAAAGCAATAAGAAACAGCAAACAAAAAAAATAGAGAACTGGGGTACGTGGTAGGAAAAAAAAGAATTTACGAAGACAAATAAACTCACAAAGAAGGATCACACATACTAGAAGTTTCCATTTCGCCCGATAGATATCACTCGCTCGAGAATGTTTGGTGTCATCTAACGGCGAGATATGTAACTCCTACTACCTTTGTTAGTGTTTCAATAGCAGAAATTGAGATATGGATAACTAACGTTAAACTTACCTTTACACATGAATTAGTTAACGGATTCACTTCACTAACGAACTCAACTGTGATAATGGTTCTAGCTATCTATTGCCAAGAATGAATTCAAAATCAAGAATTATTATGTGGAGTAACGGACATAAGTACGTAGACCTACGTACGAACAGACGTACAGACTTACTATAACATTACAGTATTATAAGTCCCACCTGCGTGATTCTAATAAAAGCTAAATTTGAAACCATGAAATATTCCGTGGCGTTATTTCAGGTTTTGCAAGGAGGAGGACAAGATTTTCAGACGCTATAAGAAAGGTTTATGTTTTTTTTTTTTTTTAATTAATATATGGCTGTACTACTGATTAACAAACATGGGAGGTACTATGGCTCAGTGGCAGAGCGCTTATCTCTGATGCCTGTGATACCTGGTTCGAATCCCTACCAAGTATGATTTTGGTGGATAACATCCTATCCGTGCGTTTTCTCGAGGTAGTTCCTCCCACTTTCCCATTTCCTCATCATTCACTTGCCATAATTATCGCCTTCTTTAGCCTAAAGGGCATAAACGTGGGACGATAAACTGAAATATTTCATTTTCATTTTATTTGATTAACAAACCTATATAACTCAAAGGAAATGAAATGAAATCTTTCAGTTTTACGTCTCACGATTATACCGGCTAGGCTAAAGGAGACGGTGGTGATAAGAAATGAAAGCAGTGGTGGAATTAAGAAAGTAGGAAGAAAAAGAAGAACCCCGAGGAAACTCACGAACACGTTGTTTGTCCACAACAAAGTCCACTTAGCGCGAGTGGGATCGAACCAGGGATCCCACGCACTAGAGATGAACGCCCTACCACTGAGCCACCGTGCCCCCATTAACTCAAAGGAGTGGGGATTCCAGTGGTATCATTCAGTAGGAGCCCCAAGAACGATTAAGAAGTTTTTCGCTCCCGATTTGTTATGATTGGCGTGTTACAAGATTTTGCTAGGGAGGACCGCAGGGCCTTCACTAACACTGGCGCAAATCACGAGGGGGATGAGGGGGACATGCCTCTTCCAATCTTGGAACTAGGGGGGACTGTTCCCCCAATAATCTGACTTGAAATGTGTTGTTTGGGGGGAGAAATATGATGATTTGTGTCCGATTGCCACAAAGTGAAATGAAATTGATGTCCCCCAGAATAATCTCAACTCTGCCCGCCTCCCAATGTTAAAGGCAACTCTGCCCAGTGTTGAAGACAGATTTGCGAAATTGGTTATTAAGTTATAGATAAGATAAGTATATTGCATATTATCTTGTTTATTCTCGTTTTTAGATACATTCTGAATAATCTAGCCCACGAGACGAGACTATTTGTGGAAGTACTATCTCTTCTAGAAAACTGTATTTACTTATTTATTTATTTTTAATTGAAAGAAGTGTCTCGTCTCGCGTCTTGCCATGGAAAGTTCCTCTTGTCTGGTCTCGTGGATAACTAACTCAAGCCTCATATACACCTACCTAGTACTATGCTTGCCAACTTAAAATGAGTTTAAAACGAATCACTAATCAGCAACAGATGGCAGCACTATCCAAATTTATTTTGTAGGAAGTATCAATATTCAAAATAGTTGAATCAAACTCAAGAAATAATATTCAAACTTTGTCTAAAGACAAGTTGAATCAACAACACAAGTCCGCGACCAAACAAACTGCATGGGAGTTGTCCTCAGATTCTTATAGAGTTTTGCACGCTGAAGACGGGGAAAATACTCAAAAGTCCATCACGTCAGGTGTTCTGCGCTCTCACTCCCTACAAAATTCATTGTAAAGATAGGGGTTATGTGCTGGCACCTGTTGGCAACTAGTTGAGGCTTTACAATCACTTAATAGCAATCGTCTCTTCGCCTATTTTCGGTTTCATCTCAGAATCTGAGTAGCATAATTTTTTCAGAGTAAACAAATACCCATTATCCCACTGTAGTACCGATTTGATGGCATCCATAATCTTCCCCGTTGGTCTAGTGCCGTAGTTCTAAACTTTTTCGAGCCTGGTATCACCCTCGGTGATTGCGATTTTTCTTCAGCGTCCCCCATCGTCTTAACCCAAGCCACCCATGAACAAGGCTGATTGTAAGACTTGTATAATGCAGTGTTAAGAGCTATAGAAAAAAGCTTCAATTCCTGAAAACTGTATTAAGTACACTGGGACTCGAGCCCGAGACTACATGCACCAAAGACACCGATTCTCGGTCGTAGAGCACAAAAATTTAATTCCACAATTTACTTTCATTAATTATCCGTCCTTTAGACTGTGGAATGTTAAACTACAAAAAATCATTTCATTTCATTTATGACATCCAGCTTTCAAAACCGCGTGCAGGGATCAAAAAAGGCGGACAGAGGGTCAGTATTGAATATACAAAGCACAAATGCAACACAAGATTGCTCTGCATAAACTGCGATAAACTTAAGAGTCTTCATTCCGACGAAATTAAAATACTACTAACTTTACAGTAATTATGTGATATCTTCAAATAAATAAAAGATAATCGAAATGTGGAACAAGTGCGCCCTAGACAATATTATTTTACATGAGAAACCGTTATCACGACTCAGTTATCTGCTTTCGATTTCGAGCCATTTTGAAAATCGGCATTTATTTTCGCGTTTCTAAGCAGCTGAAAACGGAAAGCCACTAGGTGACTTGTGATAACGGTACCTCATGCAAAATAATATTGTCTAGGGCGCTCTTGTTCCATATTTCAATTATCTTTTATCTATTTGAAGATATCACATAATTATTGTAAAATTAGCGGTATTTTAATTTCGCCGGGATGAAGACTCTTAACACATTATATTGTTAACCAGTACAAATTTTCGGGGGCAACGTTGTTTCAGTGGGGCTAACCCTATCTGCCCCTTTAGTTATGCCTATCCTTGTGATTCAAATAAGCGAAATGTAGCTTGTAATAAACCAAATTGGCAGTCTCGCCAAATCCAGCAAGCGACCGGTTTGTAATGAAAACCCACGGACATGATGCTGTCCACTTCCAACTCACTTGGCCAGGGATCGAACAAAGGACACCACGCACCAGAGGTAGACGTTTCACCACTGAGCCACCGTACCTCCCTCCCTTAGAGGCACGCATAGACCTTAGAGCGATGCATATTCTACCTACTGCATGATACTGGAGAATTTTATTTGTAGGAATTCGCTGCCACGAATTTCGTAACCACCTGTGGAATGTTGCTGTGAGAACTGAGAAGTGAATTCTTCCCTCCCCAAATCCATCTCAACAGCTTCTCCGTTCATCCGTTCAACCCTTCTGGGAAAGAGTTTCTCCACCCTTACTTCTCAGACAGAACTTTTATTTATTTTTTTTTTCATCCACTTTTCTTTCTTTTTCATTTTTTTAAAAAGAAAACGGTGAAAAATAAAGGATGCATTGTAGTTCTTTATTTCTTCAGTCCTCCTAACTTGCAGAGAGTTTTGTTTTCTTTTTCTTTCTTTTTTTTTTTACGTAGAACGAAAAAAATGGGCTAAGGAAGAATAGCAGAGGGTTTATTTGGGAGATAGCAAAGGTTTAAAGGATTTTCTGAAGGATTCTCTCAAAAATACAAAAAGAAAGAAAAGGAATAATAATGCGGATGACCTACAATACAAACAACGGATTTCTTGGTGTTCTTCAGTGGGAATTTGAGGATCATGCCAAATCGTAACGGATCTTTTGGTAGCAATCATTTCTAAATGCACTATCTACAATAATAATAATTAGGGCAACTATGAAGCATAGAAAGCAGTAAAAACATAATGAAAGTTTCCATCTATGGTTGGTACCACCATATCTGTGACTTTGACTACTTTATATATCCAAATTTGCTAATCTTATAAGTATAATTTACAGAAATAAAGCACAAAGCATAATACTTAATACTTTTATTCCAGAACCTTGTCTATGTGTGCAACAAAGAAAAATATTTTAATATATTTTGTACCTAATAATGATAATAATAGTAAGATGATATGCAAAACCTTCAGTCCATGCATCACGCTAATCCTAATAGTAAACAGTTACGCTAATTGATATCACTGCTTGACACTAATAGATGCTGCTATCTGTTCTATCGCTAGTCTACCTGACACTAATAGATTTTGCTATTTGCTCTATCGCTAGCCTGCCTGATACTAATAGATGTTGCTATTTGCTCTATCGCTAGCCTGCCTGACACTAATAGATGCTGCTATCTGCTCTATCGCTTGCCTACCTGACACTAATAGATGTTGTTATTTGCTCTATCGCTAGCCTGCCTGACACTAATAGATGTTGCTATTTGCTCTATCGCTAGCCTGCCTGACACTAATAGATGTTGCTATTTGCTCTATCGCTAGCCTGCCTGACACTAATAGATGTTGCTATTTGCTCTATCGCTAGCCTGCCTGACACTAATAGATGTTGCTATTTGCTCTATCGCTAGCCTGCCTGACACTAATAGATGTTGCTATTTGCTCTATCGCTAGCCTGCCTGACACTAATAGATGTTGCTATTTGCTCTATCGCTAGCCTGCCTGACACTAATATATGTTGCTATCTGCTCTGTCGTTTGCCTGTATAACAGAGTTCTTGAGTAATTACATTTAAATGTAGTGTGGAACTTTATGGGTGGTTAGTGGGCAACTAAAAAGGAAAGAGTTAAATGTAAACAACTAATGCTTTAAATTAAGCACAATTTTTACCTAATAGTGTACAGCAGACCAAGGGCTTAGGGACAACAACCAGATAATAGTATGTAAGTGGTTCTCTTTGTAACATGGGCAAACAGCAAATTTCCATTCAACATCTAATTAACATAAGATTCTTTTTCTTTTCCTCATGACTAGGTCTTGTAGTTTTACCGTCAGTTCTCGGGAATATAATTTTCTCTTGTAAACGCAATTCCTCATTTAGTACTCTCAGTTAGTAGATTTGCTTATGAGACAAAAGAGTTGAGGCTGTCTCGTCTCAAGGTGCCATGAAAATGTCTCGAGACGAAAATTCAGTCTCGTGTGGGAGTGTTTCTTTCAGAAGAAATGTTCCGGGGGGGATGGGGGTGGCACACTTAGTATTCAAAGGGTCACATATTATTTTCACATGGTTTTGGTATTATTTATGATTATATTATAGACGTATTATTATTATGGTCTTCTCCAGGGAGGCACTCTTATAGATCTGGGGGGAGGGCAGTGCCCCCCAAAAAACAGGTCTGGAAGAAACACTTCTCGTGGGAAATTTTGTTCTCTATGTTTTGGTTCGTTAGCTCTGCATTATTCTGAACTATGAATGAGCTTTAATTACTTCGACTTAAATATAAAGATAAATTTTACGTAATATGTAAAAGCAAATCTTATTGAACTAGCCTTTTTGTTTCATCTTCATCCACTCCAAGAGCAATTTCCTTATATGCTGATACGTTTAGTTCATAGTTGAGGGGTAAAGCAGAATTACCGGCAAATACCTTTTAATAATTGCGTACTTAGTAGTTAGAATAAGAAAAGTATACATTATACTTCACTCATGGTGAAATGTGTTCAGTTATAGAAAAAAAAATCTTTAAGATTTACGTCCCACGATTATGCTGACTAGGCTAAACGAGATGGTGAGGATGAGAAGTGAATGAAATAGTGGAATGAAGAAAGTGGGAGAAAACGGGAGAACCCCGAGAAAAACCACGTACACGATGTTTGTCACCACAAAGTTCACTTGGCGCGAGCTGGGATCGAACCAAGGACCCTATCCACCAGAGATGAATGCTCTACCACTTTTTTTTTTAAGAAAATACTCCCTAACTTATTTTCTACTTGAACCACTTTTCAGGACTACTTGACACGACAGGGACACGAACACATAAACACCGAAAACAATTAAAATTCCACCCTTGCTACTACAGAGGGACCAATGGGTTTCACCTTACGATTATCAGTCAAATGCCTCAGACAGCTCGGCTACACCCATCGGCATTAATGGAATTGAATTTATTTTGAGTTTAACGTCCCTTTCAGCAGTGAGACTATATGAGATGGGACCTACTGATTAACGTGGAATCCGAACCACATAAGCTCCCGCAAGGAATCGAACCCGGATCTCGCACGGCAAAGGCGCGTACGCTAACCGCTTAGCCATCCGTTCCTAAGCCATTATGGGACTATGGTCCTGTTTAGTTATGGAAATTCTGAAAACGATAACAAGAATAAGGTTTTTTTTTTTTAAAAAAAATATATTCTAAAGGGAAAAAAAAAGTGTACGTATCTTCGAAAAGCGTTACATTTTTTGAACAGTTCGGTTCGTTACTGTAACTGGCTGACTACATTCGCAAAACCATCAATTATAACTTGCAATCAATGTGCTTGATAGGCGAAAGAAATTAGCAAGAGAGCCAAGGAAAAGCCAAAGAAAAGATTTTTCGTTTCCATCTCTTTTTTCTTAAAAAAAAAAAAACAGAGTATAAAGAATATGATTCTGAAAACCATTTTTTTCTCGTTGTTATTAGAACGAAAGGGGAAAAACTGAAATAGAATACGAAAGGGTTCTTCTCGGTTTTCGAGTGACAGGTAGCTTCCCTCTTTTTTGAGCTAAAAAATCATACTTTTCAATATAATAAAAAAGAAGGATAGTATAATATAACAACAGCCACTGTAGTGGAAGCTTAAGAATGATAGGTCATGTCAAGTTTATGATTAATGTACTCTCAAGAGTACTCCTACTTTTTCCTCGGTAAAGGAAGGTTAAGGAAAGGCTTAGATGGCATCCGAAACGTAGGGACCTAGGAAGGAACAGAAAGACAGAGAGAGAGAGAAAAAAAATGGAGGGTCGGGACACCTAAAACCATTTTACCCAAAACCGGCTTTTCCTAACTCTTTCACGATTAGTTGCAGTTTCTTTTTTAAAAAAGCTTAAAAAACTAAGCGGGGCGAAAAAGCAACAAGGAAGCTAATGCTTTGCAAAATACATAAGGTTTAAATTCATTTTAATAACCCGTGACTGTGGTGTTTTTTTTACGTTTTTCAACTTGGTTGCATTTTCACAAGGTCATAAAGAGAATTTGTAGGTCTAAACCATTTGAGCTTAACCTCAACTCTATCGTCCCTAGAACTTTTTTTTGGCCCACAGCTTTTTTCGATTTTTTTTTTTTTTTAAATATTTGTGTATAACATTAAGGCCTTGACAATTTTTGTATTGATCAGTGGATCATTAATCACCGTCTATGCTCCTCACAACTTTGCATCAATTTATATTTTTTTTCTAAAAGGAAAAAGACTGGAAGAGTTTTCCAACGGTTGAAAGTTATTAGTGTGTATTCATTTGCAGAGGGTGATACTAAACAGGACCAATGATCTCTATAGAAGCTTTTTTTTTTTAACGCTTGAAGCCAAAAGAACTTGGCTAAATCTAACGTAAGAGCTTGGAATATATACATCTATCTATCTAAATGTATGTATACAATAACAAAGCCAGTGGACGCACGACTTTAGGTGATTGATAGATCCACGAACTGATCTTGCTAGTTTGTAATCATACATCAAGCTGACTGGTCGGTCACTTAAAAAAAATTTAAAAAAACATATATATATATAAATAAATAAAAAATCTCTTTGGACATCGTTTTGAAAAAAGAAAGAAATACAAAAGAAGTATTTCCTAACCTGTATCTGTGAAGAATATCGTTCAGAGTGAGACTAAAGGGGTAACGTTTGAAAGGATGCCTGCCTACAGAGAGCATCGATAAAATTACAAACGCATGAACATTGTTAATTCCAGGAAGATATTGTTATTCCTCGCGCGATGCTGAATCAATATTTAACGTGAACATTTCCTGCTAAAAGCTATATGACAGACAATTCCCCATTCGGAATTAGAACAGTGACTATTTCCCAGAACCCCTAAATATGTAGCCCAGATTGTAGATAATTAATCTAACTGGAGTTAAATACACTGGGTTTGTTTGCTGGAAGTGCTTTCATTACTGATGCCTTCCCTCTTAAGTGGTCTATAGAGATATATTGTCAGCGAGGAATCATAGTCAATATGGCTACTGAATGATTGGTCGTTTTGGAGTTTAGTTTACATTTACAGCAACAATCCTATACAAGACACGGATGTGCGCCTTTACGCGGAATCTTGTGACATTAGCTCTCACCGAATATCTAACCCGGTTCCCCGAAACTGAAGGCCCCCCTATGCTAACCATATATCCATAAATTATACGTAGATACTGTCGATCTGATAGCTTCCTCGTGAATATATAGTTAGCGTATGTGCCTTTGACATGGGAGAGCCTTGTTCGAGTCAAAGTGGAAGCTCATATGGTTCGGTTCGCACGTTAACCTGTAGGCCCCCCACGTCTCATATGGCCTCGTTGATGAACGGGACGTTGAACTCCAAACTAACTAACTGTCGATATGAAACTATTAAAAAAAAAAAAAAAAAAAAGTTATTAACACATTGACAACGTAAATGGGGAAGAAAATTTTGAAAATAAGTCTGCCAGAAAATCAATGCAAAAGAAGAAGAAAAAAGGAAAAAAGAAAAGAAAAAGAAAGAAAGAAAGACAGCGGGTTAGTGAGATTGACTAAAACTCTAGACAAACCCCACTCAGACTTAGATGGACTTATACGTGATTCGAACCTCGGATATGTCAATTATTCTTTGCTAAAAATGTCTTGGAATTTCCCCAATACCAGCAGTTTTACTAACCTTGCCATCAGAAAAACATGTGTCCACTGTCAGTCACAACATTGTTGCCAAATTTCAAAATTCTTGTATACCGCACCAACCTATAATCCTTGCACTATGAATCGAATATCCAGTGAAATTCGTTTGGCAGCTGAGTTTTACATCACTTACTGTCTCGTTTCTAAGGGAATGTAACTCTGATGATATTGAACAAAGAATATGAAGTATATCCATAGTAGCTCTTATATCTACCTTGGGAAATTCAGGTTCGTATTAGTATCTTTACGGATAATGGAAATATTCACAGGATTTCCCTTGGATTTCGATGGAATCGTGTCACGGGTCACTATTTGAATGTCAAAAAATTATCCTGTGATTATCTCTCAAAGGGCCAAGAAATATACAAACAAATCCCACAGACAAATAGTGACCCCGGGACAAAACCGAGCATCTGAAATTCCAGTGCATGCTTACGATACGTTCATTGGGAAAGATGGGACACCCCTTGAACATTCCTAATATCTCGGGATTGATATCCTTAGTAAGATAATGTAAGTCGAATAATATCAATCATTGTTTACGGTATACAAAAATATAGCTGCCCTTCCCTAAAATTCATTGCCTCTTCGTTATTCCTCCCCCCAAAGAATATTAAAATTGGCATTTTCACTGGTACAGAGTATATATCCCAAATAGCTGCAATATACTTCCATTAAATGTTTTCTTTTATAATATCCATATGATTAGGGAAAACAAAAAATAGCAAATTATAAAAAATCAGAAAGAAGTTTATAAATTTACTTTATGACTACGTACTGTTTTCAGATAAATTTATAAATCTGATAATTTGTAAATTTATAAGAAAGAAGAAATCCTAAGCAGAAATCGAAACTGTTGTATAAAACTAAAAAAAAAAAAAAAAAAAAAAACGAAATATACTATTATGGATGGGACCCAACAGAAGTACATACTTTGGTTTTAGTGTGTAAAAAGAAATACAAATGAAAACAATCCAAAAGAACATCTGAAAGAAACTAGTTAGAGATTAAATTAAAAAGGAAATACAAGATTTGTGCGATGAAGATTTGTTCTTTTTTTGTTCTATTAAAAAAAAAAAGACGAAAAAATAATAATCATGGAAACAGAAGATGGTATACTGATAAGTCATTAAGAGACAAATCGCGTTGAGTAGAATGGAGAGGTTGTATAGCGTTGTAGCTCGTGTGAAATGCTAGATTGATCCTGTTTTGTGTTTAACTTGCGTGACGATGGCGTGCGCTTTCGTAATGGTTAGAAAAACCTAAAGAATAAACACGCGAAGACGGTGCTTCTGTACTGTTACATCCATCGCTTAAAGAAATTAATTGACGAGCTTTTTTTTAAAGTCTTTATCTACAATGCTTAGGAATTTTCGTTACAAGTTATCATGTTATTTAAAGTATATTGTAATACGAAATGATAAAAAAAAAAAAAAAAAAGTTTGCAGATCAGATATTATTCTTTTATTTTTAATTTCTGAATGTGATCTAGTTTTTAATCGGCTGCAACTGCTTGTGTCTTGTGCATGTGTGAAGTCAACAATCAGAACTAAATGATGAATGTTTTGTTTATATATATTCTTTTACGTGTTTTGGGACAAATTTAACAAGCGTCGGCTTTTTTTAAATCTTCGTTATTGCATCTCTCTGTGGACGCAAAGTTAGACGAAAGACTGCCTTTATAAATTGAGATTAGGGAAGGTCCTATATTACACAATATATATAACTCTATGGCCTATGGAACCCGAAGTTTGGAGGCCACGTTCACAGAAGCTCTCATTGACTTCTATCCTTAGCTAACTGGATCCAGTTTCTACTTTGTATTCCTATTTCTGCGAACTCCATCTTAATATCGTCCTCCCATCTGCGTTTAGGTCTTCCTAATGGTCATTTTTCGATTGGACTTCCAGTTAAGACTTTGAAAGGGTTCCTGCTTTCTTCCATTCTGACTATACATATCATGTGGGTATAATTATCATATGTTTCTCATCGTCGGTACAGGACGTATGAAGATTTGCGTGACAAGAATGGAGAAAGAATTTCGAACGGTAACTCTCACATGCACCGTAACATGTCAATAAGGGTATGGAGATTCATACTTCTGTGAGTACAGCACGATGGAGCATCCAATTTCATTGAATAAATAGTTCATATTTATAAGCACTCAACTATAGTATACACTAAATAAATAAGGCTAAAATTATCCGCATTAAATCGTCGGAGGAGAACCACGTGGGATAATTAATCACGCAAATTAATCAAATCTGTTCATTGAAGATCGCACATTCTCCATACCAAAAGACAGAGAGTCTGATGTTCAAACATTGTGGAGCAGTGAGCGTGAAGCTGTATAGACCGCAATCAAAGCGAGAGCCAAGTATGAACTACATAATGTAATTCGCTTTCTCCAGGCGAAAGGTCACAATAAGCCGCCGTTCATCATTCAATGATTAAAGATTATGATAGGAACTTTGTAAGTGATTGTTGTGTGTACAAGTCTACAAAGAATTTAATGGTACAATACTAATCGCCCTACACGACGAGAAAAGCCAAGTGGATGTATGGTGGTGGAAGACATTCTTGATGAACGCATGAATCATGTGGTTCGCAAAAGGGGTGAAATATGATTTCTAAACTGTCTGAACTTGGAATATAAAGAAAATCAACAGCCGTTTGGAGAAATCCAATTATATCATGTAGTTCATACTTGTTGGGCACATCGATTGCGCTCGATATGATTTTACGCTCACTGCTCCACAATGATTGAACACCAGGGAATGTGCAATCTCCATTGAACAGATTTGACAAACTCTCGTTTCGACATTTCACTTGGTTCTTCTCTAGTAGCTTAACGGAAGTTGAAGAAAAACTGCCCGCTTACATTGGCATTGCTCTCTGTGATACTCAAACCTAAAGTTACGGGGACTTCTCAGACACTCTGTATTTTACAAAATTTAACTTCTTAAAAGCAAGGAAAGATATAAGTTGAAGAAATCAAGTCATTAAAGCTCCATTTGAAAGAAAAGAGAAAAATAATTACTCGTATAAACCAGTGGGATAAGAAACAAGTATTGTGTCCTTCCGCCTGGAGAAACCAAATTAGACCTACATCATGTAGTTCACATTTGGTGGGCGCTTCGATTGCGCTCGATACCGTTTCATGCTCATTACTCCACAATGATTAAACACCAGAGTACTCAACACCCTTTTTAGTACTTTCGTCTATTTCCCATAGCGACAATGTTAAGTTGAGGTGAGTTTCTGTGTTTTAGCTATAACTTTTCTTCTGCCTTTTATAAGATTCTACTTAGTATTTAGGAGAGAAATTTTGTAGCAAGGAATCTTCTTCTATATAAATTAAAACTCTTTGCATGATTGAATACTTACCAAGAAAAAAAGAGAGAAAGAAAGAAAGAAAGAAAAAGGCAGGATAACAGATTGATTTTTTATAATGAAGGTTATATTAAAAGAGGAAAAAAAGTCATAAAAGTGGTGGAAAGGTCACTCATAGCAGGTAGTAATAAGTTAGAAATTATCACGTCAGCTCATACAATGGAATGTGCTGTGTGAAGTTCTTATTTTCTTATGCTCTCTGCATTTGCTATTTAGTTCTTGTACGTACATTAACATACTTTGTATTAGTTATAGCAAAAACCAAATAAGCATTCGTGAGGGCTATCTTACTATGATTATTTTTTTAAAAAAAAAGAAACAAAATAACACACAAGAAAAAATAAAAATATACATACTTATTGACACTACATAGTAGCGTTTGAAGAAAGACTTTTTTTTTCCTTTTCGTTTTGCCTTTTATTTTACAACTTAACTCTTGCAAAATAACCTCCAACAGTAAAATGGACACAAATTGCCTGATGTTAAAAGCAAGCATTTCTTGCGTACGAAACATTATTTAGTGACAGGAAAGACGCTTTTCTTTACCATAGTATCCCTATTTTTTTCTTTTCCTATTAACAAACATTTTTAGAATATTAATCAGTATACTTTCTACGTTTTGCTGTATTCATTGTGTACGTGCTTCAATAGCCAGAAGTATTACAGTACTTCTATATACTTGTATATGCATTTTGAATATAGTTTTGTGTACTTTACCATATATATATATATATATATATATATATATATATATATATATATATATATATATATATATATATATATATATATAACATTGCACTTAGTGCTTTGGTCAGTTGGTAGTGAAACGAGTAGAGCAAACTGGTTATAAGGACAGACATTAATAAATGACCCAACATCCTTGTTGAAACCGTAAAAATCAAAAGTGTGTTTGTACGAGAGTTACGTACATAGATACAAGTTATTTCATTTATTTATTTATCTTTTTTATATTTTTTTGCACAATTTCTTGTATATAATATGCACGAATCTTGTGGAAGTAATATATTAGGCAGATATTTTTTTTTCTAGGGGGTACCAAGGAAAGGATGATCTGTCTACGTTTTTGCATTACATACGTAGTATGATGCACATTTTATGTTTCTTATACGGTCATAAATTGACACAGTATTCTTACAGTGTAATATAATATTTTTAAAGGAAGGAATGGTAACTTGCTATAAAAAGAATTTGATTCTATCAAGTAGGTTCATACTTTTTGGCTATGCTGTTACTGCAATTTAACTACCATTCTTTTTTTTCTATAAAAAGTATATTTGTTTATCCTGTTCTACCGTTCCCACTCATTTCTTTAGATTCGCCTACTTATTATGGTAAGAAGTTGTTCGCTTGAAAAATTGGGGTTGTTTTTGTGTTCTTCATAACATACACTTTTTCATATATAAGCGTCAGAAGGTCATCGAACGCTGCTGTTGCTTACCTGAACTTGTTGGTACTAGAGTGCTGGAAGTAGTCTGCCTGGACAAGCAGTAGCCTATTCGGTTGTGTCAATAGTTTTGCGCTTAAAATTGTGACTACTTCAATGATTATACAATGAATTCAATTAAATTTATTTTTGCTTGACAGTTTCAATTTAGACAACCCAATAAACACGGTATATAACTAGGTATGACTAGGTATATAACTTTCAGATATTGATAAGATAGATAACCAACCAAAACATCTGTGATGTATTGGGTTGCATAACTTATCTTGCGGGCATCTAATGTAATGGCAGTTTGAAAACTAATCAAGATAGCAAGCTCAGGACTGAACATAGAACTAACGAGTGGTTGTTTCTTTACACTTTATTAATTGCAGAATCTACTACAATTAGTGATGAGCGCAAGAGTCTTGGTCTTGCAGTTTTTGCAAGAGTCTTGCATGCAAGACCAAGACCAAGACCAAGACCAAGACCAGGAATCCCGATGCAAGACCAAGACCAAGACCATACCTGCAAGACCAAGACCAAGACCAAGACCATATCTGCAAGACCAAGACCAAGACCAAGACTCTTGCGCAAGAATCTTGCACAAGTAAGGTACTACTTGATTTTTTATAGAATGTAAAAAGGAAGGGGAAAAATCATTACATCTTTCACGTGAACTTCTTGGCTCCAGTAAAAATACCGTCGGAGGGAATTTGTTCCCAGTAGTTTATGCAATCCATGTGAGTCAATTTGCTCCTGTAACATATAGCTACAGTATGTCGTTTTTTGAATCGGTTGTTCACGAGACGACCGACAGCATAATTCTATGAATTGTTACAAGCTATAATAACTTCAGTGCCTGATTTACTTTGGTCGTCATTTGATCATTCACGACGGCCCATGATTGGATTTTGGGAAATCATACGAAGAATAGTTGTGTCTTTAAGAAGTGGATAAGCAAAAATAAACTAGAGCATGTTATGGACACGGTAACTCAGTGGCAGAGCGTGCACCTCTGGCACATGGGGCCCTGGTTCGATCGCAGCTTGCGCTATGTCAGCTTCTTTGGTGAACAAACACCCTGTGCGTGGGTTTTCCCGTTTCCTCGTACTTTCTTCATTCCACCATTTCTCATCATCACTGTTTCCTTTAGCCTCAGTGTAATAATCGTGAGACGTTAAAGTAGATATTTCATTTTATTTCAAAACATATTAATGGTGTTCTTCTTCCAAAACTAAAGAAATGTAATATTGAACATCGGCAATTCCGTACACCATAGGTGCCGACTACATGGGTATGGCCTTGGCTCTGAGGTTCAAGCATCCGTTGGAAATTTTTAATGTGTACTTATAAAATTAATATTGAAATAACATTTTCATGACATTGACAAAAACTTAGCGCATGTGACCGCAAGTTTGATTTCATAGATGGATGCTTATACGTTGAATAATTGTTTATCAATATAACTTATAGCCACCTTAGGTATACGGCATATCTAAGATTCAACGATATAACATTATACAACAATAAATAATCTATATTCACAACTGAGAGTAATTTCGTACTTATTTCAAATAACTTGAAGTTTGATGCCGTTATTATGTATTTCTAATATAGGTCAAAAGTATTTATATAAATTGAGTTTACACAAAAGACATGGACAGTTGAGTCGTTTTCAGTTTTCACTCAAATTATTCTAAAATATTGTGGCCGCGGTGGCTCAGTGGTAGAGCGTTCAGGTGTTTGGGGTCCCGCGTTCGATCCCAGCCCCCGCCAAGTGAACTTTGTGGTGGGCAAACACCGTGTGCGTGGGTTTCCTCGGGGTTCTCCCGTTTCCTCCCACTTTCTTCTTTCCACCATTTTCATTCATTTTTCATTATCACCGTTCTCCTTTAGCCTAGCCGGCATAATCGTAGGACGTAAAACTCACAAATTTAATTTCATTTCATATTCTAAAATATTGAGGTTTAATTATTATTATTTTAATTTTTTCTCTCTATTTTGGTCAATATTGCAAAACATATCATCATCGTCATAATAATAGCTATTCTGCCATTATTGGCAGGTCACTTGCTGCAGCTGAGAAGCTTCGATGACTGTGGTCCTCAGCTAGTCTCTTCGTCTTAACGTAGCAATATTCTGTCTTAATATCTTTCTTCAACTACAATCTCCTTCGTCCCCTCCCTCTAGCACGTCCCTCATAATACAGTTCCTCCTCAGCCAATGTCGTCCTCTTCATTACATCTAAAATTCTTCTTTTCTCCCCTACTGCTACTATTTCTAAAACCTTCGCATTCGTTTTCCGTTCAACCCAGCTGATTCTCTCCTTTTTTCTCCATGCCCACATTTCGAAAGTCTAACTGTTTCATCGTTTTTGCGTAATGTCCTTGTTTCTGCCCCATACAGTACATATTAGAATCAGTAAAACAAAATCTCTATATTTAATTGGAAGTTTGTTTAATACAAGGATTAGCTAATCGTGGTTGAAAAGAAAGATCTGACGCCTTTAGAGTGTAAAAATAATTTTGGAATTTATGGTATTTCAGTGATCTGTGCCGTCTTGGTTTTCTTTCATGCGTCTCAATGCAAGGGGTAGCCTCCCCAGTTTGGAAACCAGTGGAGTATTGGATCTGTTAAAACATAAAAATATTACGAAATGTTGTGTTTTATCTTATAAGTAGTGAAGCGTGATCACCCATTGAAAAAAAAAAGTAAAGGTCATCGCCTATGTTGTACAGTATCATCACACTTACACGAAGGTAAAATATATTACATTTAGAAACGTACATTGTATTTCCCTCACTATTGGCGCAATGTAGGATTTATTATCCCTTATATCCAGAGTAAAATTTATTTATGAAAATCATAGATTTCTTAAAAGCAAAACTTGCAAGACTCTTGCAAGCAAGACCAAGACTGGGTGTGCAAGACCAAGACCAAGACCAAGACTAGGTGTGCAAGACCAAGACCAAGACCAAGACCGAGGGTTCCAGTGCAAGACCAAGACCAAGACCGCATGTGCAAGACCAAGACCAAGACCAAGACCATTCGGGTCTTGGTCTTGGTCTTGCATTTGCTCATCACTAACTACAATTGCAGAGTTGAATAATAAAATTATAAGAAGTGAAAGAAGCGAGAATTTTAACGGGAATAAACCTTCGCTCCAAATGACCTACTTTTTGTTATATTCTTTTAATTTACAATGTTTCATAATGTCCTGATTCAACTTTGTTCTCAAATATTCCATCATCATAAAATGATGGAATTTTGCACAGTGACGTAAGTTGGGTGACGATACAATGCTCCATTGTCACTTTTAGATGTTTCTATGTCTTCACTAAGTTATTAATTAACATTGCTCTCTACTAACGATATATCCTTTTCCATTATGCAACCAAAACTGCACTGGAGTTTGTATTACAGCATAACATGCAGGAGATATTTGAAAATTGGATATCATAGTGCGAAAATACGATAAACTTCAAAAACTGAATGAATGTGAAAATATAACAAAAATAAATAAATAAATGTTTTCATTAAAAATAAAAATAAAAAGTACTAAGAAGTAATAAACTATAAAATTGAGAAATATTTTTGAAAAATTTGCTTTTCTTAATAAAACTAAAATAAATCATACTGAAAAGTAAAAAAAAAAATAATAAAACAAATTAAAAAGTAAAAAAATATGTTTTAAAGACAATTACTTTTAAGAATTATATTTTTGCATGACTATAGACAAAAACATGGGTTGTATTTATAAATTGATTGCACATGATTGTAAAGGGTGAACTGTAAAGTTTGTTTTGAACAATGCTTATTTCACAGACATTCTATGTGGGAACCACGTGTAACCCTACAAATGTCTACGCGATAATCTAACTCTTGCGACACACGACCTAACATGTCTTCCGAGACTGTCGCTGTTGCTTGCTCAATTTTCCTTTTCAATTCCCTAACATCACCTGTCAAAGGAGGAACGTATACAAGCTCCTTCACGTACCCCCACAAAAAGAAATCGCCAGGGGTGATATCTGGAGACCTAGGAGGCCATTTGAGCACACATTGGTCTTTTGATTCACCACGACCAATCCAACGATTTGGTAGCTCTGAGTTCAGATATGACCTAACATACGGTGAAAATGGGGGGTGCACCATCTAACTGAAGGACAAAATTCTCTGATTCAGTTTGCAACAATGGCAATAACCAGCCCTGCAACATGTGAAGGAAGGACTCTCCATTGATAGTTTGTTCTTGAAAGAAGAAAGGCCCATACAGTTTCTTATGGTACATGGCACAGAAAACATTTACCTTTGGAGAATCTCGTTCATGTTCCAAAATTGCATGAGGGTTTTGTGTTCTTCAAATTCTACAATTGTGCCTGTTCCCTTTTCCACTTCTTTGAAATGTTGCCTCGTCTGAAAAAATGATTGAATTCGCAAAAGCATCCTCTTTGTCCTGCAATGCACAACAAAACTGGAATCGCTCCTCTTTGTCTTTTGGATATAACTTTTGCACTAACTGTAGTCTGTATGGTTTCATGTTTAATTTTTTACGCAAAACACGCAACACAGACGTTATTGACATTTGCAACTCAAGTGAAGCACTGCGTAACGATTTTCTCGGACTCCTTGTGAAAGCTTCTCTCACTCGTTCAACGTCATTTGCACTCACACTTGGCCTACCCAGTGATGAAAATTTTCCGATTCATAAAAACATACTCCACTTATTCCTACATCGTTGCATAGCCGTGATGTGAGGTGGAAAATTTTCTTCTATATTTTTCCGGAAAATTTTCCGTTCCTAACGTATCAATGATCAAGTAACAATTTCTCAGTATTCATAAATTGATTAAATTCATGTATAGAAATGTTAAAAATTGAAAGATTGTTTAAAGAATCTGAAAATTTTCAGGGCTCAGACAATTTTTAGTACTGTGTAGGAACAAGGGAAACAATTTTTCATGAATCGAAGAATTGTCTGTCCTGCACAGTGATGAAAATTTTCCGGAAAATTTTGAAGCGGAAAATTTTCCGATTCATAAAAACATCGCTTATTCCTACATCGCTGTTTAGCCGTGATGTGAGGTGGAAAATTTTCTTCTATACTTTTTCGGAAAACTTTCCGTTCTTAACAAATATCAATGATCAAGTAACAGTTCTCAGTATTCATAAAATTGATTGAAATCATGTATAAAAATGTTAAAAAGTGAAAGATCGTTTACAGAATCTGAAAATTTTCATGGCTCACACAATTTTTAGTACTATGTAGGAACAAGTGAAACAATTTTCATGAATCGAAGAATTGTCTGTCCTGCACAGTGATGAAAATTTTCCGGAAAATTTTGAAACGGAAAATTTTCCGATTCATAAAAACATCACTTATTCCTACATCGTTGTTTATCGGTGATGTGAGGTGGAAAATTTTCTTCTATATTTTCCGGAAAATTTACCGTTCTTAACAAATATCGGTGATCAAGTAACAATTCTTCAGTATTCATAAAATTGATTGAATTTATGTATAGAAATGTTAAAAATTGGAAAATTGTTTAAAGAATTGAAAATTTTCATGGCTCAGATAATTTTCAGTACTATGTAGGAACAAGTGAAACAATTTTTCATGAATCGAAGAATTGTCTGTCCTGTACAGTGATGAAAATTTTCCGATTCATAAAAACATCACTTATTCCTACATCGTTGTTTAGCCGTGATGTGAGGTGGAAAATTTTCTTCTATATTTTTCCGGAAAACTTTCCGTTCTTAACAAATATCAATGATCAAATAACAGTTCTCAGTATTCATAAAATTGATTGAAATCATGTATAAAAATGTTAAAAAGTGAAAAATCGTTTACAGAATCTGAAAATTTTCATGGCTCACACAATTTTCAGTACTATGTAGGAACAAGTAAAACAAAGTTTCATAAATCGAAAGATTTTGTGTCGTGTATGGAAAAATTGAAGACCCTTTTATGAGTCAGAAAATTTTCATTATTTTGAAGCAAAAAGTAAAACAACTTTTTGTGAATCGGAAAGTTTTATTGCTCTATAGAAACAAATGTAAGGAATTTTCATAGATCGGAAAATTTTCATCACGATGTAGAAACAAGTGAAAACACTTTTCATATTCCGGACAGTTTTGGATATTGTATATAGTGATGTTAGGTGGAAAATTTTCCACTATATTTAACTGCACATTGAGATACAATTCCTGTAGAGGAAAATTAGACAACGACAAATCATAATTTTCCAATTAGATTTCGGGAACTAGAAAATTTTCTAATATTTCAAGTTGGGAATTAAAAATTTACATAGTGTTTCTCTCTCTCTCTATTATATCTACTTATTTATAAATGTTGCAGAATGTAAATCTATAAAATCTATGAGAAAACCGTCTTATGCGTATTAAACTGACGAAATCTAATATTCTAAGATGAAAGGAGGATTCTGAGGGAAGAACGCATTGAAGTTTTTGAAACATACTTGAAATGAAGAATCGTTAGATTTTCACTTCATGAGCCTTTTTAAGACAATATTTACTACCAATAAATTTTATAGCTAAACAACGATATAGGAATAAGTGGAGTATGTTTTTATGAATCGGAAAACATTCATGACTTTTAATAAATTGAAATTTTAAATATAGAATGGGATATTTGTACTCTACGAACTCATGTTCTCTGCATTTGGCATACACACACACACACAGAGAGAGAGAGAGAGAGGGGAGTTGAATTGAGTTGATTTTGAGTTAACGTCCCTTTCAGCAGCGAGACTATATAAGACGGGACCAACTGATTAACGTGAAATCCGAACTACATGTGCTCCCGCTGGGAATCGAAGCCAGGTCTTCCATGCCAAATGCGCGTCTGCTAACAGCTTAGCAACGAAGGAGCTCGCAGATGAAAAAAGAGAGAGAAACACTGTGTAAAATTTTACTTCCCAACTTGAAATATTAGAAAATTTTCCGGTTCCCGAAAGCTAATTGGAAAATTATAATTTGTTGCTGACTAACTTGCCTCTACAAAAAATCAATTTTGTACCTGAATGTGCAGTTAAATATAGTGGAAAAATTTCCACCTAACATCACTATACATAATATCCAAAATTGTCCAGCTTATGAAAAGTTTTTTCCACTTGTTTCTATGTCTTGATGAAAATTTTCCAATCTATGAAAATTCCTTTCACTTGTTTCTACAGAGCAATAAAACTTTCTGATTCACAAAAAGTTGTTTTACTTTTTGCTTCAAAATGATGAAAATTTTCCGACTCATAAAAAGTTCAAATTTTCCATATAAGACAGAAAATATTTCGATTCATTAAAAATTGTTTAACTTGTTCTTACATAGTATTGAAAATTGTGTGAGCCATGAAAATTTTCAATCTTTAAACGATCTTTCCCTTTTTACATTTCTGTACATGAATTCAACTAATTTTATGATTACTGATGAATTGTTACTTGATTACTGATATTTTTTTAGAACGGAAAATTTTCCAGAAAAATATAGCGGAAAATTTTCCGGAAAATTTTCCACCTCACATCACTAGGCCTACCACTTCTCTTCTTGGCACACAGACACCCTGTTGCAACGAACTTCTCATGCCAATTGTAGATAGCCTTTCTTGTTGGTGCTGCTTTACCGTACTTCAACCTAAATTTTCGTTCGACATCTGTTGCACTCTTTGTTTTGTCAAATTGTAGGACGCAGAAAGCCTTCTCACCTCCAGAAAGCGCCATCTAGATTTTGGTATCACCTAGTCTCGTTACATGGAACTACACGTTACACCTGTAATGAAAAAAAAAATTACAACTTCAATGTTTCAAATTATTTACTTCGTTAGTTTACAAAGCTACTAGTTTGGCTACAATAATTATTTTTAAAGTGTTCCCGGACTTTTGAAACAAAATGTATTTTTTCAAAAATTTATTTTAATTTATTTTTTTAATGAATCTTTCACTAACTCAAAACTCAAAACTCAAAACACAGGTAACTCAAAACAGGTACTCAGTTGTCGAAAATAATTAAACACGATTGTAGAAGGACATTTAATTCTGCACCATACTATTCAATAGTGGAGCGTTCATTTGTAGTGTGAAGAATTCCTGGTTCGATTTCATGTCATCTGAGTTTATAATGGCTGAACAGCAATATGTTTTCTATTTTTCTAAGGAATTTTGTGTTTTGTCCCACTTTCTCAGTTCACCAAAATTTCCATCAACCTCAGGGATGCGTCAATTTAGAATGATAATTAGTTTCGTTTAGTTGATTTGGAGTTTAGCAGCCCATTTTTTTAGCACTGAGGCTATATGAGACGTGAACCTACAATGGAATCCGAACCACCGTGACACATCCAAGTTTCAAAACTCTCCCGTCAAGAACCAAACCTGAGACACCGTGCGCCAAAGGCACGCGTCCTAGCAAATGGACCAAATGACATATCCATTGGGGAAGGGATTTATACTAAAGATTTTATTTAATGAGCAAATGAATGATGATTATATCGGTAATACGAGGAAGGATCAGAAACTAAGGTTAAAAGGCCGTTATCTCTGGAGCTTCGTCTGTTATAGAGGAATGAGAAATGTGCGGTAATTTTAATATTTTCTATATGGGGTTGGCAAATATGCAGAGTTTCAGCTACCCGCTACCTACGTTGTATGTAAATACAAATGGCGACTCGTTTGGAAGAAGCCCACTCAGTTGTTCAATTTTTGTGGGCGATAAACGTAACCCACCACGCCTGAAATTCACCGGCAGTTGATAGAGGTTTACGGAGAAACTGTAACGTCTCCACAGTGGGTGCAATGCTTTTGCGCACACTTTCTTCCAGCTTATCATTCCATGCAGATAAGAAGCAAAACAAATAATCATTTTAATGCTTTTGCGCACAAAATGGTATGCAACGTTGCCAATTCATTCTTTGAACTTAATATACAATATAGTTTGTAGTTTTTTTTTTTTTTTTTTTGCAAAACAAGACAGGACTCATTTGATTAAATAAAATAAAATAATTTATTAAATTACCTAAGTAACTCCAACTACCTTACTTTCTTGGCTTCTTCAAACACACTAACTCACTTATCTAACAGAATACATAGCGAGACAGCAAGTGGTTCCTGATTGGTTACCGCCAGCTGGCGGCAGCCAATCCCGTGACAGCTTCCAAAAGAGAACTACAAAAATGAACTTTTAATTAACGACTTTCACTTGGCAGTAGCTCGTTAATTAAAAGTTCGTTTTTGTAGTTCTCTTTGGGTAGCTGTCACGGGATTGGCTGGCGGTAACCAATCAGGTACCCTCCAGTGATGTGGGCTTGTGAACCATCTCCAGCACCTAGGACAACAAATGGACCAGAATCTTTCCACCGTCACTACAACAGCCAGTTCTATTCTAGTGCACCTGATGTCCATAAGGTAGTATCAGTGTTACTTGAAATACAGCATGAAACACGTTTGAAGATCGCTTCGGTACGGAAAGGTGATTCGAAACCACAAAGGAAAGAAGAAATTCAAAGGAGGGAACAAATCATGAAATCATACTGGTACTTTCAAAACTTCACACACAGCGAAGTTTAGAGAATGAAATATCTTAAAGTTGTAGGACACAAATTTCAAGGACTAAAGTTGTAAAAATTGTACCATACAGCAGAATTGAATGTAATAAACATTGAACAGCAGAACTGAATATTTCTTTCGTATCTTTCATATTTACCCTTATTTTCTAAAGTATTGAAACTGTGCGCAACTACAGGGTTTGCTTAAGCATGATTATATTGAGATTTGGCAACGTCGCATTTAAAAACTGTGCGCAAAACCACGATTTTATACTTTTCGATCAGCTGTCAATCAACTACAGATTATCGTAGATCTTTGGGAGAAAACTGTGCGCAAACGAGGTGCACCCGCTTTATGTCGCAGAATGGTGTCGAAAGTTTGCGGCTGGTAGAGAAAACGTCACCGACGAGGAACGCAATGGCTGACTCATCATGGCATCAACAGATTTGAACACAGCACGCGTGGGGGAGTTGATTCAGGACAACAGGGGAACTTCGCACCAAGCGACTTTCACCTGTTCTCTCACTTGAAGGAACACCTAGGAGACTGTCGCAGTCGCTTCAGACGAGGAGGTGAAAACACTTGGTGACAACGTGACTGCACACGCAAGAACAGGATTTTTATCAGGAGGGGATCTTCAAACTCATCCCACGATGCGACAAATGTCTTAACCAATATTGGGAGTACGTCAAAAAATAGCCTAATGTATGGACTATCTGTTGGGTGTATTGGTGGTATGAAATAATATATGCATGTTTGACTGCAGGCTTTGTAACCTTACTTTCTGATCATTCCTCGCATATTGGGAGTAAATCGAACCTAGGTATAAATAATTTGGTAGCATGACTGGAACGACGAAAGGGATAATTTAACAATCACTAAACGGTCTCCCTGTATTTTATTAGTTATACATCGAAGTAAAATCCAAGGTACCTATACATTCAATATTTCTTCTTTCCTTCACTCATTATGTTGCAAATTATCAATAAGTATACCTTATTAAATCAACTGAAGGAACCCCCCATTTTTTTCTTGCAATTCACCTGTGTAATGCCGATCAGTAAATAGGTAGAAATAAAAATGAGCGCGTTGGCCGTAGACCTTGGTACGGCATGATATGCGTATCACGTTGTCTTCCATATACGCACTGTTATTGTCTTGGCCGATGCAGAAACTCACGTTTCTAGGAAGTAATTATCAATAACACTCTCTGCATTGAAGCACATCACGAAAATTTGCACAGACGATTCGCTTTCTCCTCCCCCTTCTTCCATCTCTCTCCGTCTCACTCCATCAGAAGGGTTCTAATTAATTAACCTAAGTTGATTTTCTTTTTTAAAAAAGAGAAGAATGTCAAGAAATGAAAAAAAAAAAACGTTGCATAAAAGAAAAGGTTAGATACTTGCCGTTAGTAGTTGTGATGAACAACGGTTTTGACTTAAGTTTATATTGCACAAATTAAAATTAATAGTTAAGCTCTTTAAAAAAAAGTGCATTTGCAAATGTAAAATTCTTGAATATTGTTCATTGTAGTTTTAAAAACAGTTGTGTAACCAGTGTTCGCAGTATGAGAGAAATCTAGGGAAATTTCGCAGGTAAATTTAATAGAAAGGGAAAAAGTGAATTTCTCGATAAAACGTGAAAATCCAAGGAAATTCTCGCACTTGACTGAATGACCAATGTAACGCTTAAATTTTTATTTGCGCTTCAGAAACAAACCAATAGCAATAGTTTATGTTTGTGTGTCAGGCCCGTAGCCAGCCCAAAAATGTTGGGGGAGACCCGGTACAAGTTAGGATATATTAAACCATATTATAGTTCATCACCATATTAAACGGCGTGACAAACATCTTGGCATTTGAAGGCGGCGCTCCAAGTTCCCTTTAAATGCTGCCAGCAAATGAGATTGCAGTGGTATTGCCATGTTTATTTTGTATACATCCACGTCTATCCTCTGCCACATGATCTCGCTGTAGTGCGTCTGCTTAGCCATAGCCACACCCCTTAGCACTCGGCAACATCGCGTCAGAGTTTGCGTTTTATTCGTTTAGCTGAAATGCCAAGATGTTTGTCACAGGCTTTAGTTTATTTGCAAGCCTAACGTGAAAATTTTAGGGACAACTAGTAAAAATTTAGAGGGGCGGCCCCATAGGCCATCGTCGATACGGGCCTGTGTGTGTTTGTTTGTTAGTTTGTTTAAAGTAGCATAATTTGTACCCATTGTTGGCGGGGTGTATTTGTAATTTTTTTTAAAGTAAAAAAGTAACAAAAAGCAAAAAGCAAATAAATAAAACAAATTTGTTTGACATTTCCTTTAATCTAACTAAATTAATCTTATTACATAATTTCTGTCATAGGAATCGGACACTCAACAAACTAGGAAAAATTTGATAAGAAAAGAGAAGCTCTTTTTTGTCAGTCGAGGGAAATTTTCTTAAGGAAACCTACGATTACTGTGTGTAGCAGTTTCGGCATTGTAACATCGCCTTCTAAACGTGGCTGATAAAGGTGATGTTACATTTGGCGAAACTGTTACATAAGTGTTATTAAATATTTAGTGTTGTGGTCATGCTTTTTCACTTTGTAAAGTTTACACTATAATTCTTTAACCTTAATTTACAAAATTTGATGTTTTCTTACAAATTTACAATAAACTTAAAAAAAGTTTTAATATTTTTATCGACAAAATTGTAATTAAATATAATTTCATATGAATGATTTACAAGAAAAGCAAAATCTACTCACTTTTACAAATATAAAATGGTCAACACAACATTGCATCACGGGAATGTATAGTTGCCAGTACTCATATGCTCATAGCACTAGAGATAGCCACTTTTTTTTTCGAAAAATGTCTTTTCGAAAACGAAAAAAATATTTATTTTTTATTATTTATTTTTTAAATTTATTTAACAATCATCAGATACAGCTCAGAGGTCTACTGGATATCTAACAACGACAACAATGGAAAGAATTTGGGAAGGTATCGGCCAGGGCTGGACTGAGGGAAACCCTGGAAAACCCCAGTTAGGATGGTCGGCAGCGGGAATCGAACCCACGACCTCTCGAATGCGAAGCCAACGCTCTACCACTTGAGCTACTTCGCTCGGTAAAAATGAAACACGATTTGTTTTCGAAAAACGAAAAGTGAAATTTCTTTCGTAAAACGAAAAGTTTTTCGGAAAGGCAAAAAATGAAAAATCGAAAAACATTTTTCGAAAAAGGCCATCCGTACATACTACATAATGCAAAGATATATTCGGTCGTATACGGGAGTACACGGCGTATACTCACCTAGTATTTTGTGATAAGTACACTCACCTTAAATTTATAAAAGAACACTCGTATATGGGGCTGGGTATACACTATATTTTTGAAAACGATGGAGAGTATAACTACCAAAAATTCTAGCATTAGGGCTATATCATTGCATAAATGATACAAAACATTAAAGATCATAAAATACATTGATTGGCGATTTCTTATTTTTGTGTATATTGCATGGAAAAGAATACAAATGAGAAAAAATGAATCTTTTGAAATATGCATATTTTTCTTTTAAATAATGTAGAATAATGTAAATATTATATAGCTATCATGATCAGCAACTATTTATCAATCCACTGCTAAATGAAAATTTCTTCACCAAAACTATATAATTTGGGCATTTCTTTTCTATATTACTCTGCTGTGGGCCTTGTATTCGCCACACTCTGTTGTAAGAGGACGTTTCCAAGGTTTGCTTGTGTCTCTCGATATCCGGTCAAAGATTACTTTTTCAGTGCATTATCGTTCCTTCTTATAACACATCGGACCCACTTCCACTTCAGTGCATTAAATTTTCAAGATAGAATCTGTCACTTCTATCATTATTGTTGATCCAAGTAATTATTTTCTTACGTTTCTTGGGGTAATTCTTATTTTTTATTTTCCCGTGGTCCTCTTGTAATTTGTGGATCCGGAATTGGCCAACCACCCCTTCCTCTTTTCGAAGCTAAGTTAAATTGCAATTATATCCCATTTTTGAGTTGGAAACGTCCTTTAGCAAATAGTAGCGTACCCCTATGCAACTCCGTCGTATTTAGGTTTTGTCCTTCCTCCCTGAATAAAATCTTCTGGAAGAAAGCCTGTTCACGTGTTCGTAGACATTTTCAACACCGCAATAAATTTCGATTCACTTATTGTTAAAAAGAAACTTATAGTGCAATCAGGGCCGGATTAAGGGGGAGCTTAGGGGTCTATAGCCTCAAGGTAGACAGGGGCCTCCACTATGATCACAATCTCAACTGGCTATCTAAACAAAATCACAATCATCATCATCATCATCATCATAAAATAAAATATGACCAAAAATATGAAACGTATTTCATATTTCCTTAGGTTTCCTACTGTACTTTCACAGAAATCTATTAGGTGAAGTCAGCAAGGGCCACATTTTTTTTTCTAGCCCCGGGCCTCCATATGGGTTAATCCAACCCTGCGTACGATAGAAAATGTCGTATATGAACTTAGACGAGACACCTGCGAGGCGAGTGCGCTGCATGTGTGTGATCTACCTGACTGACCGATTCAGCAGTAGTACAAGAACAAACTATTACAACACAATATAAATCAAGTCATCGTAAATGTACTGATTTGTGTAATTCTCTAGCACAGTGTTTTTCAACCGCTGTGTCACGAAGCACTGGTATGTCGCGAATACATGTCAGGTGTGTCGCGAGATTTTTAATGTCTTCTAAGGTCTTTTACAAAGAAATTATCTTTAGAAGAAAATAAAAATTTATCGCCAATCGACTTAATATGTAACTGCTTATATGTAATACTTAACTCCTTCAGTGTGGGTGGCGAGTTAAATCGTGTCTTCAAAACGCACCTGCTGTGCGGATGGCGTATATATACGCTTTCATTTTTCTTTGGCTATTTTGTATTGCGCATGGCGAATATACTCGCCCATAGTATGAGTAATGTTATCCCGACAATATTTAGCGAATTTGCGCTCAGCTGGTTTCAATTGTTGCTTAATTAAAAGAAGAAGAGGAAAAAGAAAGAAATTAAAATAGAATTGGGGCTTCGTCAAATACAGTTTTTATTTTTTTTGTTTTGTTTGAGAGCAGACAGCACAGTAATAGCTTCAAAACGATATTTCAACGATGCTGACATCGAGGAAGAGTTATTAATTAGTGATTCTGATGTAAGTGATTTTGAAACAGATTTAGAATCAACATCCAAAGTTCTAAAAAAAAAAACTACACTTTTTACAGCGGTTCGCACCTGAAAATTACGCACTGAAGGGGTTAATATGTTTCTATTCAAGAGTCTTATAATTTGCCTATGAGATTCCTATGTCATAGTTGTTCCATAATAAAAAAAAAGTATTGTATGTATTTTTATGTTTTCTTTTTTGCATCTAGGAAAAAAATCAGATGCAGGGCTGTCGCGAAAGGTTCGAATGCACTTTGGTGTATCCAAAGGGAAAAAAAAAAAAAATAAATAAGAAACGCTGCCCTAGCATACGTATGTGAGTGGCAGAATAGCAAAGTGAATTCACATTGCATGTGAGATTTGTTTCGTAAATTATCTGATAAAATTATACTAATTTGCGCGGTGAACGTGTGTCACTGTGCTGCTGGTTCACGGTGGTCATTGAAGAATGCTGCTTTTCTAAACTTATTAGTTGGAAACAACTTTTTAAAATCGTTTGTGTGGGGAAAGAAGCTGTGCTCACCAGGTTAATAAAGCAGGCCAACACAAATAGGTCACATACAAAATAATAATAATAATAATAATAATAATAATAATAATAATAATAATAATAATAATAATAATGTACTGAAGGAACACTCATAAATTGGTTTTCTATGTATGAAAAATAGAATAGGCGTATAAGTCAAGATCATCCCCACCTTCTCTTTGAATCCAATGCCAGTGAGGGAACATTTGGGAAGAATAGAGAATATTTTTCGCATCCATGTATTGTGATAGTTGAGGATATTTGATTTACAAAAAAGTGGCGAGTACGTATCACGTTCTTTTAATGGAAAACACTATCCAAATGCTTGAATAGGCTTTAAAAAAAAATAAGTGAACAGCCTGAGCTATGTATGCCACGTCGGTTGAGTAATAAACTAGTCTTCTGCCAGTGAAGCATAGTAGGTATTCGTTATCATAATTGCTTTTAATGACATTTTTTTTTTTGTTCCACTGTAGATTTATGTGGATTTACAGCGTATATATATATATATATATATATATATATATATATATATATATATATATATATATTTTTTTTTTTTTGCTATAACACACATCTATACCGAGGAATCAGCATAAACTAACAGATACCTACAAGAGGCAATTTGGCAAAATCCCTGAAACATTTAAGTATTTTTTTATTTTTTCACATTTCGTTTCCAGCAAAAATCGTTTTCGAGTTTGAATTCCCGTTAACAATAATTTCCAGGTAGAGGGAAGGGGACTGTCTGTTTGCTGATCAGTCGAAGGGGGGTGGGGGTGGATTAAATCAGATGAAGCACCTAAACTGGAAAAGTACTCGTTGATAATGAAACTGTTAAGCTCTTCTGTCTGCCAACTACATGTCACTAAACGTGTGATATCTGACGTCACGTGACGCTGCTTATGACGTTTGGCAGTCAAGTGTTTTAGGTGATTGATGATCACCTCATTACAAGCGCAACGGGCACGTTGCCAGCAGTTCCCAACTGTCAGAACCAAAACCTTCCCTTCTCCCCCCCCCCCTGTTCCCGAACGAAAATAAAGAAAAACATTAGCTTGGTAACTAATGTTGCATAGAATCTGAATTGAACATTCTAGCACAATGTTAATTTACACACCAAATTGTCCAATAAAGCATTTGTATGTGGAGTAGTGTTGTTGTCAGAACATATCCCTAAATAAACTGTTGCGTGTTAGACTGTGTCCTCCAGCGGGTTATCAACGCTATTAGGATTTAGAGACTCTACATACAACACCAGACCGCAGCTGATTTGCAGTGTGGTTGCGTTGTAAAAGGGGTGAAAGAGAGAGACAGAGAAGGTATGGTACTTGCTGGTAGTTCTACAAACTCACGATAGATGTCAGAACATACCAAACCATGTGTGCAAAAGTTCCTAAAAAAAAAACTCGATTCATTTTGTCATTTGCGTGGATTAAGTAACCGAAACATAAATTCAAATTTATTATAAAGGAATTTACTTTTAAAAAGGAACATGTAAATTTTTGAAGAGAAATTATGAGTTGCTCCTGCTGACAGATTAATCCTATATATTTCCTTCTTGATCTTATGAAACCAATAATCAGATTGAACAGTATTTAACAAGATAATAAATAAATAGCCGAGCAAAGCAAACAGATTTTTATTATGAAAAATAATAATATGTAACAAACAGTTCCGGCAACTAAACACTTTGGCTCCGTGAGACACTTTATATGTGGCTTCATCAGACATAGATAATAGTGTCTGATGAGTCCGAAGTGTTTAGTTCACGAAACTTTTACACGATATTATTTTTATAATAAAAATCCGTTTACTTTGCTCAGCGATTTATCTATTATCTAATTATAGTATATAATAAGCAAAGCTAGTATAATGGAGAATATTACGGTGTACTTAACTAATTATGTAACTGAGCGTTTCCCAAACTGCGATCCTCGAGGTCTGCTTTTGTGATCTTCTTTGATTTGAACATTAATTCCAGAACAAGGCAGAAAAAATATAATACAAGTCAATTGGGCTCAAATAGGTATAAATTATATGAATAATAACATAAGAGTAAAAATGATCCTCTAATTACGTATGGCATTGAATACGGCAAAGATTATACAAATTCTAATCTATATAAATAAAAATAAAAGTGACTATGTTTATAACTTAATAACTCTTGAACCATCAGACCGATCTCGATCTAATTTTCAACATAGATGAGGTCCGGGCCTGGGATGTTTTTTATAATTTCACTTTGACGGTGCAACTTAGGGGAGGGGGAGGAGAGTATATATAAATGATCGAAAAAGACCAATATTAGTGCCGAATCTATAGTTTTCGGAGTCTCTGAGATGAACAGTGACACTTCCGATGGCATTTAAGTCCAAATTCAGCCACACAACTTGGGGGAGGGGAGAGAGATATATAAAGATAATCGGAAATGACCGATATTAGTGTCGTATCCTTAGTTTTCGGGGTAGCTAAGTGGAACAGTGACACTTACGATGTCGTTTAAACCCAAATTCACCCTTTTCACCCCTTTATGTTCAAAATGAAACGTATTCTCGCTGTGCGAAGAACGGGTATTCTACTAGTAGCAATATAAAATTAGGATGATTTTAATTAATGTTATGTTACTATGTTAAAAATATAAAAGTATAATGGTATTAGCATATAAAAAAGAAAAAGAAAAAAGAAGAAATTAATAAATTTACTTTCGAAGAAGACCAGTGTAGTGTGTGGTCCGTAGAACATTCAGAATAGTAAATGTAGTCCTCTACTTGAAAAAGCTTGAGAAACACTGCTCTAATTTATCTTAAACTCACTATTGTAAATTCGTTATACATTATGTGTATCTAAGGGCAACAATTTACAGATCAAGTTCATTTATAACTTGAAGGTTCATTGGTCATTCTGCCTTTCTTCTTAACTGCTGAATTTCTTGTCGCATTTTCTGAAATTACCACCAGTTTCACTACTAATTATTAACATTAACATATCGTTAAATACTTTTAAATATCTCGTTAATAGAACAGACCATTTTATCTACGTACTGTTATCATCGATCGTAGTGTGGTTAGGCTATTCACTTATCGAATTTTTATAGTATCTCCTGTTAGGCAAAAGACAAACTGTTTTAGGAGTGTTCTTAAAACCCATACAAATTATTCCTGTCCAACGACACCCGCTTGCTTGAACTCTGTAAATATAGTTGTTTTAATAAGGAACTCATAACATTATTTCCAACCCAACCATTTTGTTGCTCCTTCAATAAATGGTATTTGAGAGAAGCTTTGAATGGTTTCTTTAAGTTTTTCCTTTTATATTTAAGATTGTTTAAATTTTAACTTCATATTGAAGTTTTGCGGATATAAAATTTTGAAAAGAACGTAAAAAGTTTAATTTACGTGCAATCACACACAACTCTTGTGAAATTCTGGTGTTATGTGGGTTCTTTGTGAGAAAATGTGTCTCTCATAGGTAGTGCTTTGTCCAGCTTCCTCTATTTGGGCGAGGAGATCTAAAGCTCTAGGAAGGAGATCATGATCATTGTCTCTATGCTACACCTATACATTCAAACATTTTGGGAAGAATTCTTGAACTTTGTGGGAAATCCGCCCCCAATATAATTAACTAACTAGCTCTATGGCCTATGAAACTCGGAGGTTCAATTCCCCGTTTATAAAAGTTCTTCATTGACTTCTGTCCTTCGCCAACTGAATCCAGTTTCTATTTTGTATTCCTATTTCTGCGAGATCCATCTTAATATTGTCCTCCCATCTGCGCCTAGGTCTTCCTAATGGTCGTTTTCCCAATTGGATTTCCAGTTAAAATTTCCAAAGCATTTCTGCTTTCTTCCATTCTCGCTACGTGACCTGCCCATCTGAGCCTTCTGGACTTGATGACACTAACAATGTTTGGTGAATGGTATAAATTATGCAGTTCCTCGTTACTCCCCATTCTCGTTCTTCTTGGGTCTGAATATTTATCTCAAGATTTTATTCTCAAATACTTTCAGTCTGCGTTCTTCCCTCAGAGTAAGCGACTATGTTTCGCAACCATACAGCATAACAGGCATAATTAACGTTTTTGTATATTTTAAGCTTCAAATTCCGTGACAGAACTCGTGACGACAAAAAATTATGAACTGAATAATAACACGATTATCTCTGAATAAAATACTGACCATAGTTAGGAATTTCGCAATGGGCATTACGGTGAAGTGAGGAACGGTGCTTCTTACGAGGTCCCTTAAGCGATCTGCCTCCAAACATTGTTCAGTTATTAGTTATTAGCCAACTCCTTGTGAGAGTTTCTCTCTCCTTAGCAGGAGTAAGATTTTAGAATTTTAGGCAGTGTTTAGAAGAATAGAAGTTGTATCAAAAAGTGATCCTACTTTTATGTATATATGAAGAAAAAGCACTTTAAGAGAGAAGATTTTCGAAGCAAATACCGAAGAGCCAGAAATCACGTCAGTTTTCGAATTCGAATTTGACTCACAACATTGCGGTAATGTAATTGCAAGTGATTTTATTCAACACAGGAAGTATTTTGCCTTTCCAAAATCATAAGAAGACGTGCCCTTCTATTGGTCTCATGACATAACTTCCGTGTCCGAATAGTTCTCAATATTAGATAACCTGACGTTTAATCAGAGTTCATTTTTTTTTGTTAGAGTTTTTAATGGTCAGCACTACCAAACTGGAGCGCATCCAAAAGATTTTTTTAAACGTCTTACAAACGTAGATATTTGTAACTTTAAATCAGAATTTGGCATTTTAAAATTCAACCAACTTTTATTTTCACTTATCAATTTTGTAATCTTCTATCAAGATTTTAATGCGAATATACACGCTTCTACTGAGTTTAGTCTGATCTAAATTTCCGTTTTGTTTTCTCAATTTCAGAAAAGGCTATATATATATCTAATCAAAATTGAAAATCTTGTTTTATTGAATATTTTCCTGGGGGAAGGGGTGATGATGACAGCATAGTAATTGCCACGAAACGAAAAGAAGCTATGATCATAATCACTGATGTCATATAGTTATAAAAACTAGGCTATTTTGTATTATTATTATTATTATTATTATTATTATTATTATTATTATTATTATTATTATTATTATTGTTATTATTATTATTATTATGGAATTAGTATAGTCTCACTTTTATAATTCTAGAAATAGCTTAATTTATAAAGAACAAAATAACTATTGGTGATATCATCCGATAATACAATCTAAAGAAGCAAAAATCCACCTTCTATTTTGTCACTCTGTAACACACAATGATCTGTGCAAAAGATGGAAATGAAAATTTATAATAGTCTTCTACAGACATTAGGAATGAAGACAACACAATAAACTTGAGAAAAAAAGTATACCAGTATATGTAAAGTTTACTTAAGACTAAAGAATTCCTGGAATATTAACTCTTTGTCCTTCAAGTACCGATATATCCGCATATACTTAACCCCAAAATAAATACAAGTATTTTTTCAATTTGTTTGTCATAGTATCTTTTAACATTTTTTTTTGTTCGTTACACAGTATTAACAGACATTGACGTTACATCATTTTAAATCAATCAATACATTCAACAACCGTCAGGTAATGAAAGAAGCTGGCGTCCTTGCCTGGTAGGCAAAGGGTTAAATTGTTTTTATCCATTTTTAACTATGTACCTATTTGAAAAAATGAAATGTAATTTTTAATTGAAAGTTCTACGATTACATGCTTTAGGTTAAAGAAGGCAGGTGATTGGGTTTGATCACTAAACGAGACAAAAGATATGTGACAAAAGTATGAGACGAAACAGAGTTCTTCTAATTTAAACATAAACATTTCGAACACTTCAGAAACTTTTGATTTTTAGAACAAAAATAAAATGGACACAAAGACATTTTTGGTAAATACGAAAGTCCAACTTCATGTATTGTGATACAGAACACATTTTAGATTGGAAAAGAGACATTCAGATATGTAGTACATCAGGTATACAATTTCGATCACATGCATTTTCCACAAATAAACTTTTTCCTACCTAGTGAACTTACATACACTTCGTGCCCACTGCAAGACTGGCAACATATCCAGTCACGTGAATCATCAACTTTTGATGTTCCTTGTCGACAAATGTCATTGGCTTCAAGGTTGGTTCTGGATTGGTTGTTTTCAGCAGAAGATCATAGAAGACGTATTTTTATGTATTCTAAATTAAACTCCTGAGTGCCCACTCTCTTGGTTATACGGAGTAAAAAAGGAATGATGAATGATGGAATCAGAGGTTAGAACTTATTATAAAATAATAATTATAATAAGTTATTATAATTATAAGAAATTATAGCAAGTCATACTCGGGAAAGTAATTTAAGCAAGAAATAAGGCTAAAATTAGAAGATTTTAATAAGTATTAAAGTATTTGATTCACAAAAATCTGCCAAAATTAGTAGTATAATTTCATAATTTTACGTGAATAATTTTTATATGAAGTAAAAAAAAAAAAAAACAAACAAATAACACCATGATCATAACTAAATTGAATATATGTGAAATACAAGTAATTTCATTATCTCCATTAGCAGCTGATTAGTTTGATTATATTCAGATCATACAAAACCAAAGGAACAAGAAAAATACTTGAATTACCCGCAACGATAACTTAGTTTTGATACTCCACCATAAGATGGCAGCATCTGTTTGCTGTTTCCATTTATAGTTCTCGCATTACTTGCCAAGATGGCAGCACTTATTTGATTACTCGAATATAAGCTGTTTGGAAGAACAAGTGTTCGTTCAAGATCTAACTTTCCATTTCGCTTCTTACGACGATGTTCGTTATTTTGAGTTGAACGTTTTTCATTTGCACCAAGGCAGTATGAGGTATAAATTTAACAGTTTAACGTAACTACATGGTTACGTATCGGGAGTCGATCGTGAATAGCTAGAGTTTAGCATTCCTTTTTAGGACCGAGGTTATGTGTGATATGGCCTACAGGTGAATCCGAACAACCCTAATGCGTTCAATGTTGTCTTACTTGGAACCAAATCGGAGATCACGTGCAAAAAAGGTAGACACAATTAGCCACTACACTATCAAGTGTTCGATAGGTATCGATGATGTACCATCATATGTAATAAATGGTTGTGAAGAGAGTTTCTTATTACCTTTACACATGCTATTTAACCTAATACTCCAAACCAGCACGTTTCCAGTAAAATGGAAACTCACAAAAGTTTGCCCTATTCCTAAAAATAATGTCAGTGAAGAAATTCAAAATTATAGGCCGGTTTGTATTCTAAACTCATTTGCAAAGATATTTGAAAGCATAATTTATAAGCGCATTGAGAATCACATTAAACCAGTAATATCGGATTATCAACATGGATTCGTTCCTGGCAGATCCACCGTATCAAATCTCGCTGTCTTCACTGACCATCTAGTTGATACATTGCAGAGTAATAATCAAATAGATGTAGTTTATACAGATATTGCGAAAGTATTTAATAAGGTAAACCACACGTTGTTAGTGAATAAACTTAAACTTCTCAACTTTTCTGGTCAGTTAATTGCTCTTATGAAGTCATATTTGATGGACAGAAAACAATATGTGGTTTATAAATCCTGTAGATCATTCGAATACATTCAATTTTCTGGAGTCCCACAAGGATCTAATTTAGGGCCGTTACTTTTTATAATATTCATTAATGACCTTCCTAATTGTATTAAAACATCACATAAACTACTCTATGCAGACGATCTAAAATTATATAGGAGAATTTCAACAGCAGTGGACTGTGTCAGTTTGCAGGAGGATCTAGACAGAGTAAATGAATGGTGCAAGAGCAACTTGTTAAACATAAATTCAGATAAATGCAAAACCGTGTCCTTCACTAAGAAACGGAATGTTGCTAAATTTCAATATAAGATAGATGGTAAACAATTAAAGGGGGAACAAACTGTCAAAGATTTGGGTGTAGCATCATATAAATCAAATTGTAAATGACGCAAACAGAAATCTTGTATTCATTTTAAGAATGGGAAGGGAATTTAATAAGTCGAATGTTTTACTGAAATTATATTTTTCATTTGTTAGATCAAAATTAGAATATGCGTCTATTATATGAAACCCCCACACGAAGAAAGACTCTATTAGAATAGAAAGAGTTCAAAATAAATTTCTGCGGTTTCTGGTGTACAAGAGAACAGGCATCTTCCCCACATATGAAGATAGTACTTCTCTTAATGAAAATTTTAACACAATGTCTCTCAATCACAGAAGAGTGTTAAATGACATGATATTCTTGTACAAAATACTAAATAACAAATTAAATAGTAAGGATTTGGTCTCTGCCTTTCATCTCAGGGTACCCAATGGAAACATACGTGTGGGCAATGGACATTTCTTTTATTGTAAGAAATCTCGAACAAATGCAACAAAACAGTCACCAACGTGGAGGATGGGTGCAGTGTACAACAAACTGAGTAAATGTAAATATGTTCTGGATATACACAGTATGAGTCAGTATAGATTTCGCAAATATATTATAGATATTCTATGTAACTCTGATATGAACACTGTAATTGGGTAGAATTACCTGTTGGGTTCTTCTTCAATAAATAAATAAATAAATAAATAAATGTGAAAGACCACATCGGGAACCGAACCGAGGTCACCGTACAAATGAGAAAGCAAATTATTAACTATGAAGGAAGAACATGACATTATTAAATAAAAAGAGAAGAAACACAACAGTATATAGACATCAATGTTATTTTAAAATAATCCACTCCAAAAAAGAGAGAGTGTTGGAGGTATCACATACAAACTTTTTCAGTAATATTACAACAGATTATTATCAATTTTGTTGTCAGTATATCATTGTTAAAATTACACAAAAAGCAGTTAATGCAATAGTGATAACAATCGATATAAAATAGCCTATTTTAATATCATATATTGGAGCCTATTCATATTTATTAGAATGTTTAATCGTAATAAAAATCGTTGTAATAAAAAAAACTGAAATCTTTAATATTCGACGATTATGCTCTTTAGCCTAGAGGAGGAGGTGGATGATTAATGAAAGGGAACAGTGACGACAGCAGAGGGGAGCAAGGGAGCGGGTACCACCCAGGGACCTATCCTACCTCTCAGGCATGTTGTATTTTATTATAGGTCAAGTAATATAGTCAGGGGTAAAGTGAGGGGGCACACGGAAGGCGACGTCCCCCGCTTCCAAAAATATCCGTGGCGTCCCCCTACTTCCTAAAAATAATACAATGGGCAAAGATACGCACGGTGGACGGCCTTATCCCCCTTACCTTTTCAGATCCACTTTTACCCCTGAATATAGTAAAACAATGCTTTTCAGTATACATAAAAGCTGTCTCCTAGAATAAATCTCTGCTTCTCCGCTTGCCTCCTCGCTCCCAATGTAGAAGCTGGCGTAATAGTACTGGTGGAATGAAAATGAGGGGGAAACGCCAGAAACCCGAGAAAACCCACGAATACGATGTCATCCCCCACAAAACCATAGATTGAACCAAGGGTACCTTGCACCAGAGGATAGCAGTCTATCACATTTTCTATTTTACTCTTATTTTCTCTTTTTGACGCTTGTCATGACTACGAAACTCGACAGGAACATTAACACAGAAACATCGAAGCACAGTTAAAACTACCTATGCTCCTCAGAGGGACTCGAAATCACTGAGTCACCGTGCTCCTCTTAATTTCAGTGATAAATCTAGCAGTGTTGAAAGCAATGTGCTCCATACTAAACATTTGAGTATCGAAACGTTTAAACTTAGCGAAAAGTTGAATTAGCTAAACGTTTACAAAGATTATTATTATTATTATTATTATTATTATTATTATTATTATTATTATTATTATTATTATTATTATTATTATTATTATTATTATTATTATTATTATTATTAAACGTTAATTTGAGCATCAAATACCACAACAAAACAAGGGCCCATAGCAATAATAAATAATCACATGAAAAATCGAATCCTTGGCAACTTGCACACAAGATACGAGCTTTAGCTTTTTGCACGGAGTATATGTTGTTCATGTCTATACTTGTATACAACTGGATCTCCTGAAAAAAGCTTTAAAATCAAATTATTCTCGTACACCTTGTTGTAAAATCTTTCAATATGATGATTACTCTTGCTCAAGAGACGAGACGAGACGAGACGATAAATACAATTTTATCATCTCGTCTCGTCTCGTAAATGTTGTAAAAGTCTCATCCTCTCTCGATTTTCGTAGAATTCTTTCATATCTCATCACGTCCCGATTTTTTAAAAAATGAATCTCGTCTCATCTGAAAATAATTTTTCTCGGCTCGTGACGTAAACTTATGTTGCAAAATTTATGCCCTAATGTTTTTTTTTATTTGGATCTAAAATTTATTAGAATCCTTCCGTGTCACGAGAGGGTCACGAAGGGTGTGATATAACAACATTTAAATCATACTTATTATTGAAGTCGTCGGTAAAGGTACGTAGGAGTGAGTTTGAGTTATGAGCACCATTCATGGTTATCTAACATGCGCCAGTTGTGTATACTGGTTTAAAGGCATGGGCAAGGGCAACCACTGACTTTATATATTATTATTAGAAGTAATAATAATAATAATAATAATAATAATAATAATAATAATAATAATAATAATAATAATAATAATAATAATAATAATAATAATAATAATAATAATAATAATGGCCACACACTGTGGCACTTCTGTACTTCATAAGTTCAAACCGCGGAACATTAAAACACAGATTTTCTCGCAAAAGAATGTTCAGAACTGTACACCAGTATCTGCAAACGTACCGGGGCGTTGCCTGGCAGTAAGTAAGAAAAGTAGTAGGGTATCGTCTAGGCGCGCCTAATTGTTCTATGTACTTTATTATTATACTCAATAAACAATTTTTGTAATATATCTTATCCATTTATAATTTGCTTGAGTACTAAATTTTTCCATGTGTTTTGTTTAAGAGTTCTGTTTATATGTTGTTTCACGAAGACACATGCTCAAAATGGAGGACTCAAACTTGAAA